>NC_136540.1:2274768-2632975 GCF_910591455.1 Pholis gunnellus
TCCTATAAACACACAGTGATAAAACTGATATACCTCCTTTTCTCCCTTTGCCTCTCCTCTCCTCTCCTCCTCTTCTTATCTCTACTGAAATGTGCTTTCTCCCTCCCTTCTTCTTTCCTCTTATCTCCTCCTTTTCATCTGTTTTTCTCTACCTCCTTTTCCTCTCCTCCTTTTGTGTACCCTATATCTATCGGGTATAGCTAGATCCTATAGCTCATTTCTTATCTCCTCTCTCTTTTTTTCTCCTTCCATTGCCTCTTGTCTCCTTGTATTGTGTTGTGTTTTCTCTCATCTCCCACTCCTTCCTATCTCCTTCTTTATCCTCCACATTTTTGTCTCCCTTCTCCTTTTTCCTCCACTCTTTTCTCCTCTTTTCTGCCCTTATCTTCTCCTCTCCTCTCTTCTTATTCATTCTCCTCCCTTTTCCTCTGGTAGCTGTATTTATTCTTCCCTTTTTTCCTCCTCTCCTCCCTTTTCCTTCCTCCCTCTTTTCTCCCCCTTCTCACATCTCCCCTTTTCCTCCCTCCTTCTGTCTGCTCCTACATCTCTTCTTCCTCTCTTCCACCTCTCCTGCCTTCATCTTTCTTCCTTTCTTCTCTTCTTTCCTTCTCTCCTCATTTTGTATCTCTACTCCCCGTTTCTCTCTTCTTCTCTACTGTACTCTGTTTCTTTTCTTTCTCCCTTGTTCTCCCTTTTCCTCTTTTCTCCTCTCTTCTCTTCTTTGCCCTTACCTTTTCTCCTCCTCTCCCATTTCCCGTTTCCCCTGCTCTTCTCCTCACTGGGGAGGAATGTGAAGAAAATGGGAGAGAATGAAGGTGAAGGGAAGAAAGAGACAGAAAGAAGAAAAGAGAGAGAGAGAGAGAGAGAAGGATTACACACTTATTCACGCACATAAAATCCACGCACACACAAAGAAATGCACACAGTAGGAGGAGGGTGATGAAATATTCTGCCAGCTCGTCTGAGACGACAGTAAACTTCATTCTTAAGGTGTTTTAACGTGTCTGTGGTAGAAACCAGCAGGAACACTGTCACACAATTTTAATAATTTATTATTAAATCAATGATCATCTCTCTTTCCACTTGAATTAATATCTCTCAACTTTCTCTTTTTTCTCTTCCTCTCTTTCCTTCATTCCTCTCATACTTGGTGATTTGTCCTCCTCTCTTCACCTTTCCTCTCCTCTCCTTTCCTCTCCTCACCTTTCCTCTCCTCACCTTTCCTCTCCTCTCCTCTCCTCACCTTTCCTCTCCTCACCTTTCCTCACCTTTCCTCTCCTCTCCTCTCCTCTCCTCTCCTCTCCTCTCCTCACCTTTCCTCTCCTCTCCTCTCCTCTCCTCACCTTTCCTCTCCTCTCCTCTCCTCTCCTCTCCTCTCCTCTCCTCTCCTCACCTTTCCTCTCCTCACCTTTCCTCTCCTCTCCTCTCCTCTCCTCTCCTCTCCTCACCTTTCCTCTCCTCACCTTTCCTCTCCTCTCCTCTCCTCTCCTCTCCTCACCTTTCCTCTCCTCACCTTTCCTCTCCTCACCTTTCCTCTCCTCTCCTCTCCTCTCCTCTCCTCTCCTCTCCTCTCCTCTCCTCTCCTCTCCTCTCCTCTCCTCACCTTTCCTCTCCTCTCCTCTCCTCTCCTCACCTTTCCTCTCCTCTCCTCTCCTCTCCTCTCCTCTCCTCACCTTTCCTCTCCTCTCCTCTCCTCTCCTCACCTTTCCTCTCCTCTCCTCTCCTCACCTTTCCTCTCCTCTCCTCTCCTCTCCTCTCCTCTCCTCTCCTCTCCTCTCCTCTCCTTCAACGTTTCAGTTATTTATTTTCAGCAGTCCAGTCTGAAAGTTCAGCTCCTGTGAGAGTCGAGTCAAATATCCAACATATTACTGCTTCTCTTGGTTAATACAGTCTCTCTTTTATATCTCTCTATGATTCTGTCTCGGTTTCTCTTTATTGCAGAGTAGCTTTGTTAATTTTCAACTCTTCGGCAAATGGCACGCTAACTTTGGAGGTTTCACCATTAGTGCTGGGTATCAAACCTTAAAACATATTTAATGCCGAGTCATCAAGTAAAGGACGCTTTCTTTGAATGCAGATTCTGTCTTTTTAAGCCACAACTCTATGATTGGTTGGCTGGTTGGTTAAGTGGCTGGTTGGCTAGTTGGTTGGTTGGTTAGTTGCTTGGCTGGCTGGCTGGATGGTTGGTTAATCGGTTGGTTGGTTAGCTGGCTGGTTGGCTAGTTGGTTGGTTAATTGCTTGGCTGGTTGGTTAGTTGGTTGGTTGGTTGGCTAGTTGGTTGGTTGGTTAATTGCTTGGCTGGCTGGCTGGTTGGTTGCTTGGCTGGTTGGTTGGTTGGTTGGTTAGTTGCTTGGCTGGCTGGCTGGTTGGTTGGTTAATCGGTTGGTTGGTTAGCTGGCCGGTTGGCTAGTTAGTTGGTTAGCCTATCCAACACTTTGATGCAGAATGAAATATCTCTTGGATGGATTGGCACAAAATTATAGCATCATTCCATACAGAACACTTTGGTATATTTTAGTACCTATATTGAAAAACCAATCGAGAAACTTTCTAACAACTCATTTTATTGTTCTTCCTCTTCTATTCTCTTATTACCATGTTTTTCTTCTCACAAATCTCTTTTTGACACTTTTTTTTCTATCATGGCCAAAAATAAAGCAGATATAAAGAATACACATTATGGTACTGAGTGAGGAAAGGATGGGGGGAAGATGGAGAGGTGAATGGAGAGACGGAGGGGGGAGTGAGGGAGTAGGATGGGGGAGAAGGGCAAATAAAGCACGGATAAAGAGGCTTAGAAACTGATGATAAAATGTGGAGTGAAGTCATACGGTTGATTTATTTCTGCCGTGCGTGTGTTGCTTGTTTTCCTGTGTGGGTTTGTGTGTTTACGTGTGTGTGTTCTTGGCTGATGTCCTTGACTATATGACTGATAATGTCGATGCTTCAGGTCGCTGTAATAGCAGACTGTGTGTGTGTGTGTGTGTGTGTGTGTTCACATTATATGTGAGAAATATTGTGCCTGAATACACACATTCCCTCAGGTCTTAAAAACACTGCATCACACACAAGCACACCTCGTTTGTTTTTATAAAAACCTCCTACACACACATTATTTTAATCATGTGTGTATACAGTATATACACATTTTTACTCGGTCTTGTCTCGGTCTCAGACATTGAGGACTCTGGTTTTTATTTCAAGACCATAACTGTGGAAATATTGCTTAACCGCCTGTGCATTGTGTGATTTGTTGTTCTTTTTACTGTGATCGCTCGCATAAAACTCCCCAAAAAATCTCCCCCGCAATGCCTTTTGATTATTTTATACATATCATGTCACACTAATACTGTGCATGCTCACATGGCAATGTTTTCTGTGGGTGTTTTAATAGGAAAGTGGATCTTTCAGATCAATTTGAGGGGTGTCTGTGGTTTGCATGTTCTACATTTTATCACAAGTGTGTCATCGAGTGTGGGACTCGCACTGGTCTGGTTTCGTCTTGTCTCAAAACTCTGGTTTTGGTCATGGCCTGGTCTCGGTTTAGGCGGTCTTGACTACAACACTGCACACAGCACCTCGGCAGTCGTTCCCTCGCTTCTTCCTCCTTCCTCTCCCCCTCTCATCTCTCTACTTCCTTTGTCAGTGGGCGGTTCTCATTTGTCTTAAATATCTCCTCACTTGCGTCTTTTCCTCGCATCTTATCCCCATGTAAGAAGAAATGTAATGAATTAGATGTAAGTGAGGGAAAGGAGGAGACCACCTGCTGAGAGATGGAGGAAAATATCTGAGGATAGAGGAAACACTGTCTGTAATGAAATGAGACATCCTTTCCTCTCAGGCAATGCGACGGTGACAGTCAAAAAAAACAACCCGCATGTTAATTTGCACCCAAAAGTAACACCACAAACTCACAAGAAAAACTGCAGCGGAAAACCCACTCAAACATCCAGGGGAGCATTAAAATGACAACACAGTCAACACTGCAAATTGAGAGATTAAAGCGTTTCCAGACAAATGCTGCTCAACGCCTTTCAGCATCTGTTCTTCGTATTCCTCACTTGCTCTTGTGTTACGCTGACGTTTAGTGTCGAGGCAGAAAAGCAAAAAATGCATCATTTTGAGTTCCACAGAAGATTTATGTCCAAGCTGAACTATTGAGTCATGAACCTGACGGTCTGAGCCTACGGACTGTGAGGATCTCTTCCTCTAAAGACGCTCAGAAACAGAATTAAAACGAGTCAAAGTAAATATCTCCGCTGTTTTTTACCATTTGACCAAACCTGCCTTTCTTGCTCTCTCCTCCCGCCCTGCAGGTATTTCGTACCGACTTCATTACGGCCATGAAGCTCCCGGACTCGGCCCAGCTCGGCCCGGACGACTTCTACGTGCTGTCGGACCCTTGGAGACAAGAGTGGGAGAAGGGGGTGCAGGTCCCCGCCAGCCTGGAGGCCATACCAGAGCCTGTGGTCAGGTAGGAATCTACTGTTTAAGTAAATGAGAGTAGCACACAAAGTATTGTTATCTGTTTTAACTGTGATTCACTACGAGTTCAACCTTTGGCTGCAGGGGTACTATGTCGCCATCTAAACACACTGGCAGAGTTCCCACGGTCACAAAGATCTTGGAAAGGTTATGAGATTTCAACTTTTGTTTGTCTTGACGAATAGTTGTTTTGGACAATTGCCAAATTGTCAATGGACTTGTGGAATATGAGATTGTAGTTGGTAGAACCTTCACAATTCAATTTGATGAAATTATTTTGAAGAATGTGATAAAATGAGTGTGCTGAGATACCAGAAGGAAAAGTTTTTGCTGAGATTATCCACCAAAACATTTGTTCTTTTTAAAGATACACAGCTGTGTATTCATCAACATTTTGGAAATTTTCAGAAAATTTTCAGAAAAAAACTGTAGCGTAGCCTGTTCCCTCCTTTCTTTGGAGACAGTAAATGAACACTCTTGTCTATACTCTGTGACAAGAGTGTGTAGGTGAAGCATTAACGTGCTAACTTTAGCATGCTAATTCCCCCATGTGTTCATGCTACAACACACCGGTTACAGAAAATGAGCGGGCTCTATGCCAGCGGCTGGGTCCCTGCTCCCAGGACTCTACAGCGGCGACAGTCTCTCTCCGGAGCTGGCGTACTTTCTCTCCTCCCGGCGAAGTAGCCCCCCCCTGAGATGGGGAGCGAGGTGGAGGGACCGCGAGGTGCGCTAGCTAATTCTCGTTTCATTTGTGGTCCGATAAAAGGTAAATACATCAAATTCGGTGCCCCCGTATCGCTTTTCTCAAAGCTACTGTAGCGGCCATATATGTTGATGCTTTCGTGGACGTGGTTTAATCTTTAATCTCTCACCCCTTTCGTCATTTTTCCAAAAATGATGCTGCGGGTGGGAATACATGCACACACGCACCTCCATGCACAAATCCACCTTCTCTTGCTAATTCGTACACAAACGCACACACTATGGGTTTGGATGCACGTGAAACATGAACACAAACACACACATACAGAAGCAAGCTGGTAGGCAGATGTTTGCAGACATGCACTTCGACCCACTTAAATTCATACTGTAGATTAGTCTGGGCACGCTCTCTCTCTTTTCCCCCAGTAGGCTGTTGTGGCTCTCTAGTACTACTGCAGCTGCTTCACATACCCGTGTGGTTTGTTTGGCGTTCTAGGAACTCATGAAAATGCTCAGACTGCCTGGTAATGCCTGTTAGACGGACATGTCACACTGGGAGGCCACACACACACACACACACACACACGCATATATTCTCTTTGGGAAACAGATAAATTATCAGGTCATGTGAGATTTGGACAAATGTTGCACTTTTTTTTTTTACCTGCTTCGAGAAAACCAGATGCGGAGGAAGCTCACTCTCAACAAAAAAGACAAATAAATGAAAAGTAAAAGCTTCGTCAACTCAGATTTCATAGCAAAGTGACATATTTGGTTGCGTTTTAAACACACAAAAAGCTGCTGAACATGATATGTTGAGAGTGAAAAGGGTGAGTAATAATGTGGTAAATGTTTTCCACCTCTTCTTTTTGTCAGAGTTTAAATGCGCTTTCCTCTTGTCTCGGCTCTTGACTGGAGTTTAAGGCCTTTGGTCCACTTTGTCACGTCTTTTTTCCCACTTAATACAAGGACTGTGCTGCAGCAAGTTAAAAAACCTAAAATAGTCATTCAGCCTGGTTGGTCGTAAAAGCTGAAAACTGTTTTGTCATGCTTAATAGCAACTCTAACCGTATTTGAAAAATAAAAGAGAAGCCTGTTGGATCCAATAACATAAAACAAACAAAAGGTAGATTAAATCTAGTGTTGCCAAATAAAATGAACTAATAAGGGAACTAGAGAACCTGAAATACATCGTTGACTCTCGTGTGAAAAGGCTTGCATTAGCAGTTTTACCTGCGTGAGGAATTAAGTTTCTAAAAGTTGAAAAACAAAAAGAAATGCAGTTCAATGAAGACCAATGCCAGTGCGGTAGTGCCTTAAACTTGCATTCTCTCTGCTGTCCACCAGGGGGCGACTCCTCTGGTTGTATAGAAGTCTATGAGAAAATGACTCTACTTCTCTCTTGATTTATTACCTCAGTAAACATTGTAAACATGAGTTTATGGTCTCAATTTGTAGTTTCAAGTCTTCTTCAATACAGCATGATGTTCATTTAGTACATTATGGTTCATTTAGAGTCAAACAGACCATAAAGCAGGGTATGCTTTAGGGCGGGGCTACACAGTGATTGACAGGTTGCTACCACAGCGTTGTCCGGTCCGGGATTTGTCCGTGTTTTCGTCTTAGAACTTGAACCCTTTCACAGTGTGTTTTCAGTTCATGAAAGTTATTTGTAACACTTTTGGTCGCCTTATTCGGCGTTTGGTTGCAAAAACCAAGATGGCGACGAGTCGGCCACGTCCACTTCTTATATATAGTCTCTGACAAAGACGGAAGAATGAACGATTTCCTCACTGTCTTAATGAGGGCAGAAGACAAAGTTAATAAATTACAGAGAGGAAAATACAAAAGAAAATCTGGATCATCTTCATGATTCTAAGATTTTAAAAGGATAAATGTGTCGCGCTCACTGTTTGCATTGTCTAATAGGTTAATATCTCAGAGGACACACACACACACACACACACACACAGTATGGAGCTAACAGATTGAAGAGAGCCTGAAGGCAGAGAGATAGATGAGCAGATTGGGAGAGAAGGAGCAATGGCAGAGATAGATAAGGAAAGATGGATGAATGGGGGCTAATATATTATCTTACATGCGATAGCGGGATGAAGTGACACACAGTGATGCTGAAATGGACTGGTGATGGATAGATGGGGAGATAGAGGTGAAGAGGGATGAGTGTAAGTGTGACTGCCATTTGTTCATCTTTTTCCCGTCTGTCATCTTGAAGCCACTTCTTTTCTTTTTCTTTCCCTCACTCTGTCCTCTTGATACGTTCGGGCTGAAATCACCAGCGAGACGTCCTTTGGTTTTTAACCCGTACGTAAGTCTCGGTGGTCGGGCAGAATTCTAGCGGTAGGAAACCTTATTCCCACACAGGAAGTGATGGCTTTCTAGTATTGGGTATGAAAACGGCCTCCAAGCAAGAAATAAGCTTACATGCTTAAACTTATCAGTGACTGGGAAAAACTCACATATGAGGACGTTTGTAATTACTAGTTTCTCTCGCAGCCAAGAGGAACTACAAAAGCACCAAAGCACATCAGTTCACCTGCCGGTCGGACTCCTAAAGCACAAAATCGATAGTGTTTTTGTAATTACTCTCACTGCCTGAAGGGTAGAGATTTGAGTTCATCAAGAGAGCAAATTAAACCAACCGTTCTGCCAGCTAGTAGAGAGCTGGCCATCGATTTAGCTATTGCCAAATCTGTGGTATTTGATTTAATTGATTATTATTATTTTTGAATACTCCATGGCGGAGCTGTGTCTACACCTTTTGGCAGTAATCACAAAAAAACTCCCAAAACAAGCCTGAAAAAGATTAAAACTTAAGAACAAGTTCTTTTTAAGCTTAAAAAGTAAAGGATGATGAATCTGAGCGCTGCTGAGAAAAGTAATCGCACTTCTGCTCTAGAACGGAGAATGAGGTGACTAGTTTAAGCACAAGTCACAAGTTGCAGAACTTTAACAAAATATCACCAAGCTTTCTGGCTTGACTCACGGTACAGCTGAGAACAAAATAATTGGGGCGAGACTTTCAGTGCAGTGTTATGGCATAAAGTCAGAGCGGTGTGCAGAGCCCATGGTGGTGATGCCACAAGATTGGACTTGTCGCGCTCTCCATAGAAAAACAATGACGCGCAAAGCGCTGATGAGAATTATTGATGCCGCTCTTGTATGTGTTGATATAAGGCTACAGCCAGCAGCCGGTTAGCTTAGCTTAGCACAAACACGCTGGAAACAGCGAGCCTGGCTTTGACGCGATCTACATACCAGCACCTGTAAAGATCAATAATCAATATGTTTGTTATTATTCCTTTAAGGCTGCATGGTGCATCTTTGACTGCAAGGTGAACCCAAAATAAGAGTAAAGTGAGGGGCGAAAGTATGAATTGGAGTAGTTTGCCCCTCCTGCCCTCTTCATCTCTCCAATTATGTCATGTTCCTTTCCTTTTAGACATTTATGTCCTGATCCAACTCTCCTGTTTTTTCCCTCTCTCTCTCTCTCTCTCTCTCTCTCTCTCTCTCTCTCTCTCTCTCTCTCTCATCTGTCTTCATCTCTACATGTCTTCTTTCTCCGACTTCCCTGCTTCCACTCCCACCTTCCTCTCTTACTTTTGCTCTATTTCAGCCACAGGCGCAGACACATTTTTCTTTTTTCTTTTCTTTTTTTATGAATGATGACATCATCTCCAAAAATTGTTGGAGAGGAAAAGGGCTGCGGGCCCTGTCTGGCTTTGACAACACTCCTCTTCTACCTCTCTCTCTCTCTCTCTCTCTCTCTCGCTCTTTTTGGAACACTTTGGCCACTGCGGCATGCTTTTCGGTAAAACCGTTGTGGCGGATGGTGAAGAGGTCATTATGGTTTGATGTTGTTTTGTTTTTTTACTAAAACACTGCAGGAGAGTCGGCTCTCCTTTCTTCTCCGTCTCCCCGTCCTTCTCCACCCACTGTCCTTTGCCTTCTATCTCTCATTATCCTCCTCCTCTGTCTATTTTCCCTCTCGTGTTTCTCTAAACTCCTTCTCCACCCACTGCCTCTCATCTCCTTTACAAGTTCTCTCTTCCCCCCTCTGACTTTCCTCTTGCTTGCCCCCCCCCCACACCTCTTTGGCCGTCCCTCCTCCCCTCTGACTATTTTATTTTATCACTCACTCCCCCCCCTCTTTTTTCCCTTCTTTCTCTCCCTCTCCACGGTTTTGTCGGGGCTGAGTGGAAGTAATTAGCCGTTGCGTAACACTGGCTATGTGCAGACAGTGAACGGGGCCTTGGCAGCGACTCGACAGCCTCGGTCCCCGATGACAACGGCGAGCCGGAGAAGGAAATAATTACACATACACAGGAGAAGATCTGCGCCTTTTCACTAAATGAAAGAAAATTAGATAGCGGTTACTTTATTTATTGCTTCATTTTTTCCCACTCGGACTGGTGGCCGAGCCGGTGAATGTGAACCCGTTGTTTGTGGTTTGGCTGAACACGTCGGCTTTCTGAACGAGGAGGCATCACATGGAGAGACTCCTTACCAAAGCGGTTTATGCACTGCTGGACAAAAAGATTGATTTTGTTCAGGTTACATTTTTGTGTGACTTGTTCTCTTTCGACGGCTCAAACTGCTTGGTCATCATGCAAATGTTTTACAGACTTTAAATATTCAAAAGCATTTGATTTATTGGTCGACACACTTCGAGAATCCGTGGTGCTCAAGGGATGTAGAGCTTAAAGCTCAGTTGAGATTGCAGGACAATGGCATGCATCACATGATCCCCAGTGGTGGAATATCTGCAGGTCGGGTTTCCGGCAGCTGTGATGATATGTAAAACTCGGGTCTGGCACGCATGGATGCTATGTAAAACATTCAGTCAACAATCTTTAACTCCTGCCCAGAAGGGATGGAAGATATGAACACAGAGAGAGGACGTAGATACTCGCGCTTGCTGCGGCAAAAAGGCCACTTTAGTGTGTTTCTGTTGAATTACTGCTCATGATCAGGAGTTTGGTTTGGCTTTGTCATAGACTGTGTATAAGAAATGGACGTCGTCACCGTGACGTTTTGATTCCAGCATTTTGGCCGTCGCAATCTTGGCTTTTTGCAAACAGAAGTGACACGAGCGGGTGACGCTAAGTACAGACAAACATGTTAGTTAGCTCTCTGTTGTAAGGCAGAAACATGGACAACTCCCAGACCGGACAACGCCATGGTAGCGACCTGTCAATCACAAGGTAGCCCCGCCCTAAAGCATACTCTGCTCTTTTGTCCATTTTACTCTAAATTTGATCTTAATTTACTAAATGAACATCATGCTGTATTGAAGAAGACTTGAAACTAGAGATTGAGACCATAAACTCATGTTTACAATGTTTACTGAGGTAATAAATCAAGAGAGAAGTAGAGTCATTTTCTCATAGACTTCTATACAACCAGAGGAGTCGCCCCCTGGTGGCCATCGGAAAATAGTCTAAGGCAAATATTCACAAAATGAGGAGAAAACCAAAAGAAAAGAAACAAATTCAGTCCAACATGGGGAGTGGTCATGCAGAGTAAAACTAGAAAGTTCACAGGATAAAAAAGTAGTTTCTGTGCGTTGAATCCTTTAAGCTGTTGATGGTTTACATCCCAGCAATTTGGCCAGATTCTTTTGTAAATGACGCCCTTCAGACGTGTTAACTTTTTGGTTCAAGCACTGCAAGAAAATACAGCAACTCCACCGAACACAAGTGACAGTCAGCAGTGGATCCAAAGTCAATTTAGACTATTAGCCTCCACGTTATGTGACAATGTGCCAGCTGCCAAATACTGAACCCATATCGTTGCAGCGATGTCAGTCAGTTGAAACTGAGCACTGCTGAAAAAACTATTCAGTAATCTGTTGAGATTTCTTTGTCATTTCTGGACCTCTAAAAACTGTGGACATGGCAGGTGGTAAGTGCCCCGGACCTTGTCCCAGTAACACTGATGGAGCATTCAGGTGCAGGTAGGAAGAGTCAGCCAACATCATTTGAATAGATGGCATTCCTATGGAACATCATACAGTATGTAAAACCGTGGTTTGTTATTCATTAAACAGGTAGTTTCTGTTGATATATCCAAATGCATCTGTTTGACACACACACACACACACACACACAGACACACTGTGAGAGCCTGAGGGCAGTAAGAGAGAGAGAGAGAGATTTAGAGAAAGACAAATAGCTGGACAGTGAAGATGGAGGACAGTCTAAATGTCACATGCTGCACAAGCTTTAGCTGTGTTTAAAGCTCAGAAAAGTAAGCCGTGACATTTTCACCTGATGCTGGTCTTTTTTCTTCACCAAGGCTGTTGTCATATTTTGACTTAAATATGTTTTTTTAGGTTTTCATTTAGTTAAATAACGCTTTTTATTCAAATCGTGGGACACAGAACGCCACATGTTAGTTCATGGCCATGTTAATGTGGCTTTATGTGACTCTTCATAACTACACTTTATGCTTCCTGATTTTTAAATGTAGTTTTTCAGCTCAAAAAGTCTGCTTTACTCTGCAGTCAGACTCCAGCGGAGGAAAAAAAAAACACACAACAATTGCTTCATAGTCTGGGATTTTCATTGTCTTCCGTGGAGAAATTCCACGGAAAGTCTGGAAAGAGAGAGTCAGGAACACCTGCAGTAAATGTGACATTTATTTTTCCTTCTCAGTGCATCTGATAAAGAGAAATAGCAGATAAAGGTCAAGACTGAGGCAGAGCTGCAAGTGCATCAAGGACAAAGGAAAAACACAAGGAAAAAAAAAAGGGAGGGAGGGAAAAGAGTGAGGTTAGATGACTGAAAAGATAACTTTCTGGCCCAGCTGCAGCCTTTTGTGTGTGTGTGTGTTTGTGTGTGTGGGTGGGAATGTTCACTTCCATCAGCATGCATTCTATGTCCACACATTTTATTTAAGTGTGTCTGTTTGTTCGTATCGGTGCGTCCACAACAACATCTGGAAATTCCCCCGAGAGTCATCTGCTTTTTTTCCAAAACAGCTCTCAGTCAGACGATGAGATGACTAAAAGCAGCGCCGTCAGCCTCGTCGTGCACCAGGGTCAGCGGGTGCACACGAACGAATGGCTTCTACGCTGTTGTGGCTCTTGATGAATGTTGTTAGTTAGAAGATGAACGTGTGTCTTCCATTCATCCATCTATGTGTTGAAACTGTGCTGCTCTGGGACTGAACAGAGACGTGACGGGACAGATGGATGGTGTCGGGCTAAGACTACGAAAAGAAATGCGCTGTGATTCGTCGCTATCCTACGAAATCTTTTCGTATGTTATCCACGTAATAATGAACAGGAGCGTATAAAGACACACAAAGGGCGGTGGATGGGTCCATTACACCGCAATCTTTCAGCCAGGAGACCGATGTTTGTTCGGCGTGTGAAACTAGACGTCAACGTTGATTTATTTGTCACGTTACTTTTGTACTTCAGTAACGGCACTTCTGTAGTTATTCTAACCCAAACGACAATACTATCTTAAATCTAACAAAGTTGTTTGTGTTGCGTGAACCTAACTTTAAAGAGTTGTTTCCTGTGAAGAGTGAAGTCACAAGTTTTCACAACTGCTTTCCGTTAAAAACCTCACAGGCCAACTCTTGTCTGCAGCGTTTATTGGAAGTGTGTTTACCTCGTCGCATAACTGTGCACAGGTAGTATTAGTAGAGGTAATACTTCACTCTCAGAATTCAAACAGTCAGTTCAGAAAGTAAGTGCACCGTTTAGTGAATACCAAGTGATTTATAGACAGCGTCAGTGTTTTTTCGTGAGGTCAAATTGGTCAATATGGGAATAAGATCCGAGTTGCTGACTGCCTCCCGAGATGTCTTACTAAATAGCTGGCTGACTGATGGGACACTTACTGACTTGATGACTTTATAAGTACAAACTGGATGTCTTGATGATGTGAGCGGCATCAGGGATGAACCAGAAGCTGGATAGATCAAGGATGGATGACTTACTGACCACATTAACTCATCACCACATTGCTATGAGGGTTCATCGGGTGTATTTTTCGACCACAGGCTGATTTGGTTGCTTTTGGCTGCATGAGAGAATATGAGAACTGTTTTTCTTAAAAATATGGACTAAGGAGCCAAATTGGACCCGTGCGCTTGTATCTGGTAGGTCCCCAGATGACAAAACTAATAACATGTTGTAGTGAGAAATTGCTTTTGATCTCCTTCCTGGGGGAAGTTTTTTTTTTTTTTTGAACTTGCAACTGAGGCCGGAGGGGAACTTTAATGGCAACATAATAATAACACATTCTCATCTCTGGATGAGCACATCAAGTCACTGGGTGCATCTCTCACCACAGTTAAAGGAGACAGCCCTTTATGACTGAACCATGCCTGGTTGATTGAGTCATCGGCTGGCAGAGTAACTGAGCAGTTTTGCTGGCCGTCGGGAATGTCGACGGATCGGATGAATGTCTGAGCGATTAGCTATCAGATGGGTAGATCTGTTTTTATCTCGATTGAGTCGTTTCTTGAACTTGATGAGAAACGTTATGGATGTAAGATCACTGTGAGTAGACCGGGTCGTTTAGCACTTTTCAGGCTCGCTGCCTCACTGGCTAGCCCACCACGGTGACCACTTGCCTGGGTGGCGCGCCTGTCGACCGCCTGGCAGAACAGACATTTCCCTTGACTGACTGACTGACTGGATGAGTAAAGGGTCAATGGGTGGTTGAAAGAAAATAAGAAGAACATTCTCTACCCTCTTATTACCACAGTATGGGGCAGGGGTCGCCCGGGAGCTTTATTAATCACGTAAGAGACAAGCTGCCTTGTTTGCTGAGTGACATCTGGCGGTCTGAGTGGCCATTATCCAACCAAATAGCACAATGGCTGCTCGAGCGGTCCATCTTTGACCACGTTTCTGGGCCAGCTGCCTGACTGTATTGACTGACCGGCTGGCTTGCTGGCTGGCTGGCCGACCTCACTGACATGTCAAGAGAAGTCAGAACTGGCAGCCTGACTCTCTCTCTCTCTCTCTCTCTCTCTCTCTCTTTCTCTCTCTCTCTCTGACCGCAGTTGGCCAGAACTGAGCCGGTTTTCCGGGTTCCAGCGGGTGTGAGTCAGACTCTGGCTAAACCCATTCACCTCTGAAAGGCTTGCGGGCAAAGACTGGCTTTACCTTGGGGGACTGGAACCTGGGAAATTTAAACATTCCACCTCCAAACAAAAGCTTTTGACCTGCTGAGTCGTGTGTGTTTAGGAGCAGGCAAATCAGCCTGCCAAACCCTCGATGTGTTGGCGTGTGCCCACTCCACATTCCCCCACCCAGAGATTCAGTTGGCAGATTTTGATGTATATAACCTTTATTTACTAACCAGGGTACTGTCATTAAGTGCCATTGACAAAAAAAAAGAAAATTATAATTTAGAGGCTGGACGGAAAGAGGGGAGAGCTGCTCTGAGTTGATAAATGAATGCAGCTTTTCTTAAATTGCATTGGGAGAAAAACAACTTGGTGTGTGTGTGTGTGTGTGTGTGTTTATATGTGTTAAAGCATTTCCCCGGATCACAGCTCAGCATGTGTGGCGTGTGCGGCTGGCGGTGTTTACTGCAGGCAACCCCCGGCCTCAGTGTGGGTCGGTTTTGTTGAGTATTTGTGTGTTTACGCACATTTGCTCCCCACATAGATGTGACCGAACAGAACCATGTGTGGACGGTCTGGACCGTGTGCGTCTAGGGTGCCTTCGGGTTTATTTCTGCATGTTTTGTGCGGGTATCTGTTTGTATGCGTGTGAGTTATCCCTCTGGCGTTTTCTCGCAGAATGTCGTACAGTTATATGTACGCCGTACTCCCTCTTATTTAGACGTACACAAACACATAATTACTCCCCTTCGCTCACTTTCTTCACTTTGAAGGAGCAGTTAGCATCCTCTCGTCTCCTACGGTAGTTCCTCTGTGGTGAGGCAGATCAAAGCCCGTTGCCTTCTGCACTGTGGGTTCAGCAACATCTGGACCACGCCGTCCGCCTTTTACCAATTTACCATCTGCCAGCCTCTCTTGACTGGTGTGTGTGTGTGAGAAACAGATACTGAGAGAGAGAGAGAGAGAGAGACACAGGAGAAGATGGTAGATAGATACTGGAGTTCCCCTTCTCTCTTTCACCGATCTGTGTGTGTGTGTGTGTGTGTGTGTGTGTGCACACTCAATTTGACTAACACTGCCACACTTAATGTGTCAACTGACCTTTGTATCTTCCTCTTCTTGTCTTTCTTTCCTTCTTCTTTCTTTTCCCTAGAGATGGTCCAATATCATTTCTTACTTCGCGATACCGATCCTGATACCTGATATAACAAACACAGTTAAACAGGTCATAACTCGCTAACTAATACATGTTGTTACGAGAGTGTTTAGTAACAACAAGTGTGTAGTTCAAGTTTGCACATTCGCAGTACCGACCGGGCAGGATGTACGGTATAGACTCGTGCACTCGCTGATACCTAATCCAGCATTTAAGACTGTATCAGAGGAATATCCGATACTGGTATCGTATCAGAATAACTCTTCCCCTCCCTGGGTCTTAGTGCATTGCTCAAAGGCATTTCAGCAGGTTTGATAGTGATAGAGTGTGTGTGTGTGCATGACCCTCCTTATTATCAGTATTATTATTTCATATTCCCGCCCTCCGCCAGCCCCGGCTGCCACGACGAGGCCATTGACTTTAACGGCCACATAAGGGAGGCGTTTGCACCCTGACTGGCCACTTAAACCCAACCGCCTCCAGGAGGGTAAACACTGTTTACTGCTGCTTTGTGTCTCAGAGGAGTCCACAGGCCCAGACCTCACATCAAATATCCTCCTTGGATTTAGATGGACGGATGAATAGATGGGAAAAAAAAGGAAGAGAACCCAAACACTGAAAGATGCGGATAGATGGATATTTTCTCTTTTTGAGCAATGAGACAAAAGTGCATCTGATAATATGACTTTGTTGCCATTTATCTTAGTAGCAGAGACTTGAACAAACAGCAATCTGATTTAGATGTTAACAGTAATAATGTACAGCAGAGAAGAAGCTTTAAATGTTTTGATGTTCTGATGAATTTCAGTGTTTTTCCTTTATACCCAAAGTGAAAGACAAACAGCAGGCAGCAGGTGCCAGAACCAGAACTTGGTTACTTGTTAATGTCTTCAGTATTTGGGACTCCTCACACTGCAACTTTTCCTCAACATTCAACCACTACATACACTCCACATATAGTAAAGGTGGTAACACTACAGTGTCATTAGGAGGCGGTGTATTAAAAGGCTTTTAAGTTTAAGATTTTATTTGGCCACACTTGCGCACAAATGTTGGTACAACTGATTTAACTAATGCAGAAGTTAGCATCATCATATCCCACAAATACCCATCATCAAGCATAGAAACCCCCTGAAAACATGCACTGATAATAACAGTAGGATTTAGGGAGATGAACGAGGGACAGAGAAAGGCAAAATGGAGGGATGGAGACACAGTGGGGAGGAGAGGGGTGTTGATGGGTGAGGAACTGAGGGAATAAGTAAACAAACAGGTAGATGAGGCGGTTGAGTGGAGCGGTACAACGACTGTCGATCTGCTGGGAATGACAAAGAGGAAAAGAGAGGGATGGACACACAACAGAGCTTTGCCGTCGCTCTATCAAACAGCCATCATCCGTCTCTCCTCTCCTCTCTCCCTCGTGTTGCCTATCTGCTGTTTTCTGAGAATGTGGGTTTAATCGAAGCTTTCAGGCACAGAATTAAAGCATGTGGGAATGCACCTCTGAGGAGCCGACTTGAAGCGGCGTGCCCCGCTAACGCTAAGAAGAAATTGAAACAAAGCTCATCAAAACGGCCCAGCGGTAGGCGAGGAGGGTTTTTAAGGCTCATGTTGATGCATTTTTCCACTGCAATAAGAAAATCCTTAATTTCCTGCGGGGGGACCAAAAAAAAAAGAGAAAAATGTACGAGCATCTCTTTTTATTGTTTACTTGTTAAGGAGTGACCGTTGATTGATTGTTTTTTATTCGCTTTTAATATTCCTGCCACGGTTTTGAACAGTGCTGGGTTCAACATTCGCCCTTAAAAATATCAGAACAAGTGAAAGAATGCTAATCACTATTTCCTGAGGCAAGAGTTCAAAACCCAAAGCTTTTTTAGTTTCCAGTCACGTAAGACAAAGAAAAGCAAACAAACAAACGAAAAGCTTTGTGAAGTTTGGTGTTTTTGGTGTGCAACTACTTAAAGCGATTATCAGAATAGTTTCTGATTCAATTTGAATTCACTCGGCACTTTAAACTACGTTTTACAAGCAAACAAGTGGCCGGTAGGGTTGAGAAACACACCAGACGTCACCAAGGACTTGGCCGCACCTGTGGCTTGTTTTCCTCCCCGTTTCAAAGTTTGTGTCTTTGTGTGCGACAGGCGCTGTGCATATTTTTAGCAGGCGCTGTCGTCTGGAGGGCTGGTGGTGGTGGTGGGCTGTTTTTTTGAAGTGCTGGTGGGCTTACTGGAAGTGTGTCAGACAGGAGAGGAATGCAGGAAGAGGGTGGAAGTCTGTGTGTGTGTGTGTGTGTGTGTGTGTGTGGAGACAGGGCTTGGGTAGCCCCTCACTCTTGATGTGTACAAATGTGTAGTGTGTGTGTGTGTGTGTGTTCAGACATGCCTACAAGTATGTGCGCGTGCATGCATGCCAAAGGCCTCATTGCTTCAACCTGTTATCCCGCCCTGCTTGGCTCAGAGCCCACAGGGGTTTCCCTTTGTAGCGCTGGATTTAACCTGTTTGTGCATCGGGGTTGTCGTTGCAGCTGTTTTTTTCTTATTTGGCTCAACTAATCAGCGGTTAATGTCATGTTGTCGGGTATTGGTTGCGGTTTGTATTATACATGAGCACAGTATTGTGCACGATAGCCGATTATGATAGCGGCTATCGTGCATCGCTAATACTATCGGACTTCTTTATGCAACCGGAGGAGTCGCCTCCTGCTGGCCATTTAAAAGAATGCACGTTTAAGGTACTTCGGCTTCACTGTTCAGACCCAGAGGTTGCAGTCTGCTGACAATATGTTCAGGATATAAAGAAAACCTCATGTTGTAAACCCGGCAGTAAATGTTGTCACCCTTGAGTAAATAGAAAAACGACTGTCTGGGAAAGTACGTTACAGGTTTCCATGTTAGGATTCAATTACAAGCTCGGAACATGACGGAAACCAGAGTTTTCCCGTGACAACGGCGATTAAATTCAGAAAAACATCCAAGGTTATCTTTACTGTCCCTCCAGAGGAAACTAGTTTCACATTCACGGGAAGAAAACGAAGACAGACAATAACAGATCAAAACAACAACCGCCGATATATCAGCCCCATTTAAAACTTGGATTGTAAACATCCTGGGCTCCCCTGAGCCTGTAAGAGAAAAAACTAATGAGTGATGTGTTAATATTCATACTTCTAAAAAGCGTTCAGCTGCAGCCCCCCTGTGGTTTAGATTTGGATCAGCTTCTTTGAAATTTGAAGCATCACAGGAGAAGAATCACAACAGTCGATGGCATCAAAAGAATCAAAGCGTCTACAGATTATTAGCAGATCGTTCCTCGTCCTCCCTCAGACCGGTCAGGTTGCTGCTTTCTCTCTCTCTCTCTCTCTCGGGAGCATCGAGTTTTTCTCTCTGAATCCAGGCCAATTATTGGACTGTTCGGCAAAGCAGTCTATTAGAAAAGACTTTCCTTTCAGCTGTTGCGTTCTCTCCCCAAAACCCTCACAGCAGGTGGAAAGAGAGACGTGCGTTGAGCCAAACGTAGAAACCTGCCAGTCTATACCCAGGAAGTTAAAACTGCTCAGTCATTAAAAGCACCAGTTTAGTGGAAGCAAACGTCCAGACTGGGGATGCACCAATCCCTCTCTGTCAGTCCAGATACTGATGCCGATACGTGGGTCTTCTGGTATTCAATCATCATTACGTCTGTCTTTTTTTCAATACATTCTGACTTTTATTGGATATCTTTGGCTCACACGCATCAGAAACAAGCCTACACTGGAATTTAATTCTAAAAATACAATATTAACTATATACGTGGCCAAATCTTTATCTGCAGCTCTGCAGGAATACAAAAGAAGTTGTGGAATGAAGCTGAATTTCCTTTTTTCCAGTCAAAAATGATAGTGTCTGTTTAATAAAGGAAAGCATCGTGCTGAGATTGGCAAAATGTTTCCGTCTCTTGTCGAGTGATGTCTTCTTAAGTGCTCCCGCCAACCAACCTCCAATCTTCAGCTATACGCATCCCACATTTTATTGCCAGCTTTATCGACCCTCCATATTATCCTTTAAACGCAGGCTGTGTGTGTGTTGTGTGTGTGTGTGTGTGTGTGTGTGTGTGTGTTCAATGCCAGCTGCAGAAAAAGAGTTGAGGTGCAAAAAGGAAACCTGCATCCAGCCGGCCTTTCACACATCTGGCTGCGACTGCACTGTGGTCTCTCTTGTAATTAAGAGGGGAAGAAGGTTAATGAGGAACCGGCATTAAAATAAAATACATTAAACTAAAGAACTAAAGAAAAGCTAAAATGTGTTTTGATGTTTTTAACAGATTTGTTTTGTGACCTAATTAAAAATCATCAGTCGGACATCAACAGCAGTATGACTGTAATCTAATAATACAATCAGACAGAGTGACTGTTTGGTGTCACTCAGCTTGACGTTGTGTTACCGTCTGCTGATTTCTTAGTCGGAGCAGTTACAACATTTTATTAATTGATCAAAGATATATATCGATGTAAGTTGACTTTACACCTGCATCTCATCTACTTTTAGGGGACGTACAGTAGTTGAAGTGGGGAAATAAAGTGCCAGTATTCCCCTTATTCACATGTTGATGTGTGTATCGTCCAATACCAGCGGTCGTTATTAGCCTACATTCTGAATTTATACAGCCAATAACAGATAGCAGCAAAAATGAGTTTAGAGGTAAGTAGCTTTAGCGAAGTAGCTAACTAGCTATGTAGGAAGATGACGTCCCGTCTGATTGGACGACTGCTCCTCCAACAGACAGAAACAGCTGTCAGTAAGACAAACAACAGACCTGTTTGAATAGCTGAACAACTCTGAGATGTGGGAGACAAGTCAGGAGTGACTGTAACTGTTTTCCTGGTAACATAACAAATTAATTAAAAGAAAACGGCCACCAAATCATGATTTCTGGTGTTATTTGGCCTCGGTGGTCAGTAGAAGCTACCATACATTTTAGCCAGGGCCTTGTTTATTCATGACAATTTAGATTAATATCTCGATTTAATCATGTTAAGAATGCTACACTTAGCACCTCGAATAGTGCAGGTTTGTGCTGTATTTGCTCTGGAAAATGTTGTCTTAGCAGAAGGCAAAAAGAATTGGGGGAATAAAAAAAAAAAGAAATCCCCGGCGTTGGCAAAAAGACAAATTGCCAACAGGGTAGCTGGAGGCTCTGCAGTGAAACAGCTCTCAGCGTCGGGCTGCTGGAGGAGCTCAGGCATAAAGTTGGCCTATTAACTCCCGTCTCTGGGAGACGCGGAACAGCAGACATGGAGAGAGGGAGTAAGTGCTCTCACTTTCTGTCTCTTTCTCTCTCTTTTCCATTTTACAATCTCTCCATCGTTCTCACTTCTCTCCTCGTCCGCTTGCTTCCACCCGGCGCCGGCTCGGGTCAGGTTCAAGGTTGGACTCATGTCAGATTGTCAGAATTCAATTTAGGCCTGTCTGTGTCGAATGTGCTTCATACTGCAAGCGTGTCACTCGGGGTCGTCCCCCCAAGTGTTTTACTGGCAACTAAATAAGGTCAGAGTAAAGTTTCTGTTTAGTTTTGTTTTCTCGCTTAACTACTATCTTTTGCACTCTTTCTCTGTCATGCTATTTAAAAATAAAAATAAAAATCATCCCAGGTAACAAAAAGGCAAAAAGAGAGAGAGAGAGAGATCTCTCCAGTAGGGATGGGGAATATGGCCAAAATCTTCCATCCCAAAGAGGTCATTTCATATATATATATATATATATATATATATATATATATATATATATAAATATATAGTCTATATGAATTAACTACATGGTAAAGCATATTTTCTTTACTCCTGTGTGAATTAAATACTTGATAAGTGAGAATTGTCTCATTTAATTAAGACTCTTAGTTCAAAATACATAATTATAGAGAAAAATTATATATATTTTCTGCTGCACACTGACTATCTTAACATGTGTGCACAAAAATAAAGAAAAATCAGATTAGGACAATGTTTGATTGAACTACTTTTGATTTTTCTGCAATTCTTTTTTTTCTACAATCAATTTAGACGATGTAATTCTGTATCACGATATCTCGATATGTGTTTTTATCGCAATACGATTCCATTAAAAGACGATAATTTATCATAACGAATTATCGCCGAGGCCATACTCACAGAACCAAAACATCCATCAATGTCGGTGTGGACGCCCCATACGTTACAAATAGTTCCAAAATCACAGGATTTAATGTGCTCCTGTATCGGCCTCCGCTCTCCTGGGAGGGCTTTTATTTTGTAAAAGCACACATTCAGCCGCGAGAGCGTCAGCGAGTCGGCCCGCTCACGATGACGACAAGTGCCTCGCTGCCGGTCAGCGTTTCCTCTCGTCGCCACAGGTTTTATGAGAGGTTGATGTCAGTGCTCTCTGCAGGCCAGTCAAGTTCTTCCACATCACACCACCTCCCTATGGACCTGACCTGTGCTTTTATTGTGTCAGATTGTGTGTGTGTGTGTGCGTGTGTGTGGAAAGTCAAGCCTAAAGGTTATTCATCTGCTGATTAGCACCGTGGCTGTTAAAATGCGGAGCTCATGACTCTGTCTTTCCCTCTTTTCAGTGTTTTCTTTTTTCTTCTTCTTCCACTTGTGTTGACAATGAACCAGCTCAGGACAGTTTACTGCAGCTAATTGGTTGTATACTCTTTCCCAGAAACTATCTCACCCTCTCTCTCTATCACACTCGCTTGCTTCTTGCTTGACAACATGACAGCAAAACCACATCTCTCCCTCTCTCTCTCTCTCTCTCTCTCTCTCTCTCTCTCTCTCCCTCAGCCACCAACTGGTTTGTGTTAATATTCATGACCTGTATATGTTTCACAGAACTGAAAACACTTGACTGTCTGCTCCCATCATTTTCTCTCGCTGTGTGTGTGTGTGTGTGGGGGGGGGGTTAAGGCGCCTGGGGAAAGACTATTCTTCATTCTGTACTTATACTCGTTTCTTTTCCTTTTTTTTCCTCCGTTTGTTTTCCTTATTCGCTCGTCTGTATTCAGGGCAGCACGCTGGGCTTTGACAGCGAGAGGGAGGGAGTTTTCTTCTGACTGTTCTTCTGAAAAAGCAGATAGTGGCATTATAAATCACAGATTAGATTAGATTTGATTAGATTAAATTTGATTAAATCATCCCTGTGGGGAAAGTGGGTCATTGCTGCGGATAGCAGCCGGCAGCAGAAAATAAAACCAAAAATAAACCGGCAACATGGCATGCATCTAATCCACGAGACCACCAGGATGCTTCGGGCTTCTCATTTTGAGCCGGCGTTGACCGTCGCTTTTGTCTCTTTAATGATGATGAGAAACGCAGCCGCCAGCAGATTGTATCCGCTGTGGCTAATTAATGTTAATGTCCTAAAGTAACTTGCCAAAAGGGCAAAATGAAACTTGTAGTTGGTTGTCTGGTTAACGTGCTCTTTACAAGGCCGCACAGAGAAAGAAGCACCTCTCTGCAACAGCACTTTACAGTTTTCTTGCAGTTCAACATTCAACATTTTCTTCTGTCAATGTCTATATTTGGAGTCTTCATCGTAATAGTTCTGAATCAGGACCGCCCGTATTTGGAAACAACTGGATAAGCCAGAGACCCAAGGCGATAATTCAGCTCAAGAGATAAGAGATGTAAAGTCCTGTAAAAATCCTGCCCACATAGACACATGTGCCACAGACGGCGCTCGTAAACGAGCAGCAAGCAACAGGCGCAGCTCTGTGCACATCTCGGCCTCAGATTCTGAGATCACAAACTCGTGCTGCCAGTTACCAAATGAATAAACGAACGAACAAACAGTATTCTGTTCCACAGGCCTGTTGTATGAATGAGCATCGCACCGACCGCGGTGGTCAAAGAGACGATTTCCAATTTCCAACTCAAGAGTGTCCGAAAGTCCTAAAGTCAGCTTTTATAGTAAAAAGATTCATGTTTTTATCTTACAAAGTATTCTGCTTTAATCCATGTTTGTTGGCGTGCAGCCTTTCCATAAACACCATTTACATTATGATCAAAAACCTGCTCTCTGCTCTCGCTCGCCCACTCGCCGAACAGAACGTGAGGCGTAACTTTCAATGTGAGACTGCAGCTGATCGATGGCATTGTTCTAAAAGTAGTCAGTTTACAAGCTAATTTCAAACTAATAAAAAGTTAAATTATCAACAATAGCTGCTGGATTTTGAGTTTGCGTTTCGGCTCACGCATTCCGCCTCTTTTGCTCTCGTACGTGTATTCAACCGAAGCCTGCTTGAATGTGATCGGTCAACACTACCTGGACGACAAAAGGGAAACCAGGACGCTTCCGATACCAAAATCTTGTCCCGTTACTGTTTAAGGTTAGCTACGGAACCCCCGAGCCTCTCGCTGCCGCCACATAACGTTTAGATGTAACATCTATTACTTCAACGTGTCAGAATTTCATATCTTTTGCTCCGTGTCTCACCATCAGGCTGTAGCCACAGTTTGCCACCAGTAACGTTACCAAATCTGTAGTAGTTTTGGTTGTTCGGCTTCCAAAAACTGTTGAATGATTTGATGTCAATCCTTCATATTCGATGAAATGCTGTTGAATCTCAACCCTGTTGCATTCTGAGAAGATCGCAGGTGTGAAAGTGCGTCGGTGACGAGAACATGGTTCTGGCTGCCCCTCATGTGTGTGTGTGTGTCAGTATATGGAAGTCTCGTATAGAAGCGTAATCCTCGCTATCAGGTCGGCGTATAGGAAGGGCTTAGTGTTGTGTTGATGGACACATGAACACGTCTTTCATGGACACACTATACTAGATTGCGTTTTTGTTCCTGGAGAAAAGTGACTCATCCTTATCCCCCAGCAGGTGAAAAGCTATTCACACACACACACACACACACACACACACACACACACACACACACACACACACACACACACACACACACACACACACACACACGTAGAGATTGTTACTGTCATTACATCATCCAGAACAAAATTACCACCTTCTCTCTGTGTGACCTCTCTATTTTTTCTGTTCTTCTCTTTAGTGTCTCTATTTTTTATCTCTACCTCGTCTTCTCTCTCTCTCTCTTTCTCTCTCTCTCAGTTTCCCTCTATCTTTTTTCCCTTTCTCTCTGGTCTCTTATCTTTCAAAGGAGCTTTTTAAAACAACTCCCACACGCTTACTCTGATCTGTCTTACAGAAGCAACACACACACACACACACACACACATAAGGTCACACAATTTGTTATTTGCCTCATGCATGTAATGAGGGCCTAAGCCCTCAAAAAACTAAATAGAGCTTGCCTTTATACACACACACACACACACACACACACACCTATATGCACAGACCCACACTGCAGATGCATTTCGCTTCAAGAGAAACTTGCATAAGCACTGACACATCTCATATTCATAAACGCTGTGATAATAAACACACACACACACACACACACACACACACACACAGAAGAACAGAGGCTAGGCAGTGTTATCAGACTGAAAGCTTGTCAACATGTTTTTCCACAAGACCTTTTTATTTGCTCCGTTTTGTTCTGCAGCGTTTTATTGGATCTGAACGAGGAGTCACATTTTAAAAATCCCGTCCGTAATCTGGAAGTGAACCAAAGGGCGGCCAAAGCTGTCAAAATGTGGCTCAGCAATCGTCTTGTTTTTCGTCACCCTCGCATTGATCTGAGGACTTTCACGCAGACCCAGATTGCCTGCGACAGTCAAACATGTGTTGTGTTTTTTAAAATGTTGTGTCCAGCTGTAAAATGCCTTTTAAACATGTAGCAGCCCTGTAGTCTCAGTTGTCCGGTGAGCGATGGAAGACTCCATGAAGGCATTTCTATTTTCAGCTCGGAGATAAAATGACATTGAGGATAAGACGACCTCTACTTTGGAAAACTTGTTTTTCGCTAGAAATAAAATCAAACTGGGAGTTGTTGTCATGAAAATATAAAAACAAGTCAATAAATCCCAAATATTCATCTAAAATAACTAAAAAACAGAACACCTGTGTTCGCTTCTTGATCGGGTTTTAGCAGTCACGACGTGTCCTTCGCTGATTCCTCACGGGAAGCAAACAAACAACAACAACAGCCCCGATAACCGGCCGACTACCAGTGGTTAATTCAACATGGATAACTGATTACAGGCCTTGCTGACCGTCTCTATGCTAGCAGCTGTTGTGCAGTTAAATTCTGCATTCTGTAATGCTGTAATATTGTCAGCTTTAAATGAGCCATTGTGTTTGCAGAGCAGAGAGCTGCATGAGGGAGGAGTTTCTGTTTACAGAGCGGCACAATTAAGGCGTCTCCCAACACTGTGTCTGTCCCATTCATTGTGTCTGTCCATGTGTGTGTGTGTGTGTGTGCGTGCGTGTCTGTATGTTTATTGTGTCTGTACTTTGTGTGCTTACATGTCTGCGTTTGCGTTGTTGGTTTTCTGTGTTTGTTTTTCTGCCTGTTCATGTCGTTTTTCTGTGTGTGTGTGTGTGTTTTTGTCTGCCTTTTTCAGCCAGCCAACATCTCCTCCCTTCCCAGCACACACACCCACACACACACACACACACACACACACACACACACACACATACACACACACACACAGCAGCCCGTCTTGCGAGCTGGCTCATTGTTGTGTAATCATTTACATAAAGAGGTATTAGTGTTTCCTCCTAAAAGGAACATTGGGAACATTGTGGCTCAGTTGGGTGACATTCCTCTCCTGCCCCGAGGATGAATGTGGAAAGCTCGCTGAGCTGTTGCTTCCCAAATACTTGTTCACATCAAGGAGATCCAAAATACACACTGAACACAATTAAGAGCAAATTCTTTGACATTTCCACTCCCCTGGGATCCTCGTTTGTGAAATGTGCAGAGGCTAATAAAGTGGGCACTCGGTGGATATTCGTACTCCGATTAAACTTCATAATGACATCAAAGTGAAGCAATATGTTCCTGATTTTCCTGGAAGTGCGTGCAACCCCTCTTAAAGGGACAGCCCACCCCAGAATGGAAGTTTTTTTAACACCCCACCCACGGCAGTGGGAGGGGAGTCGATTGAAATGCATATGGGCACCGTGCACGCCGACTGTGCTCATTTCACTCTCTCACTGCTTTCTTTTCAACGATTGAATTAAAAAAGACATAAAGTGATAATGTAATTTCTCTTGAACAGCTTTTGCAGTAACCAAGCACTTGGCTGCTCCTCCTTTCTTTTCTTTTTTTCTGCCAGTGAGCAAGTTACTGTTTCCTCGTCCGGGAGAGTTTGATTTAGATTTTACCGCACAGTGTGAAAATAAATGCAGCGATTATTTTCGTCCCTAATATCTTCTCTTTATTCAATTGAACCTGTCCTGTTTTCAAATGGTGAACCTAATTTGAAATGTAATCTTCATAAACAGTTTAGATTTGGTAACACGCTCGTGAACTCCGACCTTTAGGGCGTTAAACCAGGATGGAGGCTCAAGAAGTCGGTTAACATTTATAGAGACAAAACATGAAACAGATCTCTGCTGTCTGCTCTCTCTTCTTCCACTGTTTATCCTCTCTCTCTCTCTCTCTCTCTCTCTCTCTCTCTCTCTCTCTCTCTCTCTCTCTCTCTCTCTCTGTCTCTCTCTCTCTCTCTCTCTGTCTCTCTCTCTCTGTCTCTCTGTCTCTCTGTCTCTCTCTGTCTGTCTCTCTCTCTCTCTCTCTCTCTCTCTCTCTCTCTCTCTCTCTCTGTCTCTCTCTCTCTCTGTCTCTCTCTCTGTCTCTCTCTCTGTCTCTTTGTCTCTCTCTCTCTCTCTCTCTGTCTCTCTCTCTCTCTGTGTCTTTGCCTCTAACTGGGTGGAAAATATGAATGAAAACACTCCCCCGCCTCATTCGCCCAAACCCCTGCAGGCACAAACACACTACCCCGTTCCTCTCTCTCTCTCTCTCTTTCTCTCTCTCTCTCTCTCTCTCTCTCTCTCTCTCTCTTTCTCTCTTTCTCTCTCTCTCTCTCTCTCTCTCTCTCTCTCTCTCTCTCTCTCTCTCTCTCTCTCTCTCTTCACTGCCCCCTACATTTCTTTTCCTCTTGTTATTACGGCCCCGTCCCTTTTGTTTAACACTGTTTTCACGTTTCTGGGGACAGGGCTGAAAGAAAGGAGCTCAGGGGGGAGTTAGTTTTGGTGTTTCTTTCATTTTCTTTATTGTTTGCAGAGGAACTGTGGGAGATTTGAGAGGGTAGAGGGAAGACAAACAGGGTGACACACCAACACTCGCGCCTGTGTGTGTGTGTGTGTGCATTTCAGTATCAGTTTTGCATTTGGCAGTGTGTGTAGATGTAGTGTGTGTGTGTGTGTGTGTGAGCTTTAGAGTAGTGGTGTTAATAAGTCTGAGTCATATCCATGACTACGGGCAGACTGTACTAGCATCTGAACCTCAGAACAAAATGGCAGCTCACTGTAAAACACACACACTGACACTCTGGCTTCCCACAGAGGAGGGTAAGGTGTGTCGGGGATTTGACCTGTGACCCTAAAAGCTTAACGTCATGGCCTCAAACAGGCCGCGTCTGACGATGGAGTTCACACAAATCTTCTCAACACATTCACATCATGGGCGTGCAAATTATTTTCATAGTTTCTTAAGAGTTGGAACTAAACTACAGGCTTCGAAATGATCAGATAATATCAGCCCTTATAACTTAAATAACATCAAATAATCTTCTTAATATATAAAACGAAAGAGAGAGAAAGCCCCTTCCTCATCTCTGTACCTCATGATATATTCTCTCAAACTGGTTTATGTTTGTACTTGATGCTCTTCCTAGTGGTACGAACAGTGTTTTTGTAATAACTGTAGCTTTAACTCCTTAATCTCTACATAAAACTTCGTATATTCAGTGTTATTTTCTAACTTTGCTTGTGACTTCAACTGTGCCGGTAACTGTTAGGATGTTATTATAGCCCATTATTGGCTAAACTTCCTTCTATTGTAGCTCATAAAAGTTGTCTGCAGGCTAGGAGAAGGTAACTCTGCTTCTTAACACACACAGAGCAGATATAAATAAAGTTGTTTCAATCAATAGTCCTTGACAAGTTGTTCATGGCTGTAGGTATTCCAAGCTTTCGTTCAAAGGTTTAAATAAACAAACATACCATGACGGAGAATAGGGTCGAATGATTTTAAGAAACTTTTAGAACTATATATCTTGTAAACTCGTTGGTTGCGTTATTCCTGTTTGTGATGGAGAGATACTTTAAAACACGAGTTGGAGAGAGAGAGAACGAGTGGCATTGACATAAAGAAAGAAAGAGAGAGAGAGAGAGAGAGGACAACCTTTAACGAATCCACATACTTTACATTCTTGAGCTCCTACTTAAAATGGAGATTCTACTAAATAAGTTCCCTCCGTCTCTGGTGCTCAGCGCTCGTTACTGTGCTGCTTCTACGCCGCTCAGAGAACAGCTGTCAGTCAGGCAGTGAGCAGCTCTGTAGCCTCTCTCTGTTGAAAACAGCTGGAATAGTCACTCGTACTAACTATTCCGTTTCCCCACAAGGAAACTTATTTTACTGCTGCAAGAAAACTTGCTTCCAGTATATTTTCAGTTCTTAATATTTACAACTCGCATTGAATCTTCTACGACGACTCGTCGCCGAGTTAACTTTACCGCCAAGCGTTCATGTTTCATGTGACGTGATCAGCTGATCTGATTTACACAACAGCTGGATTCAGGAAGTATGCAGCGAGATAGTCGGACTGTAAAGATGATTCTTTACATGATCTGTGCTTCTGTGTGTGTGTGTGTGTGTGTGTGTGTGTGTGTGTGTGTGTGTGTGTGTGTGTGTGTGTGTGTGTGATACTCTGTCTGATTGCTATGAACACAACACAGGGGTGACTCATCTCTGAAAGGTCAGTGCAAATTATGTTTGTGTGTTTCGGGAGATGATTGATTTTATTGACATGAATATGACATGAAGATGACTCACCGCTCCCAAAGATCACCCAACAACAGTGTGTGTGTGTGTGTGTGTGTGTGTGTGTGTGTGTGTGTGTGTGTGTGTGTGTGTGTGCGCATGTTTGAGATATAGTTATATCATTGAATTTCACATAAATATAACAAAAGATGACTGTGTGTGTGTGTGTGTTTTTTCCTCCATATAAATATGATATGAAGATGACTCAAGTCTCCAGAGCAACACTGTAACAATCCAGAGGTGTGTGTGTGTGTGTGTTTGTGTGTGTGTGTACACATCAACAATTTATGAACATCTGTCTGGTTCTGTCCGTCCTCCTGCTCTGCTATGCGAGTGTGTTTGTATGTGTGAGCATTGAGGACGCAGAGACGACTCTGTGTTGATGGCAGAAGTAAATAAGCAGCCATTGCTGCAGTGTCATTTCATATTCTTTTAATTCAATTCATGTATTTCATCTGAGTCTGGATAATGTCCACGTTCTCTCGGATGGGAGGAATGTCTGACGGAACAGAGAATGATCACCTGACTCTGCAGCTCTCAGCTGTGAGCGAAGCTTTCATGTGTTTTTCAGCTCGTTGTTTTGGTTTTTCTCTGCAGCAACTTTTTAGCTTAGATTTAACCCTCTCATAGATGTATGATTCTGTTTTTGCAGAAAAGGGCTCAAAACAACAACAACAACTGTACACTACATGCTCAGCACCAGACAGGCTAAGTTAAGCGCTCAGAGTTGTGAACATGTTGGAGCGTTTAGCAGCTAAAGAGGCAGATATTTGCTTCAGGAGATGGTGGAGAACAAATGTTTTTTTAATTCATTTTCTTTTCTTTTCTTTAAGTCTATCTTTGCATATACTGTATGTGTATACAGTATATATACAGGTCATACATCCAGTGTTGTTTTTGCTAGTTCAGACAGACAGACAGACAGTCAGTCAGTCAGACAGTCACTCAGTCAGACAGATCGGAAAGTATGCAGACAGAAATAATTAACACTCACAGATGTGCATGCACACACACACACACACACACACACACACACACACACACACACACACACACACACACACACACAGTTTTGTCATTAGTTAACCCTGTTTTTGCACACACACACACACCCTGCAGCGCCACACAGGGTTGCCCCTGAACCCTGGGGTGGGTAACCCTGTGCCCTGCTGGACGCTGGCCTGATTCTCCTCTTCCAGTCTGCATGCTGATACGGGATTGTGTTTTAGAGTAGGGGGGTTTGTGCGGGTCGCCCAAGGATAAGGGGCTGTTGGCACCACACACTGTCTCACACACACACACACACACACATATATACACAGTCTGGTGGGAAAACTAAGGGAAGAAAGAGAGGGATTACAGGGAAGAAAAGGGGATAGCCGGTTTTCTCAGCCGTACTGTGACAGTGAGGTATTTCAAGAATGAGAGATTATTTCAAACACACACACACACACACACACACACACACACACACACACACACACACACACACACACACACACACACACACACACACACACACACACACACACACACACACACAGGCGCAGTGTGTTACACACAGGGAAGTGATTGTTTGCATCTGATGAGAATGGTATGTCTGAACAAGTGGTTTAATCTTGTACTGTATGCAGAGTAACACGCTGATCATCAAGTATTTTTTTGGAGCATATCGACCGGTGAAATTTATCTTCAGACGGTAAAAGAAACTTCTTCGTCTGAGACGTTGTAGTAGAAAAGGCCCGCTGGCTGTCGTCCTGTTACTGTGCTGAAAATGTGAACTGCAGCTTTGTTAACATCTCTTGCATTCACTTACCATGTTTAAAAGGATATTGCGTCGCATTGGAGGGAATTAAAAACAATAGAGGAGCTTGTTGAAAGAAGTTGAAGCCTATAGACTTCAAATGAAATGAACTTAATGCCGACTTTTAAAGTGAAAGTCAAACGGAGGAAAATCATCTTTCTTTCTCTTGACTTTCCTTTCATCTCATCGTATTGCCTTCGTTATCAGCTGTATTCTTCCAACTTGACTGAAACTCATCCCCCTGTTCTCTCCATCCCTCCTTAGCTTTCTTCTTCATCTGTCCAGGCTTGAGTTTCTCTTTTGAATCTTCGCATCACTCCGTCCGTCCTCTTGTAGTTCCCCTCCTGCCAGTTTATGGCCGATTGATTAATAATTTCTGAGCTCTAACTTTCACGCTCTTATCGATCAGTCCAGCTGCTCGATACAAACCTCACAACTCACTTCGACTCGTTGCAAACCGTGTTGGGTAAAACATATCCAGGTGTTGACCTTCAGCCTGGCGTCTGAGCGGCTTCGCTGCGTGATTTAGCGCCATCGCTCGTTCTTCTAAAACTAATATTAAAGTCACAAAGTGAAGTCTCCTCGATATAAACCTGCAAACACTGCAATAGTATTCAAAGCTCCAGTTATTAACAAAGCTGTCTTTGCATGTGATGATCGTTTTTTGTCGATATTACCAGCTGACAGCTGCTGCTGGAAAATGTAGTCAGCTGTCACTAATTAAGAGTGTTTCTGTGTGTTGGTTTAAAAAAAACAAACCAGACAAACCTCGTGTGCTCTTTCTCTCAGACGTGTAGTTGGCAGCCAGCAAGGTGGTTGTCAATCCTAAATGAAGGACAATCGCAGATGCGAACAGCAGCCGGCGTCTCTTAAAGTTTTAAGCTCTCTTTATTACTTTAGATCATTTTTTTATTTCTTCCACCCCACATTTCTTTTATTTTTTGTTTCATTTGTCTTGTTCTTACTCACTGACCCCCCCCCCCTGTTAATCAAATTATATTTCCGGCCCCTTTTAGAAGGACTTCCTGCTCGTCATGAGTCCGTCGGCAGTTGATGTCTGTTTAAACTAGACGTGTCCTGTGTGGGCAGAGAGTCAGACTGAGAGCTCAGCCGCTGTCGCTCTGCCCACACTGGAAATGTCTTATGTAAACACCATCCACTTCATCCCTCCTTGAGATTATTATTGACGTTCTGTGAGAAGGAGGAAAGTGAGATCCACTCAGAGAAACATACGTGCATGGGAGCGAGGAACGACTTTTCCTTTCACTCGAAATGTCGCTCGAATGCGACATGTGGACGAATGCACTGCCGTGAAACACGCCTGCAGTAAATCCCGCCTTTTATTATGAAAGTTATATTGTTCAGGTTTTGTTTTAAAGGTGTTAATGAAATGTTTTGGTCATTTTGGAGGCCGTAGTTTGTAGCTGTTGACTTTTATTGCGTTACGCTGACGTGTGTTTTCTAATATTTCGTCTCTTCTTATTGATATGAATGAGGTGGACCTCTCAGTATAACCCAAATGTATGGGACGATACCCGTGTAGAATACTTGAGTTACACGTATTAATATCTTCACTTGTTTACCCAGTCAAAAATAGATTTAATAATATAAACTAATGTACTACTATTAAGACTGTATTTGTTTTATTTGTATTAATTATAGATATCACTGCATTTAAATAACATCTTAATTCTAATTTATAAATTGCTGCAAATCAAACAATCACTCAGCTGAGTCTTCAAACGGAGGAAATAAGAGACGAGCAGCTGAAAAGCTAAATGATGGGTGATCGTGTGTCATATGTACCTAAGCCTGGTCATTTGCATAAAATAAGAATATGTTTGCATATGTTTGTTTCTATTTACTCCAGAAGGGAAAGCTGTGGACATTGCAAGAATACAGCTTTTGCAATCAAACATTTAAATGTGTGCTCAGGTTAAAATGAACCCGGCTACGTCGTCTAAGTCGGTCCAAATTTCGCTGCAAACGCAGAAGAATAATGTGCGTTATGTAACCCAGGTCTCTGGCTCTGCCTTTGGCTTTCACACACTCACATATAATCCACCTGTCTCCTCCCTGCCCATGCTCACGTAACATCCTATTCAGCTGTGTTAACGCCACGAGATATACTTCTCAGTCCCCACGCCTTCTGCTCCCCAGAGGCACATCCCGTGTAGTAAACCAAAGACACCTCTCCTCAGGGCCTCAGTGCTGGAGGAGGGATGGAGGGGGCGCTTTGGTTGTCATTGTTTTAAGAATCAGAGCCCCCCGCGGTGTGAAGCTCCTCCTGATAAATATTTCATGGGACGCCCCATTAAGATCAAAAGAAAAACCGGCGTATTGTTATGATTCCAAGGAGGGAACGTCTAAATATTCCCTGTGTGCTGCTCCCCTCGTAAGGACTCCTCTGATGTAAACAAGTGATTCTAAGGTTCCTTCTTTTATCACAAAAATATTCTTTCCATATCGTGTAATGGGTTTAAAAAAGGGAACGACTGTGATTAAAAAGCTGCATAACATAGAAATCAGGCCGCCTTTGGTTCCCAAAACTGAAAATATGGTTTGCGCATTTTTAGCGACCAAAGGCCACGAATTCGGTTCGACATGGAACGTCTTCTTTTTAAATGAAATGTTACAGACATTCAAAACACCAGGGACAACGATAGAAATAAGTTGAATGACTTTATCCTGTCTGATAATGCCGTTTTTCATAAATACATCATAATACAGGCGATAAACCAAACCCATCAAACACAAACACTTAACCCCGTAAGAATGCTTTAATCTGAATCAGGAACATCCACATTGAGAAGCCTCCACCTGCTCCATGAGAGAAATGACTCACATGGACAGTGTTGTGCAATCTATACATTAGAAGTGACATTTTAAATGTTTACAAGACAACATAAAACTTTGTACGACACTCAAAATGAATACAAAAATCATATGATGTTTTAAGAGATAGATAATCTCCGGCAGATATTCCTAATGATAATGCTTGTGAACTAATCAAACATAAGGGTTCAAACCATTAAAGCTTTACAGTCTCGTATACAAGCCCATAAAAATACACGACATCTATTTACAGTTTGTCAGAGGGCTGAGATTGTCTTCTCTATTGACAGACGACTCCACACTTTACCTCTTCCTTTGTAGTCGGATAAAGGCCAGACAAACCAGAAACCTTTTGGTTTTGTTTACCTACATTATGTAAGATGTGTGTGTGTGTGTGTGTGTGTGTGTGTGTGTGTGTGTGTGTGTGTGACACATGATACTTACCAGTGGAAGAACACATTGTACTCTGACCCCTCCACCGACTCACATCCTGTCAGATGGCTTGACTTGACATTATTATAAGGCGATGCTCTCCTTTCATGTCTCACTTCCTGTTTGCTGTCCTGTACCTGTGACATAACCGACCAGCAGCTCAACTTAAATGTCACCACGCTGGGGTTGATACGCAGACATCTGACAGCAGGGCAGAAGGAAGAAGGATGGCCGTTTGAACGGATGTCAGCGGGACAGAAAGGGTGTCGTTTCACAGATCGATGAAGGTACCATTAGGTATTATTATTAGGTTTAGGTATTATTAGTTGGATGACTCTGGATATGGCATTAACTTTTGTTTTTGCTCTGAATGTATTCAGGTTTTCAGTTTTTGTACAGATATTGTTTACTTAGTATCCACATTTTGGTGTGACTGATCTTTTTCTTTTCTCCTTTTCACCTCTTTTTAAAAGAAATGTTTTAACATCCCCATGTTGCGAGAGCAAATCAAAACAGCCGCTCACAGCTTGAAGCCAAACAAACACCGATAGAGGAGTCATGGAACCTAACGTGATGAATCCCGTATGAGAATAAACAGAGCTAAGAACACCATCATCTTCAAAAGCACCATAACGTCTCACTCACTGGTTACCCCAGTGTGGACTCTGACATCCGTTCCTGCCTGCTTGTATTGTACGTTTTTTCTCACAGTCAACAAACCAAATGAAAGTACCACAACCAGCACTGAATTTACCACCATGTATTGTCTGTGTAGCCAAAGCCTGTTATAATGCATCTCCAGTGACCTCCATTGATGTCCAAAAACTATTAAAAACACATCAATGGAACGCAATTTCTATTTTATGTTGCTCATGTGCATCAATCTGCAGATTTAATGGTCCCCAAATCGTGCACTACTTACTCTTGCTTGAGTATAATTTCTTAAAAACTACATCGCCCAGCTGTTTGAGCCTTAACGTTTATATTTCCATCCTGTTTCTAAAGATTAACGTCTTCAGTAAGAACTAATGAGCAGCGGGGTTGTTAGGAAGTATTTGAGAGGACTTTTCAAGAGATTAGTCGATAATAACACGAACTATGGAATAACACCCGCCGTATCTTTTGATAATGCAATAACACCGCCCACCAATGGAATAAGACACTGACGTTGCTTTTAGCATTACATAACGGAAACAACCAGCCCAGTGTTTCCAGTATGAAACCTATTCTCCCTGTGTGTGTGTGTGTGTGTGTGTGTGAGTCTCTTGTGTGTCTTTGTCTCTCTCTCTCTCCTGCCAGTTGACTGGCCGCTCCTGTTTGTCCAGTGTCACATATCAGAGCGGTACCGGACCAACACAGGGTTCAGTTCTCTGCCTTTTTGTCCTCACAGCGAGATAGTAGAACTTCTGATTCATTAATGATATCACATTTTGGCCTGCATTGATCCTGCACTGGTGGTCTAAATTGGTCATTCGCAGACAGATATTCACCTTTTTATGAGATTAGTTGCAGTGGTTCTCAAACTGTTTCTGTCACGCTCCACTTTGGAGGAAGAAAAATGTTCATGCCCCAACAAAGTTATTATTTTAAACGGAGGGAAAGACGCTGTAGACATCTCAACGCTGATTGGCCAAGACTCGACGCGTCACATGAAAGATGTTTTATTGTGAAGGTCACGACATCACCTTTTCTCCTCGTCTCACTCCAATCTGAGAAACGCTGGCGCTATTTTGATTCAAAACGGCGAATTTCGCCGAAAAGCGACAAGTTTGCAGGTATGAATAAAGTTCTTGAAATAAAAGAATTCTGCATTTCGCCCGCGCCCCACCTGCAATACCGCTGCGCCCCACTAGAGGGGCGCGCCCCACAGTTTGAGAACCACTGGATTAGTGGATGCAGTGTCAGCAGAGAAAGTGCTGTTGATGCCTGATGCACATATTGCTGGGATGGTGACACAGAGTATTTAGGGCACTAAAAGCTTTGGCCAAAGGAGAAGTTGATGTAATCACAAGTGTTTTTCTTGTTCATGGAGAGATTTGCGTGCTTTCACTATCAGACAAACGTCTAAGAAAGAAGAATTAGTTCTTTTTCTGAAATTAGAAATAAACTTGAAACCTTTAACTTTAAACTTTAAACTTCAATTTTAAACTTCAATTTTAAACTGAAAGAAACAAAAAAGTGGGAAAAGTGAAAGGACGACTGCATGAATAGAATTGAGGGAAGATACTTAAAATTTGAACTCTAATATTTCAACTTAACTTAAAGAAAGAAGAAGAGAACAAGAGTGAAAGTGAGGATGAAAAATGAGGAGGGATGAGCATTGTTAGAATTAAGAGTTAATTTCACTGTTTAGGGTGCAGACAGATATTGTGTAATATTGTATAAATACTCCAATTTACATATTTATAGGGTATTAGAATAACTCCCAGAAGTGATTTAGTCAGAATTGACATTCGAGCAACAGTCCAGGAATGACTTCTTTGATTTTTCTTCGTTATTTTCACTTCACGTTGTTGCTGAGCTGGCAGCACGTATGGAATGCCATTCTAGTGAATGAAATTGTGGCAGCTGTTGTGAGGATGAAGGCAGCAGTGGTGATGATAATGTGGAGGATGATGATGATAATGATGAGGAGGAGGAGGAGGAGGATGATGGTGGCGGTGATGATGATCGCAGTGCTGCTTGACGTGAGGGCGACGGCGGTGACGGACGGACGATGATGATAAGCGAGCGGCGTGATAATGAGCCGTTGAAGGGAAAGCTAAAGGTTGTTTTGTTTTGTTGTTTTGATCACTGACACACTTCACCTTTTCACACAAAGGTCACGACTTCAGCAGGAGAGCGTGTGAATCACTGCTGTGTGTGTGTGTGTGTGTGTGTGTGTGTTAATATGCAAAACACAGAGCTATTGTGGAGAATATGTGTGTGTGTGTGTGAACTGTACAGTGGAGCCTCCCTGCCTGATGTGTGTGTTTAGTGCGTGTCGGTCTTATTTTGTGCAAATCTATATGTGTCTATTAGCTCTTACAGTACCCAGAGGTTTTTACACGAGTGTGTGTGTGTGTGTGTGTGTGTGTGTGTGTGTGTGTGTGTGTGTGTGTGTGTGTGTGTGTGTGTGTGTGTGTGTGTGTGTGTGTGTGTGTGTGTGTGTGTGTGTGTGTGTGTGTGTGTGTGTGTGTGTGTGTGTGTGTGAGACCGTGTTTGAGCCTTTATTGGCTCCCAGTGGGTCGAGCAGAGTTCCTGACCCCATTTCCTGCTGTTGTTGACACAGAGAGACATTCAGGCCCCGGGGCTCCAGAGACCAGACTCTGGCCTGGAGGAGCTTCCTGCCACTGCTGCCTACTACAACCACTTGATTTGTCATTGTTTCGATTGCTTTTTTTTATTTTTTAACCCCTTTTACTGTTTTTTGGCATCCGTCAAACTGCGATTCGGTCTTTCTGGACCGTGAGCTCAGGACCTGACTGGACAGACACGAGGTTTCTACATGATCCCTGTTACCACGAGAGCTGCAGGATCTCGTTGTTTTGTCACTGAGCATGTTTTTTATGTACAGCAAGAACAAGAGATAAAGCCAACTAGAACCATATTCAAACAAACTTTTTTTATTTCCACCTGGAACAATTTGAGGGTTCTACCTAGAACCCGAGACGACCCACCGAGAGTCAGTTTCCTGAATCTGTGTCACGAGGGTTTCACCGTTTCTCCGCCCTCTTTAGAATACCGGCTGCAGGTCCTGAGTCTGTTCACTCCGATGTGAGAAGTGAACGTTAACGCAGATGATGACCGGTTTCTTCTCTCCATAGTCGCCAAAGTGCTTCCACGTATCTCCCCAACATTCTGACACTAAAATGGCAAAGAAGTACTTTGTTGAGACCTTTCTCTGTCTCAACAAAAGAAAGTATAAATAGATTATGTAAGGGGGGAGAGGACGGGTCTATTGCCTATTTTTAGTGGATTTTCCGTGTTTTAAAAAAACTCCATATTCACACTTATTTTGGTGGAAAGGGGAATATTTTTGTGGTTAAGTTACCTCAAAGTTTACATTATTTTGTCAAGATCTTAAAATGAAAAATAGTCACGATGTTCATGCTGGTAATAAAGAGAAATACGTTATTTATATTGGAATCATTAGGATTATATTATCTTAATTAACGTGGTAAATCCTTTAAAGGTTAAGGTTTAATTTATATAGTTATAATTGAACTATACATAAAGTCATTTATATTATTCTGGACCAATGGCCAGACACCAGCTGTGGGTGTTACGTGACTCTTCACCTCGTGTTGATTGGGTGTAACTGTGTGAATGTGAAACAGCCGCGTGTGGAGTTAATGTCGTGAACGTGGCTTTAAAGTAATAACAGACTTGAGGTTGTGCCGTATTAGTGTGCTGATACACGACTGCAGCTCACAGGTGCCAACAACCACAGCACTCCATGTTGCATGTTATTGCTTAATTAATTTGTCAATCAACCACTGGAATTACGACCCATCGGCAATAATAATGAGCTAAGTTTTCATTTTGTAAGACAATCTGCGGCTCCGTGTTTGGTGTTTTTCTTTTTTTTGAGTCGTTGTTGTGTTTCCAGTACCACGTGACAAACTCTCCGCTTGTATATCTTTGTGTTTGTTCCAGGTCGCTGTCGACAGGCGGCCTTTCCGACAGCGAGCCGGAGGAGACGGAGAGCGTCGCCCGGCCTCCTCCCGCCCAGAGCTACAGCTGCTACGACCTGGACGACCTGGACGTCGCCTGGCTGGAGCTGGTCAACCACGAGTTCAGACAGATGGGTGAGTGCGAGAAAGACTCGCTGCCCAGATTTCATAGATGACGGCCAAGAAGCGCTATGACATTGAACAGAAAAACATACTCGTCACTAAATGTCGAAAGAGTTTTCAAAGGCACAGGAGTGGCCAAATCAACCAGGACTGGAATCTGAAGGATTTCCACGTTATCAGAACTTTCTGTCAGTTGACTCATCGATTAATTGACTCGATGTTTCAGCACTAACAGAAGAAACATGGACGATTAAGAGAGTCTTTGTTTATGATTAAAGCTGCCGGTTTAACAAATTGACAGAATAATAAGGATGCGTTTAAGTTATGTAAACTGTCCTCATTTATCATCACGGTCAGTTCATCAAAGGCTCCCCGAGGAATGAGACCAGCAAAGGATTTGACATCTTTTTAGCTTCATTTCTTTTCTTTTTCACACCTGTCCTTTCACAGTCACATCACTTTTACTTCATACGTTCCATCAAAGCTCAACTTCAACAGCCGTTTCTCTGAAATGCAACATTTAAAAACGTCTAAAAAGGCCTTAAAGTGTGGTTTCTGAAACCTGCAGATGCTCTGATACTGAAACTTTCCTCACTCTCTTCCATCATCACCCGCTCCTTTCCTCTTCTTCTGCAGTTACTGTCGCTTTCTCCCTCCTCTGCTCTGCTACATCCTCCATTTTGCCTCCACGGTGACACCTGCTGACCCCCGAGCATCTCTCCCATCTCCACCATTTCATTCCATATCTGATCGGCTCCTTTCAGATAGAGCGTCCTAATTGTGTTTATAAATCCCCGCCGGGGTTTCGGGCCTTTATTTCTGGGACACATTCTCCTTAAATCAAACAAGCACACACACACACACACACACACACACACACATTGGCTCTTCCTGGAGCAGAAAGCGTTTAGTTTTTTCTCATAACCCTCAATGCAAGAACAAACAAACAGACGGTTGATTGGTTCCGCTGGGCGAGGCTGCACGACTCTGGACTCATGATCGGGTGACTCAGCATTTTCTATCTCAGTCCTCCACTTACTGTATGCATGTGTGTGTGTGTGTGTGTGTGTGTGTGTACTTGGAGACAGAGTGTTGATACTGGACATGCTGTAATTCTGGCAATTTTAAACATTGTTCTCAGTTTTGGGCTTTATTTGATTTTCAAATTATTCAGTTTAGAGGAAACTAGATTTATTGCAGAGAACTAAGTCATCACAGCAGCACAACACAATGGAAAACTTACTGCCTATCAGAAGTAATAGAGAAAAGACACGATTGAATATCAGGCGTCATGGCATTTAAAGCGTTCAGTAAAGTTAAATAGGAATAGAGAAGTACAGGAAGCCACAGAATGCATCAACAAAGTGCAGAATAAAAGCAGCAAAGAAAGATATTCAGTGTGTGTGTTTGCCTTTGGTCTGTGTGTGTGTGTGTGTGTGTGTGTTGAGTCGTGAGCGCATGCACACACACACACACATGATAAATGTGCATCTGCATGTGCCGACACATGAACAAACACGGAAACACACTCACAGGAGATAAATATAAAGTAAATACACTGCGCTGCACACACACATTCTCAGATATGTGTGAACGGTGGTGTTGCTTCCCTCCCTCCTGTGTGTGTGTGTGTGTGTGTGTGTGTGTGTGTGTGTGTTAGTTCATGGTGTAAATGTCAATGCAGGTTAATATCTAACTCTACTTCCCTTCTCTCTGCGGCTTCTTTCCTTCAGTTCTTCGTGCGTACCAAAGTTTGTGTTCATGGTCAGATTCACGCCTAATATATGGAAAATGAAGTTGACTTGTTTGCAGCATCGGCAGCAAATGTTCACATCTGAAGATCATTTGGAAGTGAAACAGTGTTTTGGTCTAAAGCTCCATTTCTTTATATTTAACTGCAGCTCAGGTTGTAAATGAACTCAAGAACCAGTAAATAAAGTTGCATATTTATTCATTTCTTAAAATCTTTTTGGGATGGGAAGGGATTCAGTGACATGAATAACGGATGGAGACACAGGAGGCAAAAAAATGACTCCCAACTGAATCCTTCAAGTAAATCAATAAATAATCCTCGACTACAGACTCCAGGACGGCAAAAGTTTCTTCAGCACCTCGTGGTGCAACTTTCATATTTTGTGTCTGAGCAAAAGATTCACACAACTCTGCAGATTGTGATTTGATTTGTGTTTGTCTTCGTTTCATTTACGGTCTCCAAGTAACGCCATCTAAAATGCTTTTTTTGTATTTAAAAAATCCAATTAATCCTCTTTAATGTAGCTAGGTTTAATGCCTTGCTGTTATCCATTTTGTCTAATTATTGTAAATCTCGTTGCATATTGAGATAATAGCATTCAACATCTTTTTGCCACCGTCCTGGAAACCAGACTGTTTACTTTCCCGCTTTTTTTTACGAGGAAGAAAGCTTTCATTTGCTAGTTAAATCAGTTTTCATCAACTATTAACCAGCCTGGGAGCAAGGCATTACTTTGAGATGCAAATGGAGCAGGAACATGAATGCTAATGCCGACACATATTGGCACAGTGAACTGAGCTGTCGGCAAGAAGGGCTGAGTGACACATTTTTATTTATTTTGTTGGCTTTGATTGCAAAATGGGCTTGTAGTGACAGAGCACATGTAGCGTTTCTCTGGTCAACTGCACACACGCCCACGTCCTGCCGCTCATTTTCTGCACATTTTTATCCAAAGAAAGAAAACAGAGAGCGACACATGTGAAGGAAAGCCCTGAGCATTTCCAATTAAAGGGTTTTTTGGCCCAAAAAAACCCTGAATTTGGTAAATTTGGCTCACTCGTTTTGAGCAGCTTTCCATTACTGTTATCCATGTCGAAAATAAAAACCTTGAGTGTTGACCCTGTTACTGCACTCTTACTTTTTAATTGCTCTGTCCTGGCCCAGTATTTCCAATATAACACTTTTTAAAGTTTTACTTTCTGTCGCCCGGCCCACCAGCGCTGCCAGAGCTGGACGAGCTGACGATGGAGTGCGTCCTGGTCGAGCTGGAGAGCGCGTGCGAGGAGAAGATGCGGCAGGCCATCGAGACGGAGGAAGGCCTGGGCATCGAGTACGACGAGGACGTGGTGTGCGACGTCTGCCGCTCGCCAGAGGGAGAGGACGGCAACGAGATGGTCTTCTGCGACAAGTGCAACGTCTGCGTCCATCAGGTCAGATATTTAAGTGGCTCATCTCTCTCTTCAAGCGCATGTGTGCCCGTGTTTTTAAGTAGCACTCATCCTCGTGGCTTTTTTTTTTTTAAACGTTCTTTTACAGAATAAGAAAATCAAGGTTGTTCAAAGACAAGGTTTTGCTGTTGTCCTCAGAGCTGCCTTACATATTCGACTCATATTTTTCTCCCCCGGGGCTTCATTTATCATCGGCGTGAGCGTGCAGGCACAGTATCAGCTTCACAAGTGGTACCTCTGACATCTCGAGGCTCGAGGGGGCCGCCGGGGTGTTTGTTACACCGGGACACGGTGTTAATTGTTCTGTCGGCCCCGTTGGCGCTGACACACCTTTAGTGTCACCAGACTGCCTCTGCTTTCCTGCTGTTATGACGCTGGATGGAAATAGTTACATCCAGCTGCAGACCTAAAATTTCACTCTCAATGGGGTTAAAAAGCATGAAATAGAAGAAGGGTTGTTGAGAAAAAGATGGACAAAAACAGGATCATCCCAGTTTCAAAATGTGAAAATTGTTTCATCTCATGCATGTGCTCAAATGAAAAAAAGGTCAGTGTTTGTTGTCTAGCTCTTTTAGTTCACCAATTACTGACTTTAAGCAAAAAGATAAACTCAATGCATCACACAGTTTACAAACTATCGGGACCAGTTCAGGCTGCAACCTCTGAAAAGGGAAGCCGATGCTGAAGTGTCCTAAAGCTGCATTCTCTCTAATGTCCACCAGGGGGCGACTCCTCTGGTTGTATAGAAGTCTATGAGAAAATGACTCTACTTCTCTCTTGATTTATTACCTCAGTAAACATTGTAAACATGAGTTTATGGTCTCAATCTCTAGTTTCAAGTCTTCTTCAATACAGCATGATGTTCATTTAGTAAATGATGGTCCAGCTAGAGTCAAACAGACCATAAAGCAGGGGATGCTTTAGGGCGTGGCTACCTTCTAAGGTTCGGTTTGTACTTAGCTCCACTGTCTCGTGTCACTTCTGGTTGCGAAAAAACGAGATGGAGACGGACAAAAATCAAGATGCGACGGCCACGATGCCAAACTCAAGGCTTCAACAACGGCCGTCCACAAACCGATGGCTGACGTCTCGGCGACTGTGTGTCCACTTCTTTTATACTGTGTGCCAAACACGAGGAGTCATGGAAACAAGTAACAAATATCGAGAGGGAGTATTCAGTAATGATAAAGCTGATATAGACGGAACACGTTCAACACTGACTGTTGCTTCCCTGGCCGTCTTTCTAACCGTCAGCAGGTGGAAAATGCTCCGCTTACTGAAGTGTTTTGTTTCATCAATAAAACCTTTCATCAATAAAGTGCTTTAACTGCTTTTAAGGTTGATGAAGTCCTTGGTGTCTCATTTTCTTTGCTTTCAGTCAGTTCTTTATACCTTTCCATTGTTTTATTAGCTCTTGATGTATTCCAGCTTTTCAGTCATATAACATTCGATGCAGCCTTCCTTCTGTAGAGTCAGACGAGTGATTGCATCCTGAGGCCAGGCCTGAATTTAGCAGCAGTGGGTCTTGAAATCATGTTTGGGGATGCCCAGTTTTTTCTTTTTTTCACCGTGCAATTTCATTTGGGCCTCGACCAAAAGAGCGATAGAGTGATTCGACTCGTTAGAGTTGAGATTTGATAGATCTGACGCAGGCGTTATAGTAATGGAGGAGAAAGAGGCGTTAAGAACGACGGTAAATCATATCTAACGATAAAATCATTCTGTTTCTGACCGACGGCGCTGGAGCCTTTCAAACATAAGCTGTTATGTTGGCATGAAAAACTTTCAGGGCACTCAAATGTGTTGGCAGAAAGGGGAAATGGGCGGAGTGTTGATGATACAATAACCTGCATAACACCAAGCAGCATGTGGAAAATGTCTTGCTTCCGTAAGTCGATACAATATGTGGAGGAATTGTTCAAGAGTGCATGTTTTTTTGTTGTAGTGTGTTATTGGAGCAGCAGTAAGCATAACTTCTTAAGAGGATTCAGAAGGGAAAAAGCGAGGAGTTTTGTTTTAATCTGAGGAAATAAGCAGCAGACTGTCATTACTTTTCGGTTTAAGATGCAGCAACCCCTGAAAGTATGCCGCTTCCAAATGTGAAAAGCCATGAAAACAAAACCATGGGGTGGCTTTGTGGTGCAGCTGGTTAAAATCAAGTCTCTCTGCAGTCTCTTGCCTCTTTATGGAAGCAGTTAAACATATTTCTTTCAAATGATTTGTTCAAAGTTATACAGAAGCCAGCAGAGGCTGTTTTCGTGCCTGTGGGGACATTCTAGCCTCCAAAAGTCACATTATCCGTCTCGCAGTGTCCCGTGTGTATTCACTGTGTGTCTGCTGGGTTTCATTTCCTGATGGCATGGCCTGTGAATGCACGGCACACACTATCACATCTCTGATACGGCAGCTTCATTGCAATCATTTTGTGTTGACAACACACCGCGATCAAAGAAAGATGAAATAATAGAGGTGGTTAGAGTCAATAGTGGCTGTAATAGATTGTGTTTCCAAAGCACATTTCCAATTGCTGCAAGTTTATTTTCATAGCGTGCTGAAATGAGCCGAAATCATTTTCTGCCTTGTGTTCACTGACAATGTGTTTGAAAGAACATGCTGCCTGTACATGAAATAGAGTTATTTAGAAAAAGGTAGAAAACAGGATCATCCCGGTTCAAAACAATGAACATGTTTCGTCTCATGCATGCACTGAAGTGATTGATGTCGAGCTCTTTATTTCACCAAATATTTACTTTATTAAGCAATGAGATCAACTTAATGCATCAGGACACATAAAATACCATCAATAAACAATTGTTTGCAAACTATTTTCTACCAGTTCAGGCTGCAAAAGTGAAGCCAATGAAGAAATACCTGAAACGTGCATTCTTTCTCTTGGCCATCAGGGGCGACTCCTCTCACTGCTAACAGACGTCTGTCTTGTCTTTTAATATTATTTGGCACAACAACTGTCCACCCTCTAATGGGGCAAACCACGTTAGAGGAATATTTTGAGATTTTTGTGAAAGACACTCATTGGTTTGGATTTTTGGATAAGAAGAAGAAGAAGAATGACACCACTCTCATATCTGTCCACTAAGTATGAAGTTGCTGCTAGCAGCCGGTTAGCTTAGCAAAAAGATTTGAAGCAAGGGGGAAACAACTCGTCTGGCTCTGTCCAAAAGGTACCAAAGCAGGTTTTTAAAGTGCAGCGATCGACACATTATATTTCGCTTGTTAATCCGTACGAACCCGACGAGGTGGATTTTGTTGCCTTCAGACATAATCTCTTCGTCTTCTGCACGTCATCACCTCTGCTAACTTCTCTCTCCCCCCCTGTCGCAGGCCTGTTACGGCATCCTGAAGGTACCCCAGGGGAACTGGCTGTGTCGGACCTGCGCTCTGGGCGTCCAGCCCAAATGTCTGCTCTGCCCCAAGAGAGGGGGGGCCCTCAAGCCCACCCGCAGTGGAACCAAGTGGGTCCACGTCAGCTGTGCCTTATGGATCCCTGAGGTGAGACTCGAGCAGGGGCACAAAGACCTACCAATCAAAGACAGGCCTACCTGTATGTTGTGTGTGTTTCTGATCTCCGTCACACTCCACACACATCGAGATGTGTTGGGGCTGCGCTTGATGGAGAAATTAGCATCCATGCCTCCTCTTTTACCCGTTTGTTTTAGCGTTGGATATTGTTGCACAGTGGCTTTAAAAGAGTGTTTTATATCTTCTGGTTGTCGGTTCGTCCGGCCCATTCTCTTGAACGCTATTTGAAGTGTTGTCGTTTTGGACAGACATGGATTTAATAAATTGCAACATGACCGGTTGACGCAGGCATACAACGTGAGGCTGTTATTCTATTTAATTATTTATTTTACATTTGTGTGAGTGCATACAGCTGCAGTCATTGTCAACATTAGTGTAAAAGCCATCTATCCTGCATTAGTTAAGTGGAGTCAGCAGCTACATAAACCTGAAGTATGTGCTTGGTGTTGAATGTGTGTTGGAACACGAATTGGTGCTCTTGGACGAGGCGCCTACGCCATAAAAGAAAAAGAGAATAAAAAGCCCCTGAAAGACTGCGTGGTGTGTAAGATGCTGTGATAACAACCCACACACTGCTTATTTTGACTCCTGCACTTGTGTTTTGACTGAACTTCACTTCAACCCGTCCTCACCTCAAAAGACACTGCATCCATCTCTGAAAACACACTTTACTGCACACTCTTTACTGCAGACTCTTTACTGCACACTCTTTACAGCACACTCTTTACAGCACACTCTTTACTGCACACTCTTCACTGCACACTCTTTACTGCACACTCTTTACTGCACACTCTTTACTGCACACTCTTCACTGCACACTCTTTACTGCACACTCTTCACTGCACACTCTTTACAGCACACTCTTTACAGCACACTCTTTACTGCACACTCTTCACTGCACACTCTTTACTGCACACTCTTTACTGGACACTCTTTACAGCACACTTTACAGCACACTCTTTACAGCACACTCTTTACTGCACACTCTTTACTGGACACTCTTTACTGCACACTCTTTACCGCACACTTTACCGCACACTCTTTACCGCACACTCTTTACCGCACACTCTTTACCGGACACTCTTTACAGCACACTCTTTACCGCACACTCTTCACCGCACACTCTTCACCGCACACTCTTTACCGCACACTCTTTACTGCACACTCTTTCAGGTACACCGGTTTTCTTTTCACCATTTGCATCAACAGAATCCCACCATTCATGTTCCTGAAAAGACTGGACGCAAAAAGCTTTTCTTCAATCTTCGCCAGACGGAGGATGGAGAAAGAAAAATCTCTCCCATTTAGAATGGAGCATGCATGTGGTGGCAGCGCAGACCACTGTGGGCAAACATTCTGTATGCATGCAAACTTAAGTTCAAGTGAACTGGATTCATGCAATGTTTCTTTAGGTGTTAATAGGAAACATTTGGACTGACACAAAGATGTTCATGTGAACTATTTAGTTATTGGCTATCATGTTGGTCCAAACTCTGTGTCGTCTCATGCTCGTAGCTGCCAGTAGCTCCTCACAGGACACCGATTGGTCCGGTCACTGGCTTGCAGGACAAAACGCATCACTTGAGGTGAAAAAGGCCCATTAGCGGTTGTTAACCCCGAGTGTTAAAGTCTCATATTAGCTTCAGCTGAGAGGATGGAGGATTGCAGCGACCCATAACTCTTTCGCTGTACCATGTGAGAGTACTTGAAACAATCCAAAAGGTTTTTCAGGAAATGTGGCCTCGATTTTAAGAAACACTCGCACCTTTTCCCCATTTGGGTTTCCTTGTTTACAATAAATGCTTGAAACACTTCATGTAGCTCCTTCAGTCCAAACCTAACACTTTAGTCAGTCTGCAAGTCATTTCAATAGATTCACGAGGAACCTGCTCGCCTCGTCTCCACTTGATGTGTCTCGATGATACCTTTTGGAAGCGTCTCATCTGAAAGCTCCCACATGGACATAAAGCAGCCCGCTCTATTCAGAGGTTTCAGGGAACGGATGTGGCTTCACGCCCCGCACACACCTTTAAACTGTTAAGACTGTCAGTCATGTGTCGGGAACACACTCCACCAGCAGAATTCTCAGTAATGGAGCGACTTTTTGTAGCTCAAACCTTTTACTTCTAATTGCCTTCTGTCACCCTTGATTGGGCTAATTGTTTTCGTTGCTCCGTTCGCTTTTGTTTTCTCTTCCTACCGAGGAGGGAGGGATGAAAAAGAAAAACCAGATCATTTGCATGTCTGTGCTTCACGTGTCTATGCGTGTGAGTGTCCTTGCATAGACTGTTGTGTGTGTGCTCGCACGATCTAAAGAGGCTTTAATAGCAGACGTCCTCACAAATATACACTCACATCTCAACACTGGCTGGTTTTTGACTCAATATGATAGTAGTGGAAATTTTCCAAAAAAAAGGCTCTGTGTGTAAGAGTGCCATTCATAGAGAGTGCTGGATTGTGTGTGTGTGTGTGTGTGTGTGTGTGTGTGTGTGTGTGTGTGTGTGTGTGTGTGCATGAACACACCACCCAGCCTTCAAACGATACAGCCCCCCCACAGCGCTGTGTGTGTGTAGCTGCCGTCAGCCCTCTGCCTTCAACCCCCAGAGAGAGGTCCCTCTTTAAACGGCTTTTCACAACACACACACACACACACACACACACACACACACACACACACACACACACACACACACACACACACACACACACACACACACACAGACGCATGCACAGAGACGCGGAGCCCCTCTTTTTAAAAATGCCTTTTCATTTGACACTCTGATTTCCACCCATTTCCAATGAAGTGATTTCAACTTTTGTCAGTTTTCCATCTAGCGGCTTTGAAATGTGATGTAATTGTGGCTTGAATCTGCTAATAGGGGAACGAGCATGTTAAAAGGCCTGCTGTGTGCTTACACACATACGGTATACACACACACACACACACACACACACTCTCGGAAATCTACAGCCCTGACTTTTTGAGTATCGACAAACCAACTGAAGAGGAGAAGGTGGAGGAATTGTGTAAAGTGCAACCTCTCTGATTCAAAGAGTGGAAATCCTTTTTGGCCATCGATCGGTTTCGCACAACGGCTGTATGAGAGAAGCTGACGTTGACGGCGACAGCTGGGGCTTCATTGTCCAAACGCTACGTTCTATTGACCTCTTCAATGGAGTGAAAATTGACCTCAGATCGAGTGTGCTATCCTCCTGTGAATGAGCTGACAAGAGAGAGAGAGAGAGAGAGAGAGAGGACCTGCGGAAATCAGTCGTCAGCTTGTTAAAGCGAGCGTGAAGGACAAGGAAAAAAGGGCAATGCCGTGAACGCGAGAACAAGCGGATGTAAAAAAGAAGTGGAATGGTGTTTGGAAAGAAAACAGGCAGCGGAGGAAGGAAGGAAGAAATGGCACTTTGGAGACGAGTGCTCTCCACTCTATTCTGCACGGCTGGTTGGCACAGGTCAATGACTTTCTGGTGGAGAAGGGTTCTGGGGGCCAAAGCTGCTCTGAATAGACCGCTCAGAGAGAGAGTGAGTCACAGCCATGTTTTTCCAAGGAGCACAGGTGTTCCTGCTCTGGGTCCACGGACAGACTTTCTAAGTCAAGGGCTCGGCTTTTGAAATTGGAAAACACTGAAGAAGTTATCATTCAAGCCACAGTTAGTTTATTATTATCGGTGAGTGGATGGTTTGGTGGAGATTAAAGACCGAAGCTAATCCAGAGGTCTTGTGCTTTAATAAAAACATGGTTGAAGTAGAATCTCCAGCTGGTAATTGTTGACTTATGAAATATTAATGAAATAACTGAGCTATGATGCACCACGACTACCAATGGTGAAAATACCTCCAAAGCAGCAATCCTCACATTTCAGAATCTGGAACCAGAAACACATTTTAAAGCATTTCTTTTCTGTTGATGGACCAAATCCATTAATCTACTTGTATTCAGCACTACAAATGTTCAAATAAAACCGCTAAGATGACTGCCACGAGTGTTGTTATGATGATGACGAACAAATACTATGAATCTCTACACAATGTTGATTGTTTATCGGACGCCGTGCTTTGTTTCAGACTTGTGTATTTCTCCCTGCAGGTGAGTATAGGCTGTCCAGAGAAGATGGAGCCCATTACCAAGGTGTCCCACATCCCCGCCAGCCGCTGGGCTCTGTCCTGCAGCCTGTGTCGAGAACACACGGGAACCTGCATACAGGTGCGTCGGATAAACGCCGATGTTGTCATGAAGTGACCCAAAACCTTACCTGAACACGAATAAAACACATTTAGTTGCCACTTTAACAATAACCTTAAACTAAGTTAAGAGCTTGTGTTTGTTGGATTATTATTTTAATATCAATTATTTTCTGTGGAAAAAGGGAATGTAGTAATTATATATAATAATATATAAATGCTTTTCATGCATTTGTTGGCATGCTGGTGTTTGTTTGGCATGTTTGTGTTTTGCTCCACCATTAAGAGCCAGACAGATGCGCTTTCCTCCTCTTCGTCCCCTTTTTCTTCTTTTTATTACTATTCCAATCTTCATGCCATTTACATGCACGCTGCACATCATCTGCACAGCTGGAATGAAAGCAAGCTTGAAGATAAAATTGGTGAAAGTTGTGACTGTGTGTGAAAATCAATATTACGGGAGGCACATTCTGAAATACAGCCTCATCGACATGCTTTCCTTGTGGTCCTCAGCGATGCACCTGCCGTGACACAGTTGTATCAAATACAAATCTGACGTAGCTTCAGCGCTTATGAATGGAGAGTGGATTTAACTAGTGGACGTATTTTTGCTGGTGAAACGTTTTTTTGGAAATTTCAAATCTTGCAGCGCGGAAATACAGACTCACTCTTTGTGTAAAAAAAACAAGCCAAAAGTCGTGGCCTACTCTCCGTCACACTGAGGTACGCTGGTTCGATTCTGCTTCCAGTCGCTCGTGTTCATACAACTCCATAGAAGAGAGGACGAGTACGGTTGTATGAGCCGTCAACTTTGCCCCCCCCCCCCCCCCCCCCCCGCTGCTGCACAGAGCGCTGATCGCTTGTTTAGTCTAACTTTATTAATATTGAACGTGTCACGAGTCTAACTCGCATCAAAAGCTCTCCCTCGGGTGCAGCGTTACACCCGCCAAGAGTGAAGTAGATCGGATAAGCGATTCTCGATATATGCGAAGAAGAACACACAGGCTTCCTTGCTTTATAAGCAGTATACACTCACACACACACACACACACACGCATAAAAAGTCTCTCAGCAACACAGATCATCATAGTTCTTAGCCTCCCGCTGGGTGCGGGTGGATCCGTTTGAACCCGGCGCCTCTTAAACATGCTGCTGAGTACGCAAACAAAACCCCCGCTGGCACACTAACACTAACCCACTTTACAGCCGTTAGCTTACGGACGGTTCAGCTTTAAAAGTGCCCTCAAGGTGTATTTCCTAGAAGCCCCGCGCTCGCTGTACATACATGTGTGCCGGATGTACGCAAAGCGCGTGACCAGATGCGTGTTTGTTTCACGGTGTTTTTGCCGTCACAGTATTGATGCTTTAGTTTTACAGCGAGTACTTGAGCCAGAATCCGACCCCGTAGGGAGAGAGTTTCTCTCTCTCTCTCCCGCTTCCATGGCTGGAGGCGGGCGACTGTACAAACAAGCTCACTGATCAGCTGCCACCTCACACAGCAGGTAGAGATGCAGCGCTACGTGAGCAGCGGGAGTCCTGTGCAGGCTCTGAATGTCGGGAAAAGTATGAAATAGCGACGCGGTTTTCCGTCTTGAAAGGTTTATGCACGGGGGAGTCAAAGAGACAATGGAATAAATGTTGTCTTTAATGCACACTAGGTCAAACAGTTCGTACTGGATCAGAGGTCTTCCCTTCTAGACCACTCTTTATAGTCCACGTTGCTCTGAGATACTTCAAATCTTTGTTCATATTTTGATAATTTGGCGAGAACAAACATTCGTTCCGTCTGATGAAACCTTGCTGTGTCTCTTTTATGTGTGCTGACATAACGATAGTCGGGTGTCTCAGAGTGTTCAGGCCTAAATATTCTGAATTTTACGACTTGCTGCATTAATTGCCAAGTTCTATAAGTGCGATGGGACGCTAAATGTGTGCTTTATTAAACAAAGGTAGACTAGAAAGGTACTTTAGCTTCATGCTTCATGTTTGTCTTCTTCACAGATTCCAGAGCATCATGGCAGCCCTTAAGATTTAAATACTTGTAAAGTCTTATTTAGTGGAGATCCCAAAAAACAGAGAGAAACCAAATAAGTTTCCAATATGTTTTTGGGGGGAAATGTGTATAAAATTAAGCACAAGACATTCAATGGTGCAGCCTTAAAAAACATGGATTATTGGGGATAAATATTTCACAAAGTGAAAACATGAAGATGACAATACATATGTGATACACTCATACAGAGTAGATCAAGTTTAATTTAACGAAGGGCGCGGGATAAAAGGGGAGAACTGGATGTTAAGTAGGTCGATCTTTAAGATGTATCTCAGCTGATCGTTGCCACTCTGTTGTGTAGGCCTACACCATGTAGGACACCACATGAAAGGCTTCAATTCAGACAAATCAATATCTGAGGGGAGAAAGAAAAAGTGTTCAAATGAAAATGGAGATAGTCCACGAAAGCCTCGACTCCCACTGGGCATGACATGTTTGTAGATTTGAGGAAAATCAAAGGTTATGGAGAAAAACAGCCGGACAAATCATCAATATTCCTCCGGTGTCAGGCCCTCGCTCCATCCACGTGATGGATATCAGCATTGATGTACTGCAGCTGCGCTGTCAAGTCTTAAAATGAATTATTTCATCAGGATTTCTTCACTTGACAGAGTTCGACGTAAAAAAGATCGGCCCAGATTCTTACGCCACAGTCTCACGCCGAGGCACGCCATGTTTGAGTTCTTCAATTCTGCCAAACAGGATATTTGGAGCATATAAAAGAAAAATCGTTTAAATAAGGCAGCGTCCAGTGGCCACCTCTTAATTATCTAGACTTGCTAAGCAGGTGTGTGTGCGTGTGCGTGTGTGTGTGTGTGTGTGTGTGTGAGTGTGTGTGTCTGTGTGTGTGTGTGTGTGTGTGGAGGGGGAGTAATGGCCACAGACAAATTAAAACACTGATTGGACTGAGGCTCTTTTTGTGCTTAACATCAAAGATGATCAAGGTTTTTTTTGTCCCATCCCATATTTATCATTCCTTTTTAAGAATTACACTTATTTATCAAGCGACTTACTGCAAAGTGTTGCCAAAACAATTTTTTTATTTGTTTGAATTTTTTTTAAAGAAATTAACAAACAAAAGAAAACCAAACCGAAAGTCTGCTGACGGCTTTTGCACTGTCACCTCACAGCACGGGGGGCCCGGGTTCAGTTCCCGGGCTGGACAGCCCTTCTATGTGGAATTTTGCCTGTTCTGCCCGTTTCAGCGAGGGTTCCCTCCGGGCCAACTAGGCTGGAAGGGTACTGACACCGGCTTTTGGTTTCACATGTATTCATAAGCATGTTGAGAAATGATGTAAGTTGTGGTTCAGGCATGATGTCTCTCTGTTTATCCTCCTAAGCTTCAATACTGAGTCAAAAAATAGGAGGAAGTGCCGAGCAGGCGGCATAAAAACGAATCTAAACAGAAACTTTTATTTATCGTGGTCGCTCACTAAATACAAGCTAAAAACAGATCGACCTCTCAGTGGCCTCGCGCTGACTTCACGCCCCTCTGAAGGCTGAAAGGTTGTGATGATGAACCGGTTTACCTCACACACTGGTGACCTACTTTAGTTCAAAAGCAGTGTGTTGTTGTCTGGGCTGTGACAAGGAGCGATGGAGAAAGAGGTAGCACAGACTAGAGCGAGTTCAAGGCAACTGCTCGTTGGAAGATATTCTATATTAATAAGGACTATTTCATTGGTATCAAGTAGGTCCTATGAGGCATTTTAAGATGTTCACTGTATTTATAAAATATACATAGTGTGTGCTATTCACGATTATCCCCATAATGGAAATCCATCTCTATCAACTTTCTGCGAGTGGTTTTTTTTCGTCGTGATCCGAGATAAAATCCTTTATCGTCCCGTTCCTCCTTCCTATTAGGATAAGTGCTGGATAAGCTTGGTTGGCTTCTTTTATGATTTGTATATGTAAAATCAGCAACAAGCTTCACATTTTCCAAATGCGCCACTTAAGGATTATTTGCGAGACTTCGGTGGGCTTTACTGTCACCAAAGAGCTGCTGTGTACTTTTTGCAAAAGCATTGAAAAGGTTGTTTGTGAAGACTTTAGACAGAAGTTGTTTTCCAGTCAGGTTTTTCGTCACCACGCTCATAAGCATGAGCACCGACCTGCACACACACACACACACACACACACACACGCACATGTTGACACTTTACGCGGTGACAGCAACACACAGCCACGAGGGCTCACACACACACACACACACACACACACACACACACACACACACACACACACACACACACACACACACACACACACACAAAATCACACCATGCCTGGAGGGACTCAGTGGGCGGCCGCCTCTTAGTATGACCTGTAATGGATAGCGAAACACACACACACGCGTGCGCGCACACACATCCCAAGTTACCAGAATGTCTGCAGAAATGGAGGAAACCGTGTTTGTTGTGACTCGGCTCATCTTTCTGCTTTGCTGCACTCATATTGGAACCCTGATCACACAAGAAATGGACCGAAAATGACACTTTAAAACAAATAGCTGTGACAGAAATTGAAGAAAAAAGTGTGTGTGTGTGTTTGTGTGTGTGTGTGTGTGTGTTTCTTTGTGTGTTTACATCCATTTTTGCTTGAGAGAAAGAGAGTAATAGTGAAGTCGCTTCAAGATAGCAACACGCATCATGCATTTCAATCTGATGTCTTTTTAATGAACCCACAGATATAGTTAACAGTCTAATGGGATTTTCACCTTCCATTCTTACTATTTTCTCTTCTCCAAAAATGTCTGTGCTACATCCTTGTCCGTCCCACACTACCTTCCTCCCTCCACGTTTGCTCTCTTAAGCTTTGTCTCTACCCGCCCGTGGCACCCGTCGCAATTACGTCATTGTCTGCGCCGGCTTCACTACTATGTATGTACTACGAGTATGAACTACTCTTTGTTCTGTCTCTGCCCCTTAACTGAATTCCCTCTCTTTCTTCCTCGCCCAGTGCTGCATGCCCTCCTGTATCGTGGCCTTCCATGTGACGTGCGCCTTCGACCACGGCCTGGAGATGAGGACCATCCTGGCGGAGAACGACGAGGTGCGCTTCAAGTCCTTCTGCCTGGAGCACAGCTGCAGCGCCGGCAACGGCGGTACGGCAGCCAGCAACTTCTCCAGTTTGACCGGCGTGAGCAACGGTAACCACACCACCACCACCACCAACGCAGCCGCGCCCAGACCGGACTGGGGGGCCGCCACCGGTACCGGTACCGGTCTCGGCCCTGAGCTTTGGCCGGACCATCAGCACCAACCAAACATCGGCAGCAACGCGGAGCAGAGGTCGGTATTGTATCCGATTCCGGTGTCGGCATCGGAGCGGGCTGAGCGGGAACAGCTGGAGAGAGAGAAAGTGAGCCAGAGGAAACAGAAGCTCCAGGAGCTGGAGGACGAGTTTTACCAACTGGTGGACCCCAGGGAGGTGGCCGAAAACCTGGCGCTGCCCGTCCCCCAGGTAGGTCGAGCCATATTCACATGAAATGATACAAAACACTTATTCACTAATAGATGCACCTCCATGTGCATCAGAAATGACTGTGAGACAGTGAATACGTTTACATGCACCAGATATTCCGAAAAAGACAACATTCCCAATAAGCTGTAACACGGCTAATGAAAATGACTATTCCACCCGTTTACATGCAGCCGTGCATATTCCGATTCACGTAAACACGATCCAATGCCGCATCCTCATCACCGGCGCCAGTGGATCCCACGTCTACACCATTCTCACGTCAAAATATGGAAAAGTGGAACGTCAGGAGCAGCTAGTGCCATTTTGCTTCTTTGCGTCAAAATGTTGTTTTTGTTCAACCGTGCGAACACAGCCTTTGAACATCAACTTTGTTGATCTCCAAGTCCTTCATAATGCTTCAAAGTAGTTGTGTGTTTTATTTCCAACCACAGATGTGGGCTTTTCTTTTGGGCCAGCTTTGCAAACTATTGGCTAGTTTACGCCTTTTCCCGAATGTGCTGCATACATGTCCAAAGAATGCTCCTAAAAGCTGAATAAATATGTCTTAGTCGGAAAATGCTCCATTTGGAATTCGGATATAGAATATCCAAACGGAATAAAGAGCGAGACATTAGCAGAAAGTTTCATCTCCGTCCACTGAAGGAGCTGAAGCCTCTTGTGATTGGCTGGAGATCATCGCCTACAACAATAAATCCATGAAGCATCTTTCCGTCCATTATGTCTTAAAATCGTATGAATATAAATTAATAATAAATATAAACTTGATACGGTCTCTCCATTTGCCCACACGACGTTGTTCTCATCTTTCCCCGGTATTTCAAACACACAGATCATCCATTACATCTCATATTATTAGCGGAGATGAAGAGTTTGTAATTAAATGTAATCAGATGTGGTATTGATGAGCTGCATTTAGAGTGCCGGCTCATATAAATTGCTGCCTATTCACAGGTGAACTGCCTGATGAATCACAGGCTTTTGTGATTAACGGCCTTCGCTTAGCGTCTAAACATGGTCGTCGCTGCAGGCAAGAGCTTTATAAACGTGGGGATGAAACGTCCGTATCATGCTTTAATGGAATAATTGATTGAGAGCAGTTTAAATACAACTTCTATCAGCTTAAAATATTCAGGTTATATAGAATTATGTTGAATTCAAACATAGTTCTATAAATGTATTTTCTTTGCCATTCATTTAAAGCAGTTGATGTTCCAATCCGCTGACTTTCGCAAGAACACCGTTAGATTAATAAAAAGGGATTATTTTTTGTTTCTTCTTCAAGGTGGACTTCTTGTATCAGTTCTGGAAGATGAAGAGGAAGGCCAACTTCAATCAACCTCTGGTGACCTTAAAGAGGGACGAGGTGGACAACCTGGCCCAGCAGGAGCAGGACGTCCTCTACAGACGCCTCAAGCTCTTCACACACCTCCGACAAGACCTGGAGAGGGTGAGTCGTAGATGTGTGTGTGTGTGTGTGTGTGTGTGTGTGTGTGTGTGTGTGTGTGTGTTTGGTATAAGGCCTGTTAAAGTTGTTTCTTTGCGCAATATTCAGGCTAATATTTAAGGGGTAATTTTTATATTTTTCCAAAATGTTAATTAAAATGATCATTGACGGTGTCATTTAAAGTTGATTTTTGCTTTCATGAATATTAATGTTAAATGAATGAGCCGCCTGAAGGATGGAGGCATAATGAAATGGCTGAATGATATATTGAGTGAATGAACGATAACCCAGTGTTGAACATTTTAAGTGAAGAATCCACCAAAACGAGCAGAATTCATTTGGTTCTTCTTTGTGGTTTTTGTTCACTGTGACAGTTTATTCAGTTTATTCAAAAGTCAGTCGGCACAGAGAGGACTTCTTTCAGAGCTCTCTTCTTGCTCAAATAATCAGGTGTGTTTTGGTTCGTGTGCTTCTGGCTTTGGGACGGACGGACTTCAAATTCAGTCTCAGGTGACAGGAAGCACAGAAATTGCGAATATATGTCTCTTGGGATTTAAAAAGTTACAAGGAGAATAGTGTAGGAGGAGGTGGTACCAACTATATATATATATATATATTTATATATCAACTTTTCAAAGACTCTGTTCAGTGGTCACCAGCTGTTGGGGAGTTCAGGTGGATCAGGTGATGATGGATTGCTGCCAGACTGTAATGCTAAACCAAAATCTGAGGTCCTTGTCGGCGAGGTCTTCAACTCAAAGCTGTAGAATCCGTATACATGCACCTGTGTGAAGGTAGGATACAGGAAGTGTTAGTGGGTTATGTTCAAAAGTCTCCCTTGTGGAGCGGCTGCTCAGACCAAAGAACCAGTTGGTGAAGGAAGTTGTTGAGCTGAAGAAGGAGGCTTTTCGGGTTTGATTGTGTCAGAAAAACTCTGGAAATAGCAGCACTGCTACTGGGAAACCAAAAGGACAGCAGCTTCTGTGGACGACATTGACCTCTGTGGACGAGGCGGAGTTTGATAGTTGCACATTTCTCTGCCAAAGCGGGATGCGATTAACTCCAAGATGTTTGGGATGTTACTGGGCTGTGTTTCAGTCTTTATGCCAGCTATAAATGATTACATTCTTTTAGGTTTAGGGTTACTTTCCCTTCCTATTAACAGTGAAAACTACGAGATCTTTTTACTTTATTTCTGGCATTGTATTTGTTTACACAACATTTATGAATAATTCCAGGAAATAAAAGTAAAAGAAAGAAGCTTGCATGCAACGTGCAGTCTGCCTTCTGAAGCTGCGATCAGGAATAAATTATCATCGTAACCTCCAGTATCAGGTATTCATAAATGCTTGCTGCAGTTTTGAGGTCAGTATTTCTCTACTGCCTTCAGTAACACGGCTCACACTTGGCAGCTGAATGCTGACCACTATGTAAATTTCCCTGCTCGGTTTCTCGGATTGGTCGCGCCCCGTTCCCATAACCTCACTCCGGGGCTCATGTTCGCAGTGCACTGAATGGCATTCACTGCAGCGGTGCTCCTAAAAACCTCTTTCTGACCCTGCAATCCACCCGGCAGAATCCGAATGGCAGCGGGCTTCCCCGCAGCCAAACATCTACTTCACCCCCGAGTGTAGGGGGGGATACGGTTAACTCTGGCGGCTGCACTGCTATGTTGCTTATGTTGAGAAAAACGTTAGATATCATTACCTTAATCTTATCCTAAAAAAATCTACCAAAAATAATCTGTGTTGAAAAAGATCCCTCCCACCCCCCAGACTTTAAGATAAACCAAATAATGTGGTTATACTATATTTTCCTTCATTATTTGGGGCATGTGATGTGATACGGAGCAGTTGGCTCGCCTTGGTTTGTGCTCACAGTAAGACAACCTTTAGGCAATTAACTGTCAACCACATGCCCCTCTTTGTAACAAACTAAAGGAATAATACACACACACACAAACAAGAGTTCATCATTGGGTGACAGGTTTTAATTGATCACTGGCTTTTACATTTAATCTCAGCTGGTAATACCATTTAAGTGGCCTAAAACAGTTCTGATTAGACCAATGGATCAGCGAGCTTTGCCCGGCATCCCGCGGGGCTGATTTGGCTTTTTCTAAGATAACAATTTCTCACCTCTTAACTTGAAATGATGAAGTGCAAAATCATTTCCCCCCGAAAGCAGAGAACACAAGTGGGATTACAAGTGGCTGATCCGATTTCATAATCTAGATTGAAAGTTCACCGTGCCATCGATGTGTTTTCCCGCTTGTTATGCATCGCCGCAAAATAATGGAAAGACTCAATTATGAGTGACTGCATTCGATACATCGTCTGTTCTGTGACGGGGAACATTGCTCCACGGAGGCCTTTGTTTCCTGTAGACTTGCGTAACCGAAGCCGTACCACAGTGGTCTCCGGTGGTTCAGGGTTTATTGATTGTTGAAGGCCAGGCTAACTTCCTCACCAGTCAGCGTATCCGTAGACTCCATCACAATTCTCCCTGCAGACCACTTTTTCTTATTGACGTGTGTGTTGTAGAAGTGGACCGTACCACTGCAGGTCTCTAAGGTGAACTCATCCCATCAATAACAGCTAAAACAACTGAAGAGAGTCAGTGGAAAATATCATCTTATTTAACATTGATCTGCCAGGATGTGAAGCACTGTAAACATGTTAAACGTTGAGTAATAGAGATACTCGTTAACCGGAGAGGTTGGAAGGAGAGTTGGGACATCATGAACTAGCGTTAGCTCTTCTATGCTACGCTAGCTAGAGCTCAGTGTGTCCCACAATGCATCTGCTGCACCAGACCAGATGTTTTAGGACTGACGATAACAGACAAAGAGGTTGAAATGTATTCGGCCTCCACAGATGTCGAAACATCTTTTCTTCTCGATGGGATTTATAATAAAAGTGTTGGATATCTGACAATGACGACATAAATATCCACTATCAGATGTTCTTTTTTTCAATGGTTTTGATACATACCGTATGTTCCTCCCATAATTCATTTATCAGACGGAAACCAATTAAATTGAATGTAATGCGACATAGTATCATGTCTCTCTCTTTCTCTTCCGTTTCTGAAGTTGCAGTGCGTTGAGCGCTCATCACACGCAGGACGTCTCAAACACGACCGCCAGGACTTTGTCTGAAGGAATCTTTCGTCTCATAGTTGTGTTGAGTTTGAACGTCAACAAGTTGTTGAATCTCGGGGGCTGCTTTCGGGAATCGAGCGGCGTTCCTCTTCAGCGTCGCTCGGAGGTCTGACAGAGAGAGGGGGATTGATTGTGTGTGTGTGTGTGTGTGCCGCTGGCAGGTCTCCCATGAGGACGATTGATCATCAATCGAGTGTCGACAGCTCGCCGCTACTCAAGCGGCTGTCGATGCACAAGCTCTCTTTTTCTTCTTCTGTCTGTCCTTCCACCTGCTCTCCTAATTATTTTCCTCCTCCTGATATCTGCTTCTGTTTCTCACAAACAGACGGCTTTCTCGCTCATATCTGACCCATATTTTTAACTCGTATTACTATATTTTGGCTCCATTCAGTGTTTTCTGTGGCGTTTTTTTCTTCTTCTTCTCTCGGTTCAGGCGTGATGTCTCGTCCGTGGAGGTGGACGTGTGTAGTGTGCGTGGCATTGTGTTTGTGTGTCAAGGCGAGTGTGTGTTTGTGTGTGTGTAACCGTGCGCGAGAGAGTATTCCAATCATCTCTGATTTGCTGGAAAATTGAAAAATCCCCTCCATCCTTCCATCCCGTCATCCCTAGACCCCCAACCCAATCAGACCCCACGACCGAACCCTCCAGCTTGCTGCTTTTGTGAATATACGTGTGTATGTGTGTGTGTGTGTGCGTGCGCATGTTGGTGGTGAAGGAAGAATCCGGGGGCTAATGTTGGGGTGGATTATCCCCCTCCTCTTCCTCTTTGAAGTGCTGCCAATGGAACGAATTGCACCGTGCTGTCCCTAATGCACTGGTGAGCTTTCTCCATTTCTGCACTCTTCTCCTGAGTGTCGCCCCAAAACTCCCCACAGCACCTCCTCCCCACAGCACCTCCTCCCCACAGCACCTCCTCCCCCTTTCACCCGCATCACTCATCCAATCGGCGCGCGACATGCCGAAGCAATGTGCCGCGCGGTGATTGGGTGGTGTAAGTTATCTGCTAGATGTTGCTTCTTTTGTCTTTTGGCTGATGTGGTGTTTTGGGATCCGGCTAAAGGTGTGTGTGTGTGTGTGTGTGTGTGTGTGTGTGTTAGAGGGTTGCTTGTGTTAAGAAGGTTGTCGGTGCAAATCCCTGCACCTGCTGAGGATGTCTACAGCAGGAGTGCCTTGAAACAGTTTAACACTTTGCTGGTAAAGGAAATATTAAGTCATCCATTTAAATAAGTAATAGAGTGTAGAGCCACAAGATATATTGTAAAAATTTAAAAATGGGCACATTAGTCATGTTTGAGTCGAAATGAATGATTTTGTATGTTAGTTCTCAATGGAGCTGACTCTGAAAAAAATTTTTCGCTATTAGCTTCAGGCCATTTATTTGAATAGCTGATGTGTTAATTTGGGCAGAGCCAGGTTAGCCGTTTCCCCCCGTGGACCGTCTTTATGCTAAGCTAAGCTAATTGCCTCCTGGCTTTAGCTTCACACTTTACAGACACGAGAGTGGCAGCAATATAATAGATATTTCACCCAGCTCTACCCACTGAGTTCCCAGGCTTTTGCATTTACATTGCGGCTTTCTAGCCTTTCCGACCACTCAAAGCGCTTTACACTACGTGCACACATTCATTTAAAATATTTGGGGTTCAGCATCTTGCCCAAGGACACTTTGACATGCGGACTGGAGGAGCCAGGGATCGAACCCGCCAATCCTCCTTTACAACTCTTGAGCCACGGCCGCGGTTTCCTAACGCGAACGCACAAGTATATCCCCGACTTAACGATGCCGTTAAAAAGAGTAGAAACATTCGCTGGCTGGGTTTTGGAAAGTAGTTGAGATGAGGTTAAGTCCTGAAGCAAAGGGGTCAGAGATTTAACTGGAGAAGTCTGCAGAAATTGAGGCGAGCTGGGTGGGGAGTGCAGGGTGGAGGCTCAGGCTCTGGAAGCACAGGGATAAAAAAAAAAGAAGCAGTCTGGACTTTACAGTTAAGGCCAGGGCTGAAGACTGTAGGAGAGGAGGATCAATCAGGGGGGGAAATATTTTTTTTTTTTACGTCTACAACTACTCAAACAATTGCAGTTAGTCTTTTCCACCTCCCGCCAGTGCGCCGGCGCTCCGGCCAGGGCTGGCAAAGCGTCTGATGGCACAGTGCCCGCTCTGCGCCCTGCCCTCCGCTCTCTCACGGTGAAGACTTGGCAGCACACTCGGCCCGGCAGGTCAGCAGTCCCGGAGCAGAACAGTACGCTTATGAAACACTGCACTTTATTCCTTAGGGGGAGAGAAAGGGGGAGTTTTGATCATGAGCATGCTAACATATGTTTTATACATCTTCCTTCGCCGCTGAGCACTCGCAAGCGTAGCGGAAGGAGTTTTCATGGAAAAGAGACCCGAGAAAGAGAAAGTAGGGATTTGGGAAGAAAGTTTTTTTTTGGCAGTCAGTCAGCCAAACCCGGACAGAGGGCAGCACTGGCAGCCCCTCCAGCCTTTTGCTGCAGGTTTGGAAGCAGCGGGGTGGTTGTGTACCGATACCTGTCATTCAGACTCAGTCCTTTCCTTGACTGCAGGTTTGCAGTTGCACAGTTTGATTTCTTTCCACAAACCCCTCCGTGGTGCTCCATTCAGTTTAAACAGAGCAGAGAGGAAGTTTCAAAGCTAAGAATAAGGGGGAAATGCAGGTACGCACAAGCTTGTGACCAGGTTTGCATTCACAGTTCAGTGAAAATCTAGACAGGAAAAGTAAAAGAGAAGCTTTGTCCACTTCTGAAGAAGCTAAAGACAAAAAAAAATCATCTCAGATTGCTAACATCTATGGATTTCCTGCAATATTTTCTGCTTGTGTTGACTCAAATCCACGATCCATGAATGCCAAGCTCCACATAACCCACCAAAGACATCTTCCAACTTCTCCAATTTTATAATTTTTTTAACAGAAGGAACCACAAAAAGGCCTTGGACTCTTCTCCCCACTTTCATTTCTTTACTTAAGTAGTCTCTCTATACAATCGCCCAAAGACTACGTTATTTATTTGTTCAGTCATTTGCAGTTTTTTATGACATTTTATGATATTCGTGAATCGCTTGTTGCTCGTAAAATGCAGAAATCAGTACAAATAGAGCAAATATGTTTTTAATATGATGTTTCTGCATTAAATCTTGAAGTCTTTACGAGCACGTGGGAGGCTACAACTCCTCAGATCTCTTTTAACAGGGTTACCGTGTCCTTAAAATGTCCTAAATTAGAGTTAAAAAGTCGTATTTTTTAATTCTCTTCAATACTTATGTTGTGGTCGGTCCTCTGTAGATGCTCGTGAAGCTCAGAGACCTGCCATACAGTTTGCTGCAGGCGTCCAGAGACGCATATATTTATCTGAAGTTGGGAATATCACTTCGGAAATATCGACTTCCGACTTGCAACGGATTGCAGCGTAGACCCCCGACGCCTGCCAAAATGTCTGCACCCTTCAAACTCCACGCCCTCAGTGTGTTACACTGGCTTCCTGTTACACGTTTGTAGTGTCCAGGATATTTTGTCTGACTTGACAAAAGAGCCACAGAAGACATTTTCACCGGCAGCCTCTTCGTGCCCAGCGAACTGAATCTGATGTGTAAAATTGGAGGAATGTCGTGCACCTCAGAGGGTTTGTGTGTGTGTGTGCAGCACATGTGCACTGTGCTCCTGGACTTCTTCTAATACCTGCTGCGTCTCCCCAAAGTAATTTCTCTTTTTCATAGCCGCCACATTCATTCCAGCTGAAGAGAAGCGAACGGATCACAAAGAGAAAGAGACGGATGAGGGAGAGAACTTGCAAGGTTAGCGAGTGATTTGTCATTGGTTCATTTCTAATCGTTACATTTTAACACGGAACCGTCCCGCACCTTTCTGACAACCCCTTCTAAGCACCCTGCCCCCTCACTCCTGTGCACCATTCACCCACCGAGCCGCTCGCCTGGCATGCAACCGACCGCTGGTGTTACGCAACGTTGGGTTCGGGTCAGGGAGAGGACAGAGACGTGGAAACAGTGACACCGACTCTAGTGCTGCGCCATCCTTCTCTCTCTCTCTCTCTCTCTCTCTCTCTCTCTCTCTCTCTCGCACAAACACACTCAGATTTACAGACACAATGAAGTCAACTTACATGCTTCACTACTACTACATGGACGCATATACAAAATCATTCATCACCCGCATGCGTGCCAACACTGCTCGCATACGCACACTCGTAGACCTACACACTTAACCACACATAACTGCAAGGTGGTGGGAGGGGAGGGGGGGGGGAGGTTGTTCTAGCTGCGGGCCAGACGGGCCGAGTCATGCAGCAGACAGACCCACCCTGTTGGATCAACGTCAACCTGGCTCCCCACACACAGCTCTGCTCCAAACCTAATACTGGCTCACTACACACAATCCTTTCTTCTCCGTCGTCTTAGTCGGTCCGTTTCCAAGATGCTTCGGGGGTGTCGAGCGAGAGCCAAGACAAGGGCCTTTTTCTCTTCAGCGGCAACGATCGCTGTTATATCTCAACACTCGACTGTCACTTTTAAGTGTTTTAACAGCCCGAACCGGGTTTTTTTAAATTTTTGTAGAGTCAGGGGAAGGACCCCGGTTGGCTTGCTCCCAAAAGTGACCGGTGGAGTATCGTAGACTCCTGATGGGGGAGCGGTCTGGCCCTCGCTGTACTCTTTACGAGCCCTCTGCTGCAGGATTTTGGCCCGTGTTCGTTCTCGCTGGTGAGACTTCCCAGACATCAAAAATGATGTTTTGGTCGATGGGAGTTGGAGTTGGACGTATAGTTTTTGAGGCCCTCAGTGACTGTACAACTCCAGGATGATTTATTAGCTTGTTTCACATTTTAAATCAAACAAATTAGGGTTAAAAAAATCATCAGGATTGCTTTATGTCACTCATTTACAGGTTTTGCTTTCTCACTAACATCTCATCCCCAACCTCCAAGGTCAGGGGATACGGTTGAGACCTGTTACCTCGTTTAGTTTCTCATGAGGTCATCTTCATGGGGAAGATTTATTTTATACAATGTTTTATATATTTCTTGGGATTGGCTACTTAGCTCCGGACAACACATCATTGCTTTATGAAGTTATGAATGTTGCAGGTATAGATTTTTAATGGGACTAATGGGTCCTCCAGTCATGAAACACACAACCACTGTACTTAAGAAAAGAATGATTAAACCCATTTCAGTCTTTTTGTCTATATTTTAGGCAGCATCTTTACTATACTTTTTCCTAATTTGAAATGAACCCCTCTACATGTGTTTTTAAGCTACAGGCCCCTAAACTTAAAGACATATTTACATACTATATAATAGTATACTGCAGCTGCTATGCAAAAAGCAATCTTAAGTTACAGTAGATTCAGAAGAAATAACATTTTGGCACAGGTACTCAATCATTATGTAAATTAGTTGCAAAGCGATTGATGGGCAACAGAACAAAAAAAGATGAAACACATGCCAGAAAGAATAAAACAAGAAAAGCAGTTCAGTTACAATTTAAAAATAAATGATTATTTGAGCTGCAAATGGACCAAATGAATGAAGAAGATGTTTAACGATGTGGAAAAAGGGGAAAAGCATCAATTACTGCAGAGAATGTTACATATACAAGCAGGAGTTAAACTACGGAGTTTCAAACGTTTTAAAGATATGAAGTATAATCTTCAGATCAATTCTAAAAAATCTACCGTCGATGTGAAAACGCTCCTTTGCTTCCTCCTCTGATCTCCGCGGGTGTCTGGGCTGCATCGCTCTGTACGAGCTGAAGGCGCAGAACAGGCTTCACACCTTCAGGTAGCCTGAAGCTCCGTTCACTCTGCTACAAACCGCCTGTTGAGATCCACTGCTGTTTAAAAATGCTGCACGCTAAGCTCGACTGTGCAACGCGTCCCCAACAAGCCTCCACGGCTTACAGCAGAGCAGCTCCTTTGGCTGTAGCCGACACACGACACGCTGTACAGTCGAACAATGGTGGAACGCTAATCAGAATAGTTTTTTCTAATAATGACTAGCTGTTGCAAGGACTCAGCTCAGACTCCAGCACATTCTCACTTCCAGCCTGTCAAGTAATGACTCTCTAGATAACCCCTCTAGCATTAAAATCTAAAGAAACTGCTTTGTTCACAGAAAACGTACAGTTACGTGAAAATAAAATGATGGTGAAATAAGTCAATGTCGACTTGGCTTCACACGTGACACGAACAGAGGTCTCCTGCGTGAAAGTCCTGTGTTTGTTTGACCCTTTGCGCTCGTCTTCATACTACGTCAGTCGATCTATCCGTCTAATAATGACGCGTATGGGTTAACTTTGGATTTATCTGACCAAGCATTTTACAACCACCTCCTTCCAACTTTTGTTCTAAATATGGTCATTTTTTCACAATATTCAACAACTAAATCTGAAGTTTATCGCGCTCAAGCACAGCTACAACCCCAAGGCAAAGCTCGAGTTGATTTGCGGGTTATTTTTGACAAGAAAGAAGAATGTATGGAATGAAATAAAAGATGCTGCTGATGAGAGGTGGTTAGAGTTAAACATTTGAGGCACTAGGGCTGTGTGAGTGGGTTTCCTGCACACTGTGGTCTGGAAGCTCTTCATTGTCACTCAAAGCTGCTAATATGACGCATGTGTGGCTGCTTTTCTCTCCTAATCGTTGGTTTGGTCACAGTGTGCATGATGCACAAACAAGGCTTGTGATTGAATGCAGGTGGAGGTGCTTGATGAACTTGACGATGAGTTTATTTCTGATTCCCTCCCCTTTTCTCTTGGAGACATGTAGTTTTTGCTGGAATATGCAATATGTAACAGTACAGGACTCGGAAGGAGCAACTTTCTCCAAAGTTTCTCCAACTCTTGGGGAAACAAAGCATCTGCTCCCGTCTCCTTCCCCACTTTTATTTTTGGAAATAGATTGATATTTTTTTTCTGGCTGCAGGACAGGCCGGGCTCACGCAGCCTCAGGTGTGCACCCTAATGGCTGCCGTTTAGACTGCTCGATAGTGGCAACGATGACTCCACTCACCTCCTATCACTCAGCCTCTTATCTCTTTATATGTTCTCTTACCTCTTCTGACTCTTTCCTCCCTTTTTCTATAGATCCACTAATACAGAACTTTTAGTTGCTATCTTCCTCCTTTGATTCTCTCCCTCTCTCTTTTCACCTGAATCTTTATTTTCATTGCGTCCTCCTCTCTCGTTCACTTTTCTTCCTCCTTCGTCTCTATCTATTTCTCTCTCCATCTCCTCCTCCCCTCTCCCTCTTTCTCTCCCTCGATATCCTCATCCTCCCGCTGCCCCTCTGATATGAGCTCTGTTGGATGAAATAAATATGAGGCGGACGACAGATAAATATTTATAGCTGCTTCGGCTGTATAATTTTGCGCGTCAGTGTGTCGTTGCGCAGCGTGCATCTGTGTGTGTGTGTGTGTGTGTGCATACATACATACATGTAAAGGGTGTGTGTGTGTGTGTGTGTGTGTGGAGGGGGTATATGTTTTCAGACCCTTGGCCAGTGCAGGTGCCAAGGCTGCTGCGGGGATAAATAATTCACTGGAAGTTAAACCTTAAATTCACATCACTTTGACGGGACAATAGGAGCAGCATGGCGGCACACACACACACACACACACACACACACACACACACACCACCTGGCGCTGTGCATGTGTGCCCTCACACATTTAGAAATGAAAGCGAACATACATGTTCGACACATACACTAATCACGCATGAAAACACTCTTGTGCAAACATCTGTATGCATGAAATTGAATGCACAACCGTAAAACTTAAATACTCTTATAAACATGCACATAAGCCTAGTAATACACACCTCAAAAGCTACACTGTATTATATATATATATAGAACTACTGTATGTTCCTGCTGCACTGTGTGTGTGTGTGTGTGTGTGTGTGTGTGTGTGTGTATTTAAGGTTTCCATTGGATTGGATTTCTGTCCGTGTGAATGCATGAACGTGTGTGTAGTTTTTAGTGTTTTTGCCCGTGTCAACCATCTCACAACACACACCGCACACAGCTACGAGGCTCACTAGCCGCGCTGCACACAGATAGGGGCGCATCAATAAGTAATGAGGGCGATATGAGGCCCCCCCCTCCTCCAGTTGACCCGGGCCTTTAATATTTTACAGTGGGGTCTCTCAGGCGGTACCGGCCGACACACTCCCGCAACTCAACCGTAAAATCTCACTTCACAGGACTCGACGGCAAGCGCCGCCCTCTGAGGTCCAATTTAAAAGCCTCCTCTGAGAACCTGTCAATGCCGTCGACTCAAAGAGCGCTTCAAATAGAAGATGTATGTACGATTAAAAGGTCTAAGCATGTGGAAAAAGGAGTTGTTTTTGCGCTTCAGGATCTGATTTGTCTTGAGCGTTAAAGTGTGAGCTGTAGTGATGCTTTTTTATAGCGTAGCAGCATTTCGCTGTGTTCATATTGGCCTTCGTGTAATGTCGGCGATCAAGGATCTGGTTGTCTATCTGCTGATTCAGTTACTTTGTTTAATCAGAGAATTACCTGCTGGATCGCAGTGAAATGTGCAAAATACTATAATAAATAGCATTCAGAGAGCGAGTTTTTCAGTACTGCGTTTAGGGCTGGGCAAATCTTTTTTGCCCAAATCTTCTATCATGATATAAGTCACTTCATTAGTCAATAACAATATATATCACGGTATAGCATCTTTCCTGGTAGTTCAATAAATACTTGACAAATAGAGTATTTTCTTATTTAATTAAGACATTTTGTGAAAAAAACAATCCGATTTTCTGTGTTATTGTCAGTTTAGATGACGTGATTGTTTGACGATATCTCATAGTAAACTATGACTTTGTCGCAATATTATTCCATTGAAAGACAAAAACATTTCTTGAATTATTGCCAAAGTTGAACAGCTTTAATGGCTTAAACACAACTTCAAAACAAAAGAATAGAAACAAATACAGACTTTTTACATTTTCTGACAAACCAAAAGCAGTTACTCGTCTAATATTAACAGAAGAAGCCAGTAGGTTCACACACGTCTCGTCCCCGGTTTACCTCTTTGGATATTCTGCTGTAAACAGCTGGAAGGATAAATATGTATTGACTGACTGCACACAGTCCATCATCAGTGCGGAAGGTCTCACGCTCTACACTACAGCGCTTCGTAATGCACGTGTGCATTGGTAATTATTACGAGGGAGCGTTTTGAAGCGCACGACTCTTCATCTTCAAATCCGAATGTGTTGTTCACCACACAGACAGCAGAGAAACAGAAACGGACCTCAGCAGGCGGCCAATCAGGTTTAGTTGCATTATACCCGCTTACAGTCAGAGCGAGCAAGATTTTTGTCTCATAAATTGAGCTGCCAGATGTTTTGATTTATCTGTGTTGTGCTGCTATTTTACACTTGGCGTGTGTTTAGCGTGTGTATTTTTGTTCACAGCCCACAATGTGGTGAGAGCATGATTTCCAGTAAGGACAGTCGGTGTCATGAAGGCGAGGAACAGAATGTATTAGAGTTGGAAATCTGTTTTCCATTTGGCTGTTTATATAGGTTTTTTTTTAAGTAAAACTTCTCATACAAACTTAGATAACGTTAGATCTCATAACCAAAGACAGGCTGTGATTTTTTTCTGCACATCAAAACCAATAAACAAACTTTCTCTCAATAACAGGCACACATTTACTGTTTGCCACAATGGTTAACTGTGTCCAGTTTAAATATGGAAGAGCTAAATTACATTGCAGACATACTTCGGCGATGGTATCACGGCTGCCTCGGGCACATTTTAGTGGTTTTGTGAGCAGTTTTATGACCTGCAGTGTAAACAGTCTCTTGACCGGGCATTTATTGGAGACGGGTGTTTATTTGCTGGAATACGAGGTTCTTCGAGGCTGCCAAAAGGACGCATTTATGAGACGGTTTATGGAATTTATGTTAAAAACAAATGTTGTCAGGGTGTCATTGTAGTTAGCTGAGGATGACGGTTAAGAGTCTTAACACAAAGAAGCATAGAGTTCGACGTTTGTGGTTTCCAGTTTCACAAGTTTGCATTCTGTGTCCTCATTTATGTTTCCTTTAATGTCGATGAAACGGTGCGATATGACCTTATCACCTTCCAGACAGTCTGATAGTGGCCTCTAGTGACTCGGCAATATCTAAAGTTTAATCAAACAACTTCTTAGACCATCTCACAATATGCACGACGAATGTACTTCTTTGTTTTACACCTGCAGCACAAAACGTTGTCGTCTTGGTAAAAATGTGCAAACTACCAGCCTTCTTTGACGCAGACTCAGTTTTCGATTGTTCTCTGATCAGCAGTTTGTGTTTTTGTTTTGCTGGCAGAGCCCTAAAGGTAAGAAATGATCAATCATATCATGACTGGGTTCAGGTTTTAATACAACTAAGATACAATGAGATGCGGTCCAAAGTTTGGGTTCTTTAAGAACCTAATCATTGTAATGACGAGGGTCCGTCCGCTCAGACGCGTCGAGTTGGTTTGCTGACATTGCGGCCGACCTCTCGCACCGAGGACGGTCCGCCACGCTTGACAGTCGTGCCGGGAGCCCCGTCCCTCTGGGGGGGGGGGGGGGGGGGGGGGGGGCTGTAAAGCTCATGATCGGAGCCGCGGGCAACCTTCACCCCGGGCTGACCTACAGCCGCCACGGGGGAAATGCACTTTGGCGAGGGCCAGCCAGCGCCGGGGAGAGTTCCCACGAGGGGATCCTTCACACCGAGCGGCCGTCCCTGAGCTGCCGAATGGAAATCCCCCGGGCAGATGTTTTCAGGTCATTATGAAACTACATTATGAAGCAGTAGGTAATATAGGCTGTAGGTATTATATCAAGCGGTTTGTTGTAGCTGTAGACGTGTTTGTGTGACATCAGTCGTACTGCAGTGGGACTATTGTGCAGGAGCACACAAGTCTGAGCCCTGTCCAGGCCCTGCTATTCAGAAATATGAATATGTTTGTTTGTTCATCACTTCAGTAGATCAGATACTTTAACGGTAGGAAATATATATTACCAGCTGTTTACAGGTCAGTCATCTTTCCGTTAAAAAACAGTTTTTCGGATCATCAACCAAGCAAGTAACACAACAGACGTCAGCCGCTCCCCACGATCAGATCTCTGTACCCGGGCAGTTAGACATGAAACGACCTTCATCACTCAGAGCGCTCGACAGCCCTCTCAATAATTCATCGACAGTGTCACCGCATACCAACAATAAAGCTTTACAACATGCTCAAATTCACAGAGAGCAACTTCAGGTCGGTTAATGGTGCGAAGAGGTTTTTAATCTGGTTTTAGGAGGGCGGTCTGATGCTGAATTATGTCGTTAATGTATTATGATCACCTGCTTAACTTGCTTTGACGCTCTGAGCAGACCGAAGAAAAGTAGCTGCCAGCGTACGGTCTCCACCCTGCTCTCTTTCAGCGGGGAGGCTTGTCCTCAGTCTGTAAAGCCTGAGTACAATAAATTGAAACTAATTGGGAGGTTTTTGAAAGATTACAGTCAGCCCGGGCCCACCCTGTCAGAGCCGGAAAAAATCCATCACTTCCCTAACCGCGTTTCGCCGCAAAGCTCCCAGCACAATTTTACCAACTTTTCCCCGCACGCTATAATTTTGTCCCAGCCAGCCTCTCACACACCGTTATGGAATAAAGCCTCCCCGCTGAGCACCCTGTAGCATCTGCAAACACATTCCTCAGACCTCCACTTACCCCCGGCTGGCCGGGCAATAAAACATAGCCAATTAGGCTTTACTCCACGCTGTGTGAAGCCCTTCTCCTGCTGCTGAGTGTGATTTGAGTCTGAGCTACTTCCTCCCTGACTTCCCCTCCTCTGAGAAGAGGTGAACGGAGAGCTAACCTCTTTTCCTCGGCTGCTCAAATAGTGTGAAACTCCTCTGGAGGTTGCTCCGCCACATCTGTTCATTAGGGCTGTGTTTTCCCATTGTCGATATCTCACCATCCTCTATGCTGCATCCCTGTACCGTGCAAAGAGACGGAGGAGGTTTTGACTGTGACGCTGCATTTGAATATGTAGGAGCTTCTTCTAGGTTCTGTGTGCATTTACAAGCATTCTGCTTCAGATGATTTTAATAATTAACACCCAAAACAGGGCTCTAAATACTTTTGCTGCAGCATTTACAGCTTTTGTCCTTCAGCAGCCGGATCCAACCGATCGAAAGAAATAAAATAACAAATAATCTCCAAATAACTTAATACATCAAATTTAACATTTCAGCAAACCTCTGCTGGGAAGCACTTATTTATTACATTTATGAGAGATTAAAAGTGAGGACATATTCAAAGTGTTAAAGTCTTATTTGAGTTGACTTTCCCTGCACAGTTATGTAAAAGGGAAACTAGGCCACTTCAAATTATATATGATCATAGGAACGTTTTGAGCAGAAATGCGTTTCCCTGTCTGTCCTTTCTTGCGCCGCGCCGTTAGCAGTAAGACATTTTTCACCGCAAAGTAAATTGATGTGCGCCGTCGGAGAGGGTGAAGAGTCTCATGGTCCAATGCATGACAGTTGTAATCCCCTGTACATGTTTTCTGTGAAACGTGTTTTGTACCGGTGCATGTAGAGTGCAGAATTACGCGCACTGCTCAAATTGTTCCTGCACTACCGAGCATTATCAAAGGGGCATTTTGAGCCCTACAAAAGAAACCAGAACATGTATGAAAACAGGGCCAGACGCGAAAAATTAACTCAGTCAACCGTCCTGAACTTAGCATGACCCGGTTTGTATTTACAATTATGTTACATGAAACTGTTCATTGTTCAGTGATTATAAGGTTCAATAAATAAACATTGTGTGAATTAATGTTCGCTGTATTTCAGGAACGTTTGATGATTATTGTGATAACACAGTTCACCGGGATGTTTTTCAATTTTCCAAATTGTGTGGTTGGTAAATATATTTCCTACTTTGTGCCATAAAGCAGTTCAGCAGATATACCAACCCCAATATTAAATGTAGTGATGATGTCATTTGTTTATAATAGTTAGTTCAGAGAAAAAGTAAATAGTGATGTAGTGCTGCTGGCCACCAGTGGAAGACTTTATTCATGTTGCACAGCACCAGTTATTCCTTAAGGAACTGTGGCGAGAGGGACTGGAAGTATCCAAAAAGCTGCGACCGGTCTCTTCTTTAATCCTGTCGGGGCTTATGCATGCTGCATGCAAGACAGGCGATCCGAGCCGTCTGGATACATTGTCAAGTGAGATTTTGGAGACAATTTAATCCCTCCCCAAATCCTGTTTTGTTTGCTGACATGAAACAGTTTGTCCAATAAAACCTCAATCCAGTGGAGCCGAGGGCTTTGGAGTAATAAGGTTTTCATAACCGGGATTTGATCTTTACATATTTGCTATTAGACATAGTGTGGGGTGTACACACGTCTCCTCTCATTTTAATTAAACTGTGTGTGTGTGTGTGTGTGTGTGTGGCCTGTGGCCTGTTTGTTGCTCTATTTTCCACCCTTCATTTCTCTCCATTCCTCCCCCTTTGTATCTCTACATGAACTGTGCATGAGGAACATAAAGAAAGGAGAGGAGAGGAGGGAGGGAGGGAGGGAGATAAAAGAGAGGAGATGGGTGAGAAAGAGAGGATGGAACAAGGAGGGTAGGCAGCTGGATGAAGGGTGCAAGCGAGGAGATAGGAGTAGAGGATGGTGCACGTGGAAAAATGAAAAGAGCAGCATGTGAATGAAGAGGAAGGAAAGGAGGAACAGGAGCAGAGTGTTGGTGTGAAAAGGTTTATTCAGAGTTTATCGCTTTGGCAGAACTCCAGACTCCCTCCTCGTACTCCTCCAGCAGACATGTCAATGTGTGTGTGTGTGTACGATGTGTTACACACATGTAATCTTATACGAGTATCCGCACTGTGAACGCTTCCACACGTACGTGGATAAAGAAAGTGATGCGAAAAACACACACAACCAAAAAATCAAATTTTTTGGACGTTGCCATGAATCCCAGGTGGGCGTGGCTACGCTGTCTGGGACTTGACGAGCAGGAGCTAATAAATCATGTATTTTGTGTGCGTCTGGAAGTGATAGACTCCGGCGTGTGCGCTCGATTGTGGTGTATGTGTTGTGTGTGTGTGTTGCACATCAGTCTGCCGTATCCAGCTGCAGCAGCCTCCACTGTCTGTCTGCCTGTCTGACCCACTTTCCTTCTCTTCTTCCCTTGGTAGCTCCTTCTGTCCGCCCTTCCCTCCTCCCTCTATCTCTTTCATATGCCCTTAATCCTTTCTTCCCTCGCTTCTTTTGTGTGTCTTGTAATTTTGAACTCACCACCGCATGTCATTCATTTGATGTTGCAAGTTTATTCGTTTCTGTGTCTTGTATCTTCAATTCCCAGTGAAAGCTTAGCTTAGCTTCTGTACTATGACGTGTTTCATATGTTAAACTGATCATTTGAGCGGTACAGTTACAAACGGGATTCAAATAAAATTCTTGGGCTAAAATATTTGCGCGATAGCGAGGCGAAAATCTCTGGTTCTGAAAAAGTGAAGTCTTAAAGCTGCATTCTCTCTAGTGACCACCAGGGGGCGACTCCTCTGGTTGTATAGAAGTCTATGAGAAAATGACTCTACTTCTCTCTTGATTTATTACCTCAGTAAACATTGTAAACATGAGTTTATGATCTCAATCTCTAGTTTCAAGTCTTCTTCAATACAGCATGATGTTCATTTAGTAAATGATGGTCCATTTAGAGTCAAACAGACCATAAAGCAGGGGATGCTTTAGGGGCGGGGCTACCTTGTGATTGACAGGTGGCTACCCCTACCAGAGCTGTGTACGGCGTCTCTACGTCACAACTCCGCAGTCCAAATATGGTCACTTCCGTTCGCTGGTTGTTAAAAACCAAGATGACGACAGCTGAACTCGAGGCTTCAAAACCAACGGGGGACGTCGCGGCGACTACGCCCACTTTCTATATACAGACTGTGGTGATAATGAGCTACAGAGGACTGTTGGCTCCGAAGTCGAGGGAGAGATGAAATGAAAAAATGTGAAGATTTGCAACTGGGACTGTGTCTGTGCAGCGTGGGCAGATCATGCAGCTTAACCTGCGCTTGAGCTCCCTGTTCGCTAGTACTGCCCGCACTGCAGCGACACAGAGTCGGTGGAAAATTCATCTAATCATCAACGTTTCCCTTGAATGAATTAGACCTTTGTTTTGGAAATGAAAACAACGTTTTTTGCCAACTGATATCGAATCACACACCTCTATCCTATTTCTCTCCACGTTGCTCTTTTAGCTACTGAAAACCTACAAACGATGAAGTGCGCTTTTAAAAGTCTTTGACTGCAGGACGAGTCTTGTAAAAACAAGGATTTGATGTAAAAACAAGGATTTGTTGACAAACATTTAGCATTAACAAGAAATAAATGACCAATCCCAACAGAGGCACTAGATTTAAGATTCAAGGTCTTAAAGCTTGAATCAAAGTTTTACGTGAGAACCGTGATTTGTCAGGTTGTGTTTTCCGATGCTCGGTGAAGTAAACATTGAGGAAGTTACAGACAGTAGTTTTCCTTTCCGGTCCGCTCCCCAGCTTCTACTGTCCACATGTCAACGCGTCCTTGGGCAAGAAGACACAGAACCTCAAATTGCTCTTGATGGTTAACCTCTTTGTCTGCTCTTGGTTTGTTCTTGTTTGGCTGCTCTTCCCTCTCTCTAGAGGTGTACTTGCCTCACAGCTGCTCTGTCTTTGCCCGCATAGACTCTCTCATACGCTATTCATGAGTTAGCCGTCTTCTGTTTTTAAACATTTATCAACCCGAGATCCAAATTAATTCTCGTTTCGCTTCGGGTCCAATCCTGCTGGTGCTGAGGGAAACATCTGAAGAGACCCCACAACCAATGTTAGATCTCTACTGAGGTCAAAGCATTGTGATGAAGGTAGCCGTGCAAAGATCAAACGCTGAAAACAAGAGTTATTGTGGCTTAAATCTGCTGTTTTCAGCACCTTTAAGTGTAGCTATTGGCTCAAAATTGCATGTCAACATGCATACTTTTTTCTATGCTGGGGATAAAACAAATAAACCACATTTCAAAATGTTCTATTTGTTTGTTTGTTTTTAAGGTTATTAAGAAATGATGTGTTTTATATTTCCAGCAGCGGAGGTAGGATTGAGATAAAGAATAACTGGCAAATAACGTTTCTTTCTGGACCATGCAGAGTAAAAAGAAAGGAAGTCCTTCGGCACACAGGACCCGAGATATAATAAAATGTATATCCCCCCTTACATTCAGGCCTATTGAATCCAGATATTGCTGCTCTTATCTTGCGGGCGCCCACTCACCTTACATGCTTTATGATCTATTTCGGGTCGTGACCAGTAGTTAAAGAGCAAAGATAAAGCTCGCTGGCCAGCGTTCCCCCACTGGGAGCAGCGTTATTGCTCTGCGCTCTGACAGCTTCAGTGGGTGAAATCGAGTCACCGACTGTTTTAGGGTCCTCTGAAGGGCACTGCAGAGGGAAAGGCAACAAATTCACACCGAGCTAATTCATCTTCCAGGTAGCTAAAAGATTATCTGAAGGTCTTCGCGATTCACAACACAGATAATTATGTTGCTGTTGCCAAGATCTGGCCTCTGTTATTTCAGCCCACAGTATGTTATACAGTCTGTTTATGTTGCAGGGGCTTGTAGAGAACTTGGCAAGTCAAGGCAAGCTTATTTGTATAGCACCTTCTTAAACACAAAGACATTTCAAAGAGCTTTACATATGGCAGGAGACAACATTTAAAAGAGTATGAGCAGGAAATAATGAGCCAGCTTTGATTTCTTTTTAAAAAAAAACATCTTCATGGGCAGAAATGGCTTCAGCCTTGATTCAAAAGAGTGTAAAGTTTGATCCAGATATGTGTTTCTTAAAGCTAAAGGCTGCTTCGCCGTGTTTAGTTTTAAGCTTCACAGCAGTAACCAATCCGGTCCCAGAGGACCCGAGCGGTCCGGAGGCTCTGCAGAAGCAGATCAGAGATGTGTTTTGGCCCTAAACCATTTTGTTCTTCATAAACAAGTAATAGTGTTTTAAAATCAATCCGTATACGCACAGATAGCCAAAGCAGCAATTTGAGACGTGGAGTAATGCATTCTGCTCCTGAGCTGCAGCTCTCTGCTATCCACTTCATCCAGACTACCACAATAAAAGCATTGCCAGAGCCTCGTTTTGGCTCACTGGGTTTTTAAGTAATAGTTTTGGGAAATAAGCTGAGACAGACCACCAACAGAGACCAGAGGAAGTCCCAGCTCCCAACTGAGAGGAAGTCACGTGACCCCACATAAATCTGCAACTTGTTGTTTTTGAACAAACAAGATATAATGTGTGAGCTTTACATACACATAAACAACAAAACTATGGGACATATTTCGCATTTTCTTGCTGTACAAAACTATTCAAACCAGCATGAATGTAGATTTGTGACAGTTGGCAGGTTTGGGCAGTCTGTCTGAGGTAAACCGTTGTGAAGCATAAGCTACTCGTTTCCTTTTAGCAAAATGTTTCGAGTGAATTTGAGTTTTCTTTGGTAAACAGTTACGCAGTGTAAATGTCTAGGGCTCTTATTGTGAAAGGTCATAACAAAAGGAACGGATCTGGTTTGCCGTCGTGTCTCCATGTTGTCGTACACTATAGTGTACATTTTAAATAAGTCCGTTCCGCACAACGTGATTGGTTGATGCCTTTATTTGCAGTGCGAAAGCTCAGAACAGTAACAACAAAATATATGGACGGGCAAAGTAATTGCAAGAAAGAAAATACCCCCGGTGTGTGTGAAGGCCATTATAAGTGCTGGGAGGCGGAGTTTCTTATCTTCGAATAGAGCCAGGCTAGCTGCTTCCCCTCTTTATGCTAAGCTAACTGTCCACTGGCTGTAACCACACGGACATGAGAGGCGTACAACTCTAACTCTCGACAAGAAAGCAAATGAGCTTGTATCTTAAAATGTTAACTTTTCCCTTAAGGTGAACAATAAAGCTTGTGTTTGAGTCCTTTTTGAAAATATTAATATTAATATATATATATATAATAGCCAACGGCATTGGTTTGATAGCCAGTGACAGATCAGTCAACAATAAACTCCTGTAGCAGATCAATACTTCCTGATTATCGAGCTTCTTCACCAAAGATCTGTGTCATGAGCGTCAATACAGGATCAGTAGCTTCACATGTTCGGTGGCGTTTGTTTCGTGCACCCGCCGCGGTTAAAACAAATCATTTGTGCACCTCAACAACGCTTCGCGGTCGAGATATTTGTCAACCTTAAACTTAAACTTTCTTTTTCTGGCTCTCCGTTCAGCAAATTTACGTCTCTCTCTGACAGGTTTTCATTTTCATTCATAAATGTGTAATGTTGTGACGGATGAGGATGCCAGGTGGTGGAGTTCTCCAACTGTCCCTGAAGGATCGTGAAAAGGATTTACGACGTGTCGCACAGGCTATTTGTTTTGACGGTGCAGGTCACTGTGGTGCTGTATCTCTGACTGTGGACAGAGAACCTTTACAGGCACCTTTTACAAGATATACTTGACATTTTCTTTTAGATATGTTGTCTATAGTTTATTACCAGTATTGCGGTTTTGTGTAACATGGCGTGAGGCATCAGTCTTTGGTCGTCTTGCTTTGGATCTCTCGTAGCCACGCTAGTGATCGATGAGAGGAACAGACTGAAGAAAAGCCTTCACACTGATCTGAGCTCTGGGCTCGTGTTTGTTGTGGGGATCTTCTCTCTGGCTACAAGATGTGAAGCTGTGGAAGCTTGGATTCTACTTCTATAAATAGAAATGTATATTCCCAGGATACATTCTGAGAAGTCCTTTAATGCAATATTGATATTTATCTGATGTATGAAACTGGAGGAGATCAGTACCAACATCCAGCTCTCGTGTTTATTTCTTTTTCTTTGCGATGTGAACAACAACAACCGCCTGCATTTGTTTTGGTTGAATGATTTAACCTTTTTTTTTTATAGCCGTCAATGATTATTGATGTAAAAGCAGCACAATAAACCCATAAATGTTACTAATAGAAGAAACATACTTAAGCAACATGTGACAAATTGATGAACTGGTCTTGTAATCGCTGCAGAGCTCCTCCTAAAACAAGCTGTCTGCATTTAAGTGCACACTCCAGTTTGATTATTCCAGTCGGGATTGTCTTGTTAGTAATTAACCCAGGCTCTCCACACTGAGGTTTGGGGTGATATTGGGCCAATTAAAGATCAATAATCCCGATCTTTAGCTGGCTGCTTCCTCCCACTTGTGTCTGTGTGTTTCAAGGCCGATGAGCAGTCGATGGAGCTCATTAGTAAGCAGCGCAGGTTTGCAGTCGATACGCTGGGAGCTGAGAGCGTCGGGTCAGTATAGATCTGAGCTGGAAGTTAGTTGGAGAAGTGAAGAGAGAAAGAAGCCGTTATCACATTTGAGTTTTTTAGCATATTTCTACACTTTTCACTCTCTGACTGAGATGATATGACAGATTGTTTTAGTCCTCGTGTCAGATGTTTATTGCATCTCTTCCTTTCTCTCTGTTTGTATGTCAGCAATTTACCACATATCATATCACATATCACTTATGTCAATACCATGAAATCCATTTTTAGACACACACACACACACATGCATGCATTCCCTCTCTGGTCCCACTGGGTTTATCTCTATCTTAGAGATCAGTTTGGGAATTAGTTCTGACGTAGCTGCTGCCTCTCCACCCGCGGCAGCTTGCGCACGCACGCACACACACACACACACACACACACACACACACACACTGTCTTTCAAATGCACCTACACACAACCACCGAATGGAAAGACACTCATTAAAAACTGTATGTTTCCATCCACCTGTTGAAATTGTGCATTGAATAGTCAAATATAGGACGACAAATCTCAAAGTTTGAACCGTTTCCTGGCTGAAGAGTGGAAGAGAAGACATATTAAAACAGAGAATATGCAATAAGTGCTGATGGAACATTTTTCTAATAAATGGTCGGGGCTCCCTGTCACGGTGTCATGGCTCACTGGGACATTTGAATATAACAGAGCCATTGTTAATCTTATTATTAACATCTCTGCTTTTCCTGCCATGACAGGTCAAAATGTCTCCTGTGCAAAAAGGCTCATTAGAATTTTCAGGGATGTTTATTGTTCAGAATTGACTGTCGCGGTTGCTTTCAATGTAGTTTACAATGTCCTAACCCCGGTACCTAACCTAAACACATATCTCAAATTGTCAAATTTGTGTTTGAATGTAAAACCAAATATCAACCAAATCATTTTTTTTTGTAAAAGTCCAAAGTCCAGTAAAAACTGCACCTCATTTCCATGGCTGACCTCTTGAAAATGGGCTTAATTTGGCCAATATTTTGATGGAAAGGTCACTAGTAACTCCCTCTCTCTGTCACGTACACACACACACACACACACACACACACACACATTGTGACTCAACCACTTTCCCTTGTTTTCTTACACACACACACACACACACACACACACACACACACACACACACACACACACACACACACACACACACACACACTCCAGCCAGACACCTGTTGAAGTAATTAGAGGTTGATGACAGCCAGTGCTCTGCTGACCCCTCAGTGTGTGTGTGTGTGTGTGTGTGTGTGTGTGTGTGTGTGTGTGTGTGTGTGTGTGTGTGTGTGTGTGTGCGACTGAATAGCGAGAGGGATTGTGAGAACAAGATATACAGTCAGCAAGTGGATTGTGAACATGTGTGCTTACAGTTTGTGTACCATGGTTGTTTATGTGTGTGTGTGCATTAAATTGTAAGGACACGATGAGTGCAGAGGGAGGTGATAACACACACTGACGGGTGAGAGAGCCTGACCGTGTGAAGGTTAGAGAGAGAGAGAGAGAGAGAGAGAGAGAGGCATTGGCTTGGCTCATCACAGTTAATACACTTGTAATGCTGATTGTCTCGGCCTGTCGTGTCGTGGATGGGGGAGATGGAAAGGAGGTGGGCTCAGTCGCAGAGGCATTAAAGGAGGAGGGAGGATGAAGCAGGATGAGGAGCGCTAAGAGAAGGAATACTGTTTCCTGGCTGTAAGAAACGTAATAGTTATTGATGGATTAATTATGTTTTATTACTTCTGTCGCAGCCGGCGTTTTAAATCACTTCTTTGGCTCACCTGCCAAAAAAAGCAAATTACCTGTCACGTTTGATTCACACCGGCCGAATTAATGAACGTCCGCAAATATGTCATATTGACTTTGTCATAACCTGACGGTGCCACAAAATGTCAAATTGACCCGACTGGTGAAGGAAAAAGACATTTTAAACGGATAACAGGTGACGTATTTCCAATTGACACACGTTCTTTGAGCATGTGATTGTTCTTCACTGGCTCATTTCCCCACAATCATTGAGAAAACCCTCTGCGTGGTCACTTCCTGACCTGTTCAGTGGAAAAAAACATTGTATTCACAACCCGCCTCGGCTGCTCTCAGCATAACAAAAAGTGCACGTTGTTATTTCACTTCAGGCTGGTGAAGATTTCCAGAGGCAAACAGTCCCTCCTGATTACCAGACTTGTGAAAGTTTTGATGATTTCATAAACTGCAACCACAATAACATCTCTCTTTATCTCTGTGTTTTCCTTTCGGTGTCCTTGGCTGCGTGTCTATGAGGCTCTCAAAGGTTTTGTTGAACATTTATGAGACTTTGCTGACTCATTTCACCACCTTTTTATACCAAGCAATGTCAAAGTCTTCCTTCTTTTTTTTATCTCTCCCTTGTAGACTGGTGTGCAATGTTTTATTAAAACGGATTCAACACCCAAATCATGTTGTCAGATTTGTGTCTGCCGGCAAATGAAAGAAGTGCTGTGTTGGCTGATTCAGTGATTGATAGCTGCTCAGGCTGAATGAATGAGATGAGACAAAGACTGATGTGAAAGAGGAAAGAACGATGAGTTGTTGGGATGAAATGTTTGAGCACAGGTATGAGGATGGAGGGCTGAATTGTGGAGGAAATAATCGGTAAGCAGGGAGACAGAGGAGAGAGGCTGCTTGTGCTAAGGGGAGCCAGAAATTTAATTCAGGACACTTCAATTCAAAGGGCTGCTGCCCTGCAACAAAGATTTTGGTTTGAGGACAGGTCTTTACCTAAATCAAACTAGAAAGGCTCCCTCCAGAGAGTGCAGATCCATTCCAGGTGTGTCTGCAACGCCCACTGCCCGCCGTCTCTGGAGGCAGAGTAGCGGCTTTGGGTCGGCTATGTGCTCAGCTGTGTTATCGCCATCGACCCGTACCGGCCGGTGAGTGAGGAGTCAGCAGGTAGTCGATGGCAGTATTCGGAAAAAGGTGGTTCTCCTGAGCATGCGGCCATCACTGGCCACCCAAAACGATATGCAGTTTTCTGCAGCAGAATGTGAGATTAGCAGTGGACAGACACAGAGGAGCACACTCACTCACAGATGCAACCAACGTCATGATCCTCCTGCACAACATGCACATTATTCACCATGCTGAGTATATAACTTCTATATATTTCAAAACATATACAACACATTTTGCAGCAAAGCAAGAATACTTTATTTCATTTTCGGGTTTTTCACCAAAGCCCCAAAAAATAAACTGTAGTAGAAAATATGACACACCCACACATCATGGAAAGTGGTAAAAAAAGTCAAATAGGACTTTCTTACTGAACAGAGTGATTATTTAACTCCAAACTCCTCTCATCTCTTTCCTTATCTTTACCTCCCGTCCTGCTCCCCACTCCCTTGTCCAGGCAGAGGTAGTTGTTTTTGAAAACAGTACAGACAGACACACACACACACACACACACACACACACACACACACACACACACACACACGCAGAGTGTCCTAATCAAAGCCAGGCTCTGCACATTGTGTCCCAGTTGAGCAGCTATTTTTATCTGCGGTGCTCTAACAGGGATGGAATGGGTCAGATAGGCCGGGCTGACGAATCCATCAAGACCAACAGATAAACAGTCAGCCTCGTGGACAGGCTGTACGCGCGCGCACACACACACACACACACACACTGTAGAAGTAAACAAATACACTTTTCTTTATCACAAATGCAAACTCACATACAGGCCTTGCTCTCTTTCTGCCTCTGTATATCCTGATACACACACACACACACACACACACACACACACACACCCACAGAGACACATGCACACTTAGGAGGTAGTTCCCATTGTTTTGTGTTGTGTTCCCACCAGTGTAATATTCTTCTGGTATATGTGTTTATATCTGTATTCCCTTGTTTTTTTCTGCCTTTTTAATACCTGTGCCTTCCTACACTCTAACACACACACACACACAGACACACACACACACATAGTCTGTCCTGTCCCATTAGCACCATGGCAAATCTTCAGGCTCACACATGCATGATGCTGCCACACACACACACACACACACACACACACAGATGTGGTTAGAGACACATGATTACTGATTTACCGTGGTGAGAGTTGGCAGAGATCCCGTTTCTGGCTTGTTAGTTTGGGATTCATGTGCTCTGGCTTGGACCCAATTAGTTTCTCTCCCTTCCTTCCTCTCTCTGCAGTTACTTTGCTGTCATGCCTATGGGTCGGGTAGTCTGTTCAGTATATAACACCTGAAAAACAACAGTGTGTTCTCTACATAAACGGAGATGATCAGTGTTTGTAATAGCTGCAGCATCTATGAGGACATTAAACTGCTATAAACCTTCACTGTGGTGTACATGGTGAACGGTAAGGCCACAAGTTTACATTAAGTGCTGTGTGTGTGTGTGTGTGTGTGTTTCTGTGGCCGTGTTTAGAATCACATACTAACTTAATATACTTCATGAGCAAGAATGTAGAGTATAAGACGTGAGCTTACTGACCATACTCAACTGCCCCACAATGCATTGCGTCAGGGTGCCTTGAGACCGGCCATCAGTCTGGTGAGATTTTACGCCAGGCTATAAGCTGTCACTTTATTACGTTTCTTCATGTTTTTCATGCAACAAAGCAACCGTTAGGATTCCCAATACGGTAAACGTTAGTGTGCAGTACCTTACTATGAAGTACGTTAGTATGCTCTACTTTAGTATGCAGTGTGTTAGGATGTATTACGATAGTTTTCAGTACGTCAGTGTGCAGTAAGTAAGTATGTATTACGGTAGTATACAGTACCTTAGTATGCAGTAGTTTGGTATGTAGTACATTACTATACAGTACGTTAATATGCTCTACTTTAGTATTCAATGCGTTACTGTGCTGTGTGTTAGTATGCAGTGCGTTAATATGTAGTACTTTGGTATGCTGTACGTTAATATGTAGTACTTTGGTATGCTGTACGTTAATATGTAGTACTTTGGTATGCAGTGTGTTAGTACGTTAACTATGTAGTACTTTGGTATGCTGTACGTTAATATGTAGTACTTTGGTATGCTGTACGTTAACACTTGTGTAGCTTGCTTTTCTTATATCCTTTTACACAACTATAACTGTCACTTTTCATGCATGCAAACCAAGTGCAACACTATGAATGACATCCATGGAATTGCCTGTAAGTGTGCGCTGGTATTCACATATTTAATCTGTAGGAGAGTTGTTTATTCACTGTGACTTCTTCCAACACGGTTGGGCGACAGGCTGTATGAACGACGAGCTTTGTGAAGTGGTTCTTTTCCAACATAACCCAGCCATAGCATCCCTCCTATCTCCTATATTATTTAGCAGTAGAGTTACTGTTCATAAATAAAGTTTATAACCAGTCAACATCGATCCCAGATATTGAAGACACTCATAGTGTTGCATGTCAAAGTTAAGTCCGATTGAACTGTGTGTGAGCTGAAGAAGTTGGGGTTAATATGAGAATAAGTCTCTCCTCTTTCCTGGAGTTTTCTGTCACATCATCAGTTAACATGGGCGTCCACTCTGTGACTGTGTTTGATCTGTAGATAAAATGATTTTGTTAGCATGTAACAGCTACAGCTGCCAGGGGACCGCGCCGAATCTTGTTTACTCAGCCCTTTTGCGCCGTCTGTCTCTCTCCCTACCTGTCTCTCTCTCTCTCTCTCTCTCTCTATTCGATCTATTTCTGTCTCTCTATAAGTCTCAGCCTCTTCACTTCTCTCTCTGCGTCTTCTTCTCTTGTATGTGTTGCCAATTCAAAATAGCCACACACGCACATTTACAACCACAGCTTTTCTTTGAACATCCATATGCGCTTAGCATAAACATGCACACATTCATCTCCCGGCTCTATTCTCTCCGTCCACTCACACACACACACACACACACACTCGCCTCCTGCTTACAGGGCCATGTGATAGTAATTTGGCAATATGGAGGAGCAGGAGGGCTCAGCTGGAGTTTAGGTCTAAGTGGAAGAAGAGTTTACTGGCAGGAAAAAGGAAGTCACCTTTTCATCTCGTTGTCTCATTGCTTGATGCACATAAACCTGCGATGTTACAGATTGTTGCTTTAATATTAATCTTTATTGAAGTCGTTTTTTAGCCACTAGAAAATAGCAAAACAAACTGAAAAACATATTATTAATTACGTTACATATTGTTTTGACAACTTTATCGGCAGACAATTGCCATTTTATACCTCCAACAGACACAGAGCAATATTATCATTCATTTCAACAATAGATAGTCTCGTTCTTCTTTTAGCTTTTGTTTTGCTAGATGTTCCACTTTCTTCACTTTGTGTCTCCCGTTTGGTGGAGGGCAGGTAGAATACAGTGGATTTATCTCTGCGTTTTCCCCTTAAAACTGCTGCTAGAAAGGGGTTTGGTGCACAAAGATAATGCCTATATACCAAAACAATGACCTGAAAGAGCGATGTAAGGCTGGATCCACTTTTTAAATAATAAATATTGACTGTTAAGCGTCCCTAAGTGTGTGTGTTGTGTTGGTTGTATGATGATTGGGACACGACTGGACTAAAAGGTGTGTCTGTCTGTATTTATATCCATCTGCAGGTCATAATGTTTATCCTCACTCTCAGGTTCATGTCCCTGCACTCGATCACGGTGATGAAGATGCAACATGCTGCCCGTGTTTTGTAACGACGATGTCGTGTGTTTCAGGTGCGTAACCTGTGCTACATGGTGACACGGAGGGAGAAAATGAAACACACCATGTGCGACATCCAGGAGAAGATCTTCCACCTGCAGATACAACTCCTGGAAGAGGACATAGCCGGAGGTAAGAGAGAAAGAAAACACGAGTGTGTCCGCGGTGATTATTCCAAACATGCCAATGTAAAAGAAAAAAAAAAAGAGCTGTTACCTTTCACCCACTCTAACACTGTAGCCAAGACCGCCAACACACACTCTGTCCACCCAAAAGAAAAGTGCAATTTGGAAAGCTCAAGTGCATAACGGTTACATCCAAACCCTTGTTGACTGAGTGTGGTGGGTGGACAGTTTTTGGAAATGGCCTGTCATCGTTTTTGCACAGCAGGCCACACTCGACACCTGCACGGCCGTGAACCCTGAAATAATAGTTCAGCCGGATATTTTGACACACGGCGTCCACATAAATGGAGCTCGATTTCCGATCCACTCCGCTCAGGTGACTGACCTCGGTGCGTTTCGTGCAGCTGCTCTGTGATGGAGAACATGAAGGACAAAGCCGGGTGGACGACTTGATGCTGCTGTGTTGGCTAGATATCTGCTCAAAACAAGATTTATATTGTTAGTGGGACCACCGGGTTAAATCTGGTGCTTTTTTAGTATTCTATTAAAAATCTTTCTTGTATCTTCACCTCTTGTTAGAGTAAGCCAAGTTAGTCTTTTACCTCCCTCGATTGTCTTCATTATAATCACTTTACCTGGAAACCACAAAACTCCACATAAAGGAGCCAGTTATAATCATGGTCATAGTAAACCAGACGGCACACACCTGGAAACAAATGTGGAAGTGTCTTAAATGTCCGTTTTTATTGAAGTCTATGAGAAAATGACCTTACTTCTCACTTAATTTATTTCCTGTAAACATGAGTTTATGGTCTCAATATCTAGTTTCAAGTCTTCTTCAATGCAGCATGATGTTCATTTAGTAGATTATGGTCCATTTAGAGTCATAAAGCAGGGGATGCTTGAGGGCGGGGCTACACGGTGATTGACAGGTCTCTACCACGGTGTTGTCCGGTCTGTAAGTTTTGAAGTTGTCTGTGTTTTTATCTTTCAACTTTAACTCTTTCACAGTGTGTTTTGATTGTGACCTTTTTAGTCACCAAAAAAATGTTTTAGCCAGCGTTCGGTTGTACTTCGCTCGTATCACTTCTGGTTGCAAAAAAAACAAGATGGCGTCGGCCAAAATGCCAAACGTGAGGCTTCAAAACAGCAGTCCACAAACCAATGGGTCACGTCGCGGTGACTACGTCCTATTTGTATATCCAGTCTATGTAGTAAACTAATTTCTATAACAATAATGATAACAATATTAAACACTACTTTATTTATATACATAACATCTTTCTAACAGGTATAACAAAGTGTTATATGTATACATTTATAAAAATCAACTGTACACAACAGAGACTAAACATGGTCAAGAAGACATTCAATTACAGTTAAAACAACAGTAATGGTGCCTTTTTATTTATTTAGATGAAGTTACTGCGCTGACTGATCGGTGTCCCTTGGTTAAACTATTCCAGAGCCGGGAGACTCCTCACCTTTTGACACCAATCCGGACTTTAGTACGTCTAGTGAGATTGCATCTGGAGCCAGAGGCCAGCCTGTGAAGAGCCTTAAAAGTTAGTAACAACATCTTAAAATCAATACTTAAAACTGACTTGGAGCCAGTGTAATGCAAGCTGGTGTGATAATGTCATAAAACTGTGAACATTTGCCTGGCAGCTGCGGTTCTTGAAGCACCTGAAGTCGGTGAATGGAACTGCGGCTGAGACGGGAGTGCAGCGAGTTCTAATAGTCGAGTGTAGAGCAGAAAGAAAGCAAAGAATCTCCCACGATGTCCATCACTTTTAATCACTTTGTTGATGACATTTCAGTCCTCTGACCTTCAACAGCCAAACAACATCATACATACAGTGTAGAGACAGTAGGATCTAATCCAGGAGGAAAACAAGCCAATCAGAAGACGCCAGCAACGCTTTCTGGTGTGCATACGAATTAGAGTCAATGAGCTCTTCAGGTCTCCTTTAAAAAGCTCTTCTAACTGTAAACAAACAGTAAAGTAGGTGATTTAGAAAGTTCACAGAACACAGGAAGATTTTCTGGGGACATTTCTACCGATCAGTCCCAAGTTACTCAATGTGACCTGTAGACTTTAAAAGGTAGAAAAAGACACTAAAGCCAATCTAAACATGGAAGAAAAGGCTAATTGCTATTACAATGTTGCAAGTAATTTATAAGTTAGATAGTTATCTGCACTCTCGAAGAGATAAAGGCGGAGACAACTTCTTTCATCGGTAGATCGATCAACATGATCATTAAAACAAAGTCAGATGTTTCTCATTGGCTGCCAGGCTGTTGTTAGTTAGTCGATAGTAAACCCAATGTGTGTTTCCGCATGTTCTTGTGTGTAAGTGACCAATATGGACAACAACGTTTGAGCAATTTGTCCCGTATCGAGCGATGTAATCCTTGCGGGCAATTCCACAGCGTCAATGTACGTCCACTAAAAGTGCTTGTTGTGTTGCCACTGACGAGCTCCGATCGTTATTACAAGTGTCTGATAACACAATGGAAAGGACTCTACAGAGAAATACAATGTTTTTCTTTGTCCGGTCCGTTTTTTTTATTGTGCCTAACCGAGTCTCGCTCGGAGAAGTCTTGTTCTGAAATCACGGCGAATTCACATCAAAATCAGCTAAACATTCAGCCGTGACATTGAAAACGACAACTCTCGGCTACGCTTTCTGAACTCCAACGCAACAAAGTCTTCACTCTTCTCTCCAACTCCACGTCATGTGAGATTGTAGAACGAGACTTCTCCTTGAGCGAGACTTTATTAGACACAATGACGAACAGACCAGATCAGGCGAAAAAAGAAAAGAAAAACAATTTATTTCTCTGTCGTGTCATTTTCCATAATGTTGTCAGACACTTACAAGGACAGTCTGAGCCTGCCGGAGACAAAAACAACCACTTTTAGTGGGTTTAAATTCGGCTGTTTCGCGGTCTCGCTCGATACCGGACCAATTTCAAAGATTGTTGTCCCCTTTAGTCGCTTTGACACAACAACATGTGAAAATAGGGCCCAGGTGGATAAATACTAAAGTTACCCTTTAATTGTAGTTGTTAAGAAATGAAAGTGACCTGCGTCCGCCTTTTACGTTGAGGAACCCTTATTAGTTCTAGCAGTCGTGACCTGCAGCCGCCATGGCCGTGAAAGTGAAAGCTTGTTGTCATGGTAATACCAATTACGTCTCGCTGGCATGATAATGATAGTGAACTCTTGTCAGCTCGCCCCTGTGGCTGTGTGTGTGTGTGTGGCTGTGTGTGTGTGTGTGTGAGTGTGTGTGTGTGTGTGGTTGGAAGTGCTCAATTTTCAGTGCTCATCATTCCCGAGGAAGGCTGCACATACACACATTTATACACTCCACTAAATCTTACAAACACTTTCACTCTCTCTCTAACTCCCTCTGTGTCTCCCACTAACACACACACACACACACACACACACACACATACACACACACACACGCATGCAGAGCTGCTGACTCAGCAGATTGCTGCCATCAGGTACCGGGAGCTGTGCTGCTGGCACTAAACAGCCATATCTATTCTCACTGCCACAGGAGTTAGATTAGAGAGGATAGTTTGTGTGCGTGCGTGCGTGTGTGTGTGTGTGTGTGTGTCTGTGTGTGTGTGTGTGTGTGTGTGTGTGTGTGTGTGTGTGTGTGTGTGTGTGTGTGTGTGTGTGTGTGTGTGTGAGTTAGAGAGCACCAGAGAGTGAAGGATGAGGTTGTCTGCTATAATGATTTGCCGTGTCCCTCACCTTGTATCTACCTCTTTTCTCTGCCTCTCTTATTTTCCACTCTCCGTTTCTCCGTATATATCATATATATATTCAATCTATTTTTCTCCACCATCTGTTTTTCTTTATTTTCCTCATCCTCTCATTTGCGGGGTCCTCTTTCTCTCTCCTCTATCTTACCCTCGGTCGTCTCATCCGACACTCTGTTTCAGTCAGTCCATCAGTTGTCTTCGGTTTGTTCTTATTTTGTCCTTCTGGCCACTCAAAGTAACTGAAAACCTTGCAAAGAATGTAGATTTTTAGACAACACTACACCCAAATCATGTTCAGATGGATAATTAGTCCAAGCAGGGTTGGAAAGTTAGGAAATCACAAATGCTGCATAAATTAAAACTGATAGTGTGTCACTCATATTCACTTTGATCCAATGCATATTTGCTCTTATATAAATGCAGAACAACATGTTGCATATCAGGTCTAAAGACACTGACAACATTCTCAGTCTTAAAGTATGTGTTTTAAAGAAAGTTGTTTTACAAGTTTGAGTTTTTTGGGCATTTAAAATATGTCTGACATCCAGTTCTGACGTGTAAAACCTGATTTACAGAAGCTTGCAGATACCCCGAGCTTGCTCTGCACCAGCACCACTATCCTTCCTCCCCTCATCCCCCTACAGGCTTGTTTTTTTATTTTATTTTTTCAATGTGGAAAACACACACAGCTCTCCTCTAACCCTCCTGAAACAGAAGCACAAACCTCTGTCCGACCCGTCTGTCTCTCACAGCACTTAACCTGTCATGTCCCACGTTCTGTCTGCCAGTCCTTCTGTCTGTCTGTCATGTTTATCTGCCTGTCTGTCATGTCGGGGGGGGGGGGGGGGGGGGGGGGGGGGGGCAGCTCTCGTCATGCTTTCTGAACGCTCGCATGCGGCCGATATCCCTGTAGTCCCACGCGCAGACATGGAGGCGTGATGCCGAAGGGTACGACACATCATTCTGTGGAAAGTGATTCATAAATGTATAGGGCCGCGCGAAATATCACGAAATTTAATTTAATCATCAGTAATGTTGATGTAAAAATGACTAAGTGGGTGAAGGCAACAGCTAAAGCAAGCTGATGAGTTCAGAAAATACACCACTTTACTCTGATTTAAAACCAGGAAAACACTTATAACATATTATAATATCCAAAATGTAAGAAGATATATATATATATATATATATATATATATATATATATATATATATATATATTCTCGTATCACAATATCGATATAATATCAGTATATTCTGCCATGCAGCCCTCACACAGTGATGAAAAAAACCTCAGGGTTCTGTGTCAAAAAATACCAGTTCAGTCATATTCCACACACACACACACACACACACACACACACACACACACACACACACACACACACACAGTATTATTATTATGCAGGAAGTGCACTAAATTTACATTTTGGCTCAAACTGAGCTGTGACAAGCTGACAGTGGTTAGTATTGGCCTCTCTGATCTGCTCTCAGCATGTGTGTGTGTGTGTGTGCGTGTGTGTGTGTGTGTGTGTGTGTGTGTGTGTGTGTGTGTGTGTGTGTGTGCGCGTGCGCGCATGCATATGTGTGTGCATGTGTGATAGAGTGTGAGGAAGACAGAGAAAATAAGGACGGAGAAAGAGGAGGATGGGAAGGGACAAGACGGTAATAGGATGAAAGAAGGAACAGGACCAGCGACCATGAGTGTGAAAGGGTGAGAGAGAGAGAGGGAGAGAGAGAGAGAGAGAGAGAGAGAGAGAGAGAGAGGGGAAGACAATAGGGGAGAGAGAAGAAAAAAAACATTCTCATGTTGCACTAATGAGCTCAGGTAAGAAATGGGACACAGTGGCTACACACACACACACACACACAGACTCAGGCTGCAGTTCAGTGCACCTAGAAAGAGGGGAAATTAATCACACACTTCAAAAAGACGAATCCCCTGCTGCTGTTGCACCTTCTAAACAAGAGAGGGAAGGCAGTTTGGAGGGGAGGATATTAATGCAGAGGTGGAGAGAGAAAGGCAACAGCAGAAAGTAGCGACAAAATAGGAAAAGAAAGCACACATCGGACAAAAAAAGTGTTTAAAAAGGTTCCCACTGCTGATAGTTGGATTTGCGCTGAGATTAAAACCTGCAGGGGGAAAGCAGAGCCTGCAGGCGTCCTTGAAAACCCAAAGACTAGCTTTCCAAGCTGTAGAACATATAAAAGAACAAGATCAGATTAGGAAATAAAAATGTGGGCGAAATGTTAAAAAAAAAATGGTCGCTGTGAGATCAGAGGATAAGATGGTCCTCCTGTCAAAAGAAAAGAAAAGGAAGAAATTACAACGTAGGAGCTGTGTGAAGACGAGTTCCCCTCTGGGAGCTTCCTCAAAGATCTCTCTGCGTTAATGGCCTCCGCAATTTCAGCAACAGCCATGAAATAAATTGGAAAAGTGGGGAGAAGTGTCTGGTACATGTACCTGCACTCTTAGATATCACCATGAAACCTCCCCAGAGGATTACTCACATTAAGAGGATTCGTTGTTTTTATTACTTAGTTAGTAGTAGTTATATACGTTTTCCGAAATGTTGTGTTTAAATATACAAATGAGGAATTACCTAATAGAAACGTCTACACACGCAAATGGACAAAGTAGTAAATAAAGTAGTAAAATAAACACCTAATGTGTATTTTGGATGTTTTCTGAAAGAAGACATGAAAGAAGCCGATAAGCCCAGTGTTCCCCTCTCATCTGCTGTCTGACATTTTGACCAGTAGGCTCATTTTCAAAACTTAAAACAAGGGTTCAAAGTTTCCCTGCAGTGACCCGAACCGACCAGGAGGTTCGACTAAAATTAGGAACAAAATCATCAATTAAAAAAGTGAAGGGAAAAGTGCATGCAGTGAAAAGAAGGTTGAAGGCACCAAAACTAGAGTCCCGGAACTACATTTAGAATCCTGTTGTCTTTGTTTGGAAAGCACAGAAAAGGTTTCTGGGTTCCTGGAAAAGTTCCTGCTGTCAGAAAGAGTTATAGTTGTTACACAGTGTGTCTAGTGATAAGGTTCTGATGAACAACACCCTGTACAATTAAACAAAATGTTGTTTTTGAGGTTCAAACTTATTCTCTATTATCTCTAATATCTCTATTATAAGATGTTCTTGTGTGTGGAGCCATCTGTAAATCAAACAGCCTTTTCTCTTGATCTGACAGTTCTTGCAAAAGATCTCTGTTCAGACTTTAAACGCTGGAGACAGGAAGGATGTGAGCTTTGTTTTTTTTGGTGCAACACGGCCTAAGTAGAGTCAGAAGCTGCTGTGCATGAGAGGTGCTGCAAGTGGCAGGTGCCACAGTAATCAGGGGAAACAGCTTTCTCTAATTCTTCCATATTTTGACATCCGTGTAGTTTTCTTGAATGAAATCTAGCCGCTCTAAAGCAAAGCAAGTTCATTTATACAACAATACGAATGGCTTCGCTTAAATAAACGACAGCATCGAGAGAAAAGGATGTACGGGTGTCGTATCACAGCTGAACTAACCTCTGACCTTGCTCTGAAAGGAGACATTTTTATTTGAAGGAATGATAAAACAAGCGTGATTGCAAGCAAACTATACAGGCATACAACAAATCTAATCTCTATTGATTGACATGAACAAAAAAAGAACTTGATTCTTGAAACTAAATTTGCACACCACCTCTCTTCTCTTCTTGTGTTCTCTGCTCAGTGCATGTTTGTCACACGCTTAACTTTAACAAACTACTGCAGCTTTCACACCACGTAGCTCTTCACAAGAAGTCCTGTCTGAGGACAATCCGACTCGGACCTGGAAATACTGAACTATGCTGTCAACACTCTCTTCTCCTTTGCGCTCTCACTTTTAAAAACATACACACACACACACACACACACACACACACACACACTCAATGGTCGTCTCAGTGTGAAATCTCTCTCTGGTCTCTCTCAGCTCCATCCATGCACGTCCTACTCCTCCATGCTAAAGCAAGCATGAGGACAGCCTACTGCTGGCTATGACAGCCACACACAGTGTAGACATGTACTGACCAACACACACACACACACACACACACACACACACACACACACTATTTTAAAAGAATCTATACTGTAGGCTGCAGAACAGCTACACTAATATATGAAAGCTTTTTATTAAAGCTGAGTGCTCTTTAGCAGCACGGCTGTATTGTTTGCAGCCGCTTTGGTCGAGACCAGACGGCAACCTCCGGGTCTGAAGAGTGAAGATAATTAGGAAAGTGCCTTAAACCTTTACTCTGACCACCAGGGGGCGACTCCTCTGGTTGTATAGAAGTCTATGAGAAAATGACTCTACTTCTCTCTTGATTTATTACCTCAGTAAACATTGTAAACATGAGTTTATGGTCTCAATCTCTAGTTTCAAGTCTTCTTCAATACAGCATGATGTTCATTTAGTGAATGATGGTCCATTTAGAGTCAAACAGACCATAAAGCAGGGGATGCTTTAGGGCGGGACTACTGTGATTGACAGGTCTCTAACACAGAGCTGTCTGTGTTTTAGTCTTAGAAATTGAACCCTTTCACGGTGTGTTTTCAGTTCATGAAACAACAACAATGTCTTATTCAGCATTCGGGTGTACTTAGCTCCACCCTCTTGTGTCACTTCCGGTTGCAAAAACCAAGATGGCGACGGCCAAAGTAACGAACTCGAGGCTTCAAAACGGCGGTCCGCAAACCAATAGATGATGTCACTGAGATTACTTCCAGTTCTAATATACAGTCGATGGTTCAGAGTGAAATATTTCAACAACTGTTGGATGGGTTCAGATGAAATGTCATACAAACATTCATGGTCCCCAGAGGATCTTTGATGATCCCCTGACTTTTCGTCTTGCACCACCATTGAGGTTGACATTATGTGGTTTTGAGTGAAATATCTCAACAAATGGCTCTGTAGTCTTGTTTACAGGTTTTCACTGAAAAATATCGAGTTATTTTGAGTTTCAATCTCAGAATGTACGTTTCTACACTTTGCTCCATTTCCTGCTGTAACAGGATGCCGGGTCATCTGTTGGTGAAGGCAGCTGCTTCCGCGAATAGAAAGTTAAGAGAACAAAAGAGAGTGAAGCGCAAAGAGCTGCTTATTATGCTGCATGTCAGAATCATTACAAATAAAACATGGCACCTTTTCAATGTCATTTTCGCATGAATCTTTTTTTTTTTATTATAGATGTTAACAATCTATTTTGAAAAGCCAGATACATTATATATATTTTATGTGAAAATAATGGGCCCAACACTGTACTGTTCACTCAATGATAATCTTGCTGTAGGTCGACTGTTTCACCCTGCAGTGACTGCTGAACGACACACACATAAACAAATAAAATGAGCTTTTCTAAAACCCCAGTGTTGCTGTAATGAAGCCTGCAGGTGCCACCTGCTGTACCAATGCACACAGACACACACACACACACACATATATATATACAGTAAGATAAACATGATACACAGCAGCAGGAGAGTTAGTGAGCCATGCAGTCAGGACTCTGTGTTTGTCTAAACAGCAGGCGCCTGCTACAACAAGACAACCCAACAGTAAGGGCCTCCCATGTCACCGACTGAGAGACAGAGAGAGATCATCACTGTGCTGCATATGTGAGAGGCAGTGGAGTGTGACTGCATCCTTTCCTTAACAGCTGTGTGTGTGTGTGTGTGTGTGTGTGTGTGTGTGTGTGTGTGTGTGTGTGTGTGTGTGTGTGTGTTAAGGTTTTTGTGTATTCGTTAGATGCAGAGCTCGTCAATAATCAATTATTCTATCAGTAGAATCGTGTGTCAGGTCATCTGGGAACTTGTGACAGGCTTTTTTCATAATCTTCGACATTTGGGGGGGGTGCTGCTGCTGCTGCTCCTTCTTCGTCGGCGGGGAGGGTGGCTGCTGCTGCTGTCACATACGCTGGTGGAGGTGTGCGCGGCGCGTGCGGATCGGGGAGGAGCTCCGCCTTGCGCGATACAACGGATATTTGTAAATTGTCCGACTTTTACATTTTTACTTAAAGCGGGGCTTTCAAACAGTCCGTCTCGGCGTTAAATGGGTCGACGAGGAACGTAATCTGTGGCCGCACATGCGCGTTTGACGAAAATACCGTATTTAACTCAAGCGAAGCGAACACGAACATTAAAAAAACACAAATACAAACTTCGATATGAACGTAAGAGCCGCATGAAACCGGGCAAAGAGCCGCATGCGGCTCGCGAGCCGCGGGTTGGCCACCCCTGGACTAAACAATTGTAAAATATGTAAAGTAATGGACAGATTAATTGATAATGAAAATAATTTCTAGTTTTAGCCGTAATTAAAAAATGGAAACTCAATTTAAGATGTTATAGGACCAGTGGATTTTAATATTGAGTGTTGTTTTGCATGTTGAGAGATCCTTCAAAATCATTTGTGATGAAGAAATTATCAAAATTTGATAATTATTTTGGTAGATTCAGGTTTTTTTAACTACTTCCGCCTCTCGTCATGGCCCCGACTCCTCACTCAGTCCGGCAATCTTTGCTTTTATTTGTCAAAATAAAATTTGAATTAATGATCAATTATGTTGCACCAATCTGGTGGCAGCAGAAATGGAAATGTAGAGTGAATAGACAATTAGAAACCGAATCGACTCCTTATTATATACTATTTTATTTACATTGGACTACCAGCAGTGTTGCGTCGACATGTTGGTCTCCTCCGCAGCTTCAACACACAATAACATCGTGCTACGGTGGTATTTGCTGCAGAACTAGTGTGTTGGACTTCATCATGCTGCCGGGCGGTGTTCTCGTTTGGTCTTTGATCATGTGTACGTATGAGTGTTTGTTGTGTTACTTGCCACACTCAGCTGGAAGGAGAGGACAGCTCGCAGCAGGGAGGCGCTCTGCAGGGCTCCGTTATATGTCATGCAATGTGTGTCGGCATGTGTTTGTGTATGTATATGTATGCAGTGTGTGCACGATCTCTTTCCTAAAAGAGGCAGTGTCTGACAGTGTTGCGGTTGTTTTTTCTCTGTCAAAAAAGTCTGAAAGGTGGACTAGACTGTTGTTCTTTGTGTTAACTCTGAGGTTAGCTGAGGTATCGCTCCTCAAGGCCACATGGGTCTTGAATCTGTCAGCCTTACCCTCAACCTTTAACTAGAATACTAAACATCCTTTTAAAAAACAAAGCATTAACATGCAAGCCGGGGTCCTTTTGGTTTTATCTGGGTAGAGCAGAAGGCTAAATGTGCCACTGGAGATGAACTACGGCTGCATCCACACACCTCATCAGGAGGTGACTCACATTCGGCCCAGTGACACCTTCCCCTTTCTGCAGCCACAAATTGGCTTACAGAGAATTACTGTTTGCTCGGCTACGATGACGTCCTGTGAAACAGTTCTCACTCAAACTTCAAGTTGTGTGTTTTGGGGGGTTTAGACACAATCCAACGCAATCAATCTTTAATGTGTGGGAAATACTTCCTCAGGCCTTAAAGGTGCAGTGTGTAGGATGTGGCAACAACGCGCATATGGCCCTATCTAGAGCCAGCGTTTGGTTTTGTCCACTCTGGGCTACTGTAGAAAAAAGGCGGTCAGCTCCATGAAGAAAACAAACTCCTTATTAAGATATAAACGGCTGATTCTAAGGTAACAAAAAACAGGACGAATCTTAATTTCAGGTGATTATACACACAAAAACATACTTACTAATGTTATATATTTCATTTCTGCAAATGGATCCCTCTAAATGCTGCACACTGTACCTTTAAATTCAAGTTCACCAGAGACTTCTTTCCAGATTTTTCTATTATTCCTTCTGTATTTCTCCTTCTATAGCTCTATAATTAGCTATGTGTTCATCCAAATGTCAAACACTTTTTACTATATTGCTAAATTTAAATTTGATTCAGGTCTGTTTCATTCACCCGTTTTGTAGGAAATAAAATCATTTTCTACATGTCAACAAATAACCTGAAAAGGGAATTTTTTTCCTGCACTATATTTCTCCAACTTTAATATTCTTTGGCTGCTTCCTTTTCACTCAAATTCCATCTGAAGGGAAGAAGTTCCTCAGGCTCAGTGACGTTTGAATTAAATAAAATCAAAACCCCAAACCTGAGTCCGTCTCCTGTGTCTCCCTGCAGAAAAAAGCCAGAATGGAGAAAAGAGCAAGCAGACTGCAGCGAAGGATAAAGGGAAGGAGAGGAGGAAGAGTAGTCCTGAGAAGAAAAAGGAGAGATTGAAGCAAGAGAACGGCTCCCTGCTAAAAGAGCTAGGTATATATATTGTGTGTGTGTGTGTGTGTGTGTGTGTGTGTGTGTGTGTGTGTGTGTGTGTGTGTGTGTGTGTGTGTGTGTGTGTGTGTGTGTGTGTGTGTGTGTGTGTGTGTGTGTGTGTGTGTGTGTGTGTGTTTCCAAACTGATCACCTCATTGTCTGAACATATGCCACATGTGTGTGTGTGTCCATAGGAAAGATCCTGGTTGCAGCACATTCGTAGCATCAATAGTTTATTATAAAGCAGAGCTTTGATGTACAAAATGAATTATAGAAGTTGACATTTTAGGATATTATTTCATTTTGACCCGACAAAGACTTTTTATATGCGTAAACTTTGTCTTACATAAATTACTGATGCATCAAGAGTGCTGCAACCTTCAACAAAAACATGTTTTCTTTCTGCTGTGGTCAGCATCCTTTCCGTGCTGGTGTTCTACCTCTTCTCTCTTTTTTTTTTTAACATGCCTTCATTATCAGTGTTGTCATACATTTTCTGTGTGTCAGCTACGCTGGTAGAGTCTTTGATAGGAGTTGACTGCTGATGTATCAATCTGTTGGCAGCTGGCAGTGTAACGTCGCTCACAGAGAGATGCAGCAAGCCTGGATGTTATAAAAATGACAATCCTGTAAATCGTACAGACACAACCAAACCGTCCTACAACAGTACTGTAAGATTGAAAGCTTGATACCAGGTGTCAAACTCTGGGTCTGAAAAGTTAAGCCGGTGCTGAAGTGCCTTAAACTTGCATTCTCTCTAATGTCCACCAGGGGGCGACTCCTCTGGTTGTATAGAAGTCTATGAGAAAATGACTCTACTTCTCTCTTGATTTATTACCTCAGTAAACATTGTAAACATGAGTTTATGGTCTCAATCTGTAGTTTCAAGTCTTCTTCAATACAGCATGATGTTCATTTAGTAAATGATGGTCCATTTAGAGTCAAACAGACCATAAAGCAGGGGATGCTTTAGGGGCCGGGCTACCTTGTGATTGACAGGTCACTTCCGTTAACTGGTTGCAAAAAAACCAAGATGACGACGGCCAAATTGCCAAACTCGTGGCTTCAAAACCACAGTCCACAAACTAATTGTTGACGTCACGACGACTACGCCCACTTCTTATATACAGTCTATCCGTGGTACCTTATATCGTCATGTGTTGACTACTGGGGGCTTTAGTACTATCATTCAAATTACAAGTTTCTAAATCGATTAAGGAACTCTCGGTGGGCATTCTTTTTTCTGTCGCTTTGTCAATTATTGGACTGAGTAATAGAATAACTTAAAATGAAAATAATGTGTCCTTGGTTTTGTAAATGTGTCAACGACACGGTGCAGCAGCTGAGTGCTTTTCGTTGCTGTCAACGTGAAGCAAGCTGAAAAAAAAATACTCTTTTATCTTCTGATTTTCAGTAACACACATCTTTGCAAATCCATTTCCCACTGCGAAGCTTCTGCTCACCACAACCCCTGCTGTCTATCACAGTTAATGAAAGACAAACGGACCCAGCAGGACGTTCCCACCGCCGCTCTGGAACATAATAAAAGCACGATACTGCCTCATAATGTACAGTATGTCAGTCTGCGTCTGGTGATGGTGCCATCAATTGGAGAAATCTGTCACTGAACTATGAATCGAAACGTACTGTGTTTATGGCCAGAACTCGTTAACGCTTACATTTCTTTCCCAAAAAACATCATCTCCCTGTGTTTTGTCAAAACACAAACAAAGAAAGACAATTTCAAACTCGTAATCCAGACCTTTTACACGGGGGAACAGAGCGAAAGTTGGTAATGAGAAGTTGACAAAAACAAGCATAGAAATGGTGGAACCGAGAGAGAAAGAAGCTCCGTCGGCGTTAATCTTTGTCATTAACGAGCACCTGGGAGACAGACTCCGTCAGAGTAACGGCGAGAGGCCTGTCACTGCAAATCCTCATCATAAGTGAGACGGGAATGGATGATAATGGTTGTCTGTCCTGCTGGCAGGGCGATCCATTCCCCACCAAACCGATCATTACCGCGACACTCGACGCGTCTGAAGACGGATATTAAATGGAAATTGGGCGCGCAGATTTGAACGTACGTAGATATTTGTCCATAACAATTTACGGTGCATTTAGCTGACACTTGTATCCACGGCGACTTGAGGTGAACGAGGAGATAAAAGGCTCAGCGTCTCACTCGGGGACTGCTGATGGACCGTTGATGGACACACACTGGCGGCTGTGGTGCTTTTAAGTTGTCAAGGCGAGAGAAAAGCCACCTGCCTGACTATTGGGATGCAAATTCACGTTTCAGTGCGCCGGCATCCTCGTAAAAGTCAAGAAGATAGAAAATAGTTTATCCATCACTAAGCAGGGAGAGAGGTTTATTTCTATTTTTATTTTCCAATCAGCAGAAGTAATTCAGGTTTCATTTTAGCGACGGTAGAAATGTGTTGGCTGATGTTTTAAACCAGAGGTGCAGATAGCAAAGCCTCTCTTTCCAGAAACAGGGGGGGGGGGGGGTTCAGATTTTGAATTGAATATCTTCCCCTCTGTTCATGTCCATCTATTTACCTCTCTATCTGCATTCATTGAGGCAGGCAGGCTCGCTTTGAAAGTTGGCACTCTGGGATGTGTCTGCAGCTCCCGTAAAGTCATATTTCCTGACATCCAGTAAAAACATCCTCAGTTTATTTTTTCAGATGCGGCTGCTTCACGGGACGGCGGCACCGTGACAGTCTGATGAGAGCCGGTTGCCGTCGGTCGTGGCACAACCAGAGCGCGCTGTCAGGATCAAACACAGTGTTTCCTCTTTTTCAGGTTATATCTTTCAGGCTATGGCTTATACTTTTGGAAATGTTCCCCTCCAAAATTACACAACACATTACAAGCCATTCAAAAAAAAAAAAGGTAATAACCGCACATGTTGAATGATTTATAGCATAAAGATCAAATAAAGGGTTGTGCTTTTAGGGGGGGAAATACAGGGTCAACGAAAAACAGACTTTGCACGAAAAACATTGGGGTTTTCTCCTTTAAATAGCATCTGAAAAATAACTTTTTTCTCCAAATCGTGAAACAAGAAATTATCATATTTATTGTGACGGTAATTGAGATTTGATGTCTCTCTATTTAGCATTCATAAGCCCTAATTTTAAACATTAAATAAATGGTTTATTACGCAATAAAATATAGTTATCTGCTTCTATATTTACAAGTGTTGCTTAATTACATTTACACATTTGACATTTTATTATTACACCAGTTAATCGTTTAACCATCAAGTCTTTTCTAAACGTGTATGCATATATGTAGATTTACAGTCTATATATTAACTGTGTCGCTCTCGAATTAAAGAGCAGGTGAGTCAGAACGAGTATGGAAAACATTTTCTATTAAGTATCAATGTGTCTTCTATAGCAGCCCTTCGGATCGGCCATTAAGGAGACCCACCATAAACATTGACATCATCAAAATGCGGCAATAAACCTCAGTGAAGCCAACAGAAAAATAAGATGAGAGGTCAGACATTTACCGCGCAAGATATTAACATTTCAGCTCGAAATGAAGAGCGCTTTGAAATGTCGTGTGGGGTTTCTTTTCCTAAAAAAATAAAAAGGTTAGTTATCATTAAATGGGTGTCGGGCTATCGAAAGCAAAATGAACTGAAACTGACATCATTCATCATCCGTTTGTACGCAGATGATCGTCCACATGAGGAGCTATTGTCGACAAATCCAACACTGAACACGGATATCTTCTTACAACGACACTATAGTTGGTTATTTAATGTTTTGTATAGTGCCTATGAACTCTAAAGTGAAGTGTTGCTGAAGAAACTTTCAAGTTTAAGACAAAAACAAACTGTCAAAATGAAATTGTACATTTTTGTTATTGCGTGAGAAAATAAAGGAAATAGCATGCAAACAAGAAAGGGAAAGAAACACTCAACTTGTGATACACAGCATGTTTGCGTGGGCGAGTAAAGTGGAAAACAAAGTCCTCCGTATCTTCAGGCTTCCTCTAAAAACAAGCTCCTCAGCTGTGAATAGCTCCTATATGTAGGACACCAGGTGGGTGGATTTGTAGTCTTGCATAAACCTTGTTTGTACATATCCACATCTAATAAGTTATGAATATTTCTGCAGTGACGTTCTGTATAAAGACGATTACTGTACATGAATAATATCTGAGAGCATAAATGAAAATCAGTTCTGAAGACTAACTCTGCTCTTTGTTGTCATGCATCCTCCCTTTCATGCGCTCATCTACATGATAGATGATGTTCATCATCATTTATTACTCAATAGAGCCCCAATGAGTCGGAGGTTAAGTCATCACAGTCCTGCAGCCGAATGACAAAATACAACTTTGTCTGATAATGTCGAGGAATTGTGACAGAACAGACACGTGTAATGCACCAAATAAGACACCTGGAAGGCATTAGGAATACATAAACGGGGAAATATTAGCACGCTGACAGCAGCACTAAAGCCACATGTGAGGAGCTCGGTTCCTTCCTGTTATCTCGGGAAAACGAACACGACAGAATGTTGCTCAAAGCCACAAAAAGAACCCGCCCAACAAAGACTTCACGCTGTCATCAAAGGATGAAACCCAGAGCTGCTCTGTCGATAACAAAACAGGCTCTGACTTTTGGTTTTTTTTTCCCCAGTAGGAATTATATACAGCCGAGCTTAACCTCACTCCATTGTTAACATTCCTGTAGCATAAAATCCATCCATACATCCGCAAAGATTCAGTTTGAAATGTTGCCTTTGTGTGTCAGCTGCAGGTATTTATTTTTTTAAGAAACATGCTTGGAAGGTTTTGTCAGTTTGAATCTAAACACTATGATTGTAACCTACACTTCCACTACAAAATCTAATTCAGCCCAGTTTTAACCTTGATGTTGTGTGACCTGCTTATCATTCAGCAGCGTTTGCTGTGTTGGGACTTCCCCCTAATGGTTCTCAGTAAAGTAGTGCATCGCCAACAGGAATGATGGTTGAATAATGTCCTTTTTAATCGGTTTGATAGAGAGTTTTAGTGCATTGTGATGGTCTGAATGAGGTTTAGAGGGATTTCTTTGGAGAAATGGTCAAACATGAATAACTTGAGTATTTATAATCTGATGTCAGCGTCAGGCTTTTAACATCTGATCTGCTCTTATATACACATACACAGTATAACACGCTGGTTATAGCCTCCAACATGTCCATCATCGTATGTGCATTTGTTTCAGTACAATCGAGATCTAATCTGGCAGACGATGTTTTTGGAGCTTTTCACCCACACAGAGTCAGAGTGAGCGATGACGCAGGACCGTCTCTCATTTGCTTATTTAACCGGAGTAGCTCATCACAGAGCCGACCGTACATCCCCGTGAATATGATCAACAAACGAAGAGACGACAACGCAGGAAAGGAGAGCAGTTTACCTCTTCCTCCTTTGCTTCCTGTTCTGATATTATCTTCCTCTTCTTTTCTATTCATCTCTTTCAGTATTACTCTCTCTATCTCTCTCTATCTCTCTGGCTCTTTTATAACACTCCCCCTCTCTCTCTCTCTCTCTCTCTCTCTCTGCTTATCTTTCCGTCTTTTTTTCCTCTCTTTCTCCGTCTCTGTCTTTCCGTCTGACTGATGAGGGATAATGATTGCAACTTGATGTTGAATAGATGCTGTGAGATCATCTCTCACAATGTGTTACCATGACAAACAATCCCTCTGTGTATGTGTGTGTGTGCGTGTGTGCTTTTTGCTGTATCATTTGTCTGCATGTGTGTGTGTGTGCACATGTATGCTATATATATATACTGTATATATATATCGTTCCTGTCGCTGCGTGTCATGTGTGTGTTTGCTTTTGCGTGCCGTATGTGTTCACATCTCACAGTCTCAGTGTGTGTGTGTGTGTGTGTGTGTGTGTGCTTGTGTGTCAGGCCATCTGTTCTCCGTCAGCTCTGGTCCTGACTCTCCGGGCTTTTGTCTTCTTCTTAGTGTCCTGGGATCAAGAAGACAGACATGTACCAGAACTCTCAGATGCACCGTCCCTTATCCCCGATGTTTATTAGTGGGACCCGTATGCCAGTGGTGATTTTTATCTTCCTGGTGTCACCCTCACAGGCCCTGAGGAGTTTCACCCTTAAAAAACTATGATGCGTAACAAAGTTCAGTTTGTTACGCGCTGCAATTTACATTTAGTGGAAAACTTCCACAAATAATTAACTGGCGAACTTTAGACCTGGCGAACAACCTTTTTTTAGAGTAGCCATTGTGTAAATCAAATGTAAATAATTGAAGGATTCATTGATTATTTATTGTCTTTATGCAACACGGGGCTTTCACAACAGAATGCAGTTGTAGCCTCGCCTGGGTTCAGACCGTTCAATCTGTCCAACTCAACGGGTTTGAGTGGACTGATTAGTCTGGCATTGTGACATGAAAGAATGGATTAAAAAGTAATCGACAAATAAGAGCAGCGGGGGGGACTAACGATTGGCCAATCAGCACCAGAGGTGGGACTAACACTATTGTCAGGCTGTTGTCAGTATAACAATAACAACGACAAAGACCGACACTGACGCTGCTATCGGGGCTGTTTTAAACCGATAGAAAGAAAATGTGTTCTTAACACCTGTCGTTCTGCTACTAAATGGTTGAGACTTTTTTCCAATCCCTGCGCTTCCCTCTCTGATGATGATGAGTGTATCTCCGTCACATGACATACAGCAACAAACACGAAAAGACAACACATTTTTTATAAATGTAGCGAGATTCATGGGAGTCCGCTGCGTCTACGAGCGCCGCCGTTACCATTCGGAAAGAACAACCCAACTGAGATCAGGGTTTTTGGATTAGATTCAACTTCATTGTCATTGTACAGAATACAAGTATTGAAACAATGCAGTTAAGCTTTTAAAGAGAAGTGCAAAAAGTAGTAAAGTGCATAAATGTATAAATAAATACAATAAACACTAAAGGGTAGATATGATTCAGTTAGATCCCTGACTGGGAACCAAAGTCGTCCGCGACGGTGAGTCAACATTTACAAAAAAGACTTTAAAATGACAGTCTGACTTTCCTCTTCCACGGTTCAGTGAGATTTTATGCATTTTTTTGATATTTTTGCATCAAAGGTAGTAATCTGCCAATTTGTTGGGACTCCCCTTCTTCAACTTTTCTGCCTGATGTTGACAGTAAAAGAGAAAGTGTCTTGAGTTCTTACCAACGGTAACACATGTAAAAAGTGCCCCTCACTCAAAGCACTGGAAGTCTTGGCTGCAGTGCGTACAGGTTGTTGTTGTTGTTGTTGTTCAGGGAATAGGCAACTTCGTGTGCAGCATGTTGGATTTGTCTCTGTATTGTTGTTGAATTCCGGTGCGGTGTAGCATCTCGTCTGCGTTCTTTCGTTCTGAATCAAAACACAACAGGTTCAAAAATACAAAAGGTTGCATCACAATAGCTTTTTAACTTGGTAGCATTAGGGGGGATTTTGAAGAAAAAATAAAAATGTAACATTTCATTCAGTTGGCAGAAGATAATGAGGCCAAATTACTGAGAATAGAAGGTAGATCATTTTGACAAATTATGTTGGGAGACGGGTAGAATAAAGGAAAACGTCCCTTTTGTGGGAGAGAGCAGCTCTAACAGCTTCATTTCTGTTGAGTCATGCTGAGATTTGTATTCTGGTTGATCACTATTGTGTCAGACTGTGATTCTGCCCCTTTATTCAGGTATTTAGTTCACTCTTTTTCTGCCTGCTGCACTGCTTATCTCCCCTTCATCGCTCCGATGGGTCTTCAGACCGCTCTGTTACTCCTCATGCACCTTTACTCTGCTTCGGTTTCTCTGTTTCTATCTCCCGTCTTTCTGGTTGAGTTTCCAGGCAGACGGTTGGCACCCGAGAACAATCATCAGACTGTAGTCAGACCTAGCAACACTCTCTCCCTCTCTCTCTCTCTCTCTCTCTCTCTCTCATGCACAGGCCTGGTCTTGGCTCTGTCCTGCTGCTGCAGTGCATTCCTTACCCTGCACTGCTTTAGTAGCGCTGGCTAGCGAATCATTGCTACAACATCAGCTGCTCTGTAAAGCCATCCTGAGGCTTTTTGTAGCCGTGTCCCCAAACTGTTATTGTCCCGCAACAAAGCCTTGAACAAGGGCTTTATGTGGCTGTAATGGACCTAGACCCTTTGATACATAGCATTAGCTTACTCGAGCCCATTAATTCAACATGTTAGCTGTAGCTGAGTGAGGAGGAGGAGGAGGAGGAGGAGGAGGAGGAGGAGTCAGTGTCGCATGTTTAATTTAAAAGATACAGCTCCACTAACAGTAGGCTTCCTCTGGAAATACATTTATTTGGGTATGTACTCCAAAATAAAACAAACAAAGCAAAGATTAATAACATCAATGACATCTCATAATCTCCTAAATGTGTAAACCAGAACTACTGGCTTTTTAACATCATTAAATATGATGACAAACATTCAAAGCTTCATTCAAAGACCTCAATCAAAGCTTCGAATATAAAGAAAAAGAAAATCCCAATCCATAACATGAACTACTGTTTTGGATCGAAGAGCAAAGTTTTGGTGAGCAGGCATGTGGACAACAGGGATGCGGGTTGTCGGATCCATCCAGACTGACGTAAAAGAGGCGGCAAACCGGATCGTAACGAAGGCTTTAGATTCTCTCGTCACTCACGCTGATTAACGGGGCTCAGCCGCTCCACCGGAAACGTCTCTGAATGCACAACAGGAAGCAGAATCTACAAATGATATTTATTACTTCTCAGTCTGATATCAAAGTTAAAATCTCCTTGATGTAAGCGCAGCCTGTTGGCGTGCTAACGTTAGCGCACAGAGCTGCTAGCATGGCTCTAGACTCTTGGCCTCGTGTCTATATTTTCCCAGTTGTAAAGCGTAGTAAAAAAAATAAGTTATGTGAGAATTGAAGCATATCTAATAAGACTAAAGAGTGACATGTTTTAGGTTTCCCTCCCACCTTGACTCTCTCTGAACTCTTGCTACTCTTTCCTCTCCTCCATCATCCCCTCCCGTCTACCTCACACTTCTTCACCGGCTCTTTTTTCTCCCCCTCCGTCACCTATTCCCTCCCTCGGAGATCTCTCGACTCCTGCAGAGACATGCTGCGTCATGGAAACGACCTGCTCGGTGTGTGTGTGTGTGTCTGCGTGCGTGCATGTGTGTGTGTGTGTGTGTGTGTGGTATAGCTGGTGTTAAAGCCACCCTAACAGCACCTCCTGCCGTCCTGCTGGCAGATCATTATAGGCTCTGAAGATTTACAGGGAGGCTGGAAAGATGGAGAGAGAGGCTCAGACCAGAGAAATCTGCATGCACTTGTCTTTATTTTTTTTCATAATGTTCTCGTCGACTTTATCGGCATCTCTGCTTATATTTGTTTGGTCCTATGGGTTTCTAGGAGACAGTTAATCCCCAAAGTGGATGAGACAGACTCCCAGGTTAATGGTCGTTCCTGGCTAAGTAACCAAACTACATTTAATCATTGCGTTCACTATAATACACCCTCTGGAGTGTGTTATCAGGAAAAGATCATTTTGATTTCCCCTCAGCACACAGTTCTGTTTGTGAGCTGGTCTGAAGCTGTTTTTCTTGGACACACACAGTGGAAATAGCTCAGATTGTTCTCTGTCTACAAGCTTGATTTACGGAGCAGGGTTGGGCTGGTGTAAGATATTTTAAACTGGTTTTGATATCAAGCCAAACACCGGACCTGCGCTTCACACCCGAGTGGACCATAATGAGTTTGAGAGGGACCATGAATGCACCTCTAAGCTGGTTTACTAACAGCAAATAACCGCTAAATAAGAAGAAGAAGAAGCAGAAAGTGAAGCAGCTGCACAATCAGCGGGACAACTAACACTTTGTGTTTTTATTTTACAAATTGCCTCTTCTGTTTTTTGGCTCAACTCTTGTCGGCTCCAAATCCCAAATGTTGCCATATTGGTGCAGTTTTACTTTTCTTATAGACTAACTGCGACCTGTCTCTCGCTCTCCTCTTATTTCAATCATTTTGTCATATTGCTTGTTACTAATGCAATACAGGTTGTTGATTTTTAAACGCTCATGGTTATAAGACACCAAAGATACAGCTGCAGTGGTCAAATATTTCATTATATTTTCATCCAATTACAAAATGTCAGGTTATTTTGTGCTCTAAAACAAAATACTCTGCGTTCTCTTCCCAGGCTGCCAAAAGAAATCCACATAAATGGATTTGCAAAAATTAGCGCCGTGAAGCAGTCAGCATATTTTGTTGGAGTTGCCAGAACTTGTCATAATGAAAAATGGCTGATTTAGCCGGTTTGTATGAAATTAAACCAGTTTAAGCTCGTTCACCAGAGAGAGCCGGCAAAACCAGAAATCCACCCAAGTCTAGTGCGGAGTTTTGACAGGGTGTTATGGGTCATAGTTATTCATGAAAATAAGAGAGAAGGCTTTTTAAAAACGGTGTAAATATGTGTGGAAGTCTCGCTGGTATCATCCAATTTTCTGTGAACCTCTTTGTCAGAAACTAAAAGCACAGATTCTTATCAAATCAGGGTCTCATGTGCATCTCACTGAGGTTTTGTCATCTGTAGAAGAACAAAACGTGATAAACTGTGTGCGTCTGTTACAAAGTTACAGTTGGTTCGTTCCACTTCAGATTTGGGTCCAAATTTGTAAAGATACTCTTTTTTTTGTAGTGTGGCAATTTTAGCTAAATGTCAAACTTGTAATCTATCCTGCAAAACTTTATAACTTTTTTTAAATTAATTTGACTGGGTTTCAGAAAAACTTCCAAAATGTGCATTTGAAACTGGATTCTGATTAATTTAATTAAATGCCATCAACCCACCCCTCGCCCCAGCTCTGTTAGCGGGTCTAAAGATGTGAGGAATGAAAGCCAACATGTGGGCACCCACATCTGTTGGAACAGGAGAGAAGAAGTTCACGAGCGATAATGGATCCCAACCCCCCCCTTCCTCTGTTCTCCTTAAGCCTCGCGGTCGACACCGCATTGTGTGAATGTACGAGTTTGTGTGAAGACAGAAATGCCACAGACAGACACGCAGCGCTTTGGCAGCATTTTCACAGCCCACAATGATAGAAGAGGAGCCATGAAAATCTCCTAATTATACACACAACAGTGTTGGGAAGGAGACAGGAAACAGGATTTATTCTGAAAAATGGGTTTATATGTTCATTATTGATGAGGCAACAGAAACGTCTTGTTTGGATTTGGACTTCATCGCTGCATACTGTAAATGTCACTGTGTCAAGTTGTTGTTTTTGTCTTCCTGGCAGACAATTGTGTCTCCGTTCCTATTTAGAATTTAGAAGTTGTGATGAGGCCAAAACTGGAATAACACTAGAGGTGCTTTGTGAGAGATTAACATCAATTTGAAGATGTTACATTACAGTCTTGATTATATTCATTTTGAGATGTTGGTATGATTTAGTATAATCTAACCAGAATATCACAGTTTACTTCAAATGTTGTGTTACGCCAACTCAAGTTATTTTGCTTCATGGCACATCTAGAATACGCTGAGATCTCTTTAGAGTTGATTTCTTTGACAGTGGACGTAGAAATGGAGGAGAGAGAGAGAGAGAGAGAGAGAGAGAGAAACAAATATCCAAACGGCTGGAATCAAACCCGGGACATTTTGGTTTAACGACATGCGCTGTAACCACTTGGCTACCGAGGTTCTGCGATCACATATGAAATGTGGATGCATTACGCCGTCCTCACCGTCTGTGAGATCAGATGTGTCGTCTTCAATCCGTGCTTTGAATGTTAAACTATAGAAAAGTCGTACAAGCTGAGTCTTTATCTTTTGTTCACGTGTGTTCTTGTGGATCAAACGGCTTCTTTCATTGCCAGCTAAGGAAAAGTATTCCAAGGCCACTCTTCACTGTTTGAATGGAAGTGTAACATTTAATCGTGTTTTACAGAATAGGGGAATTTAAGGTTTTGTATTGCAGTTGCTCTTTTCATGCTGTTTACTTTGCGACTTACTCCGGCAGCCTTCAACTCGTCATTTTCTGTCTTTTTTTTTTCTTCTTTTTTTGAAAAATGTGCCGTACCCTTCACCTTGTCTGCTTTGTCTTTCTCTCCCTCTTTCTTCCCTTCCTCCCTACCAATTATTTCCCATCACTTCCCCGCCTAACTGTCTCCCTCTCACTCCCTCTGCTCTGATATCATCCATCTCTCCCTCCGTGCATCCTCCCTTTTTCTCCCTGCTCATGTTCCTTCCCCCCCTTCCCCTCAGGTTTGTCAAAGTCTTTCCCGCTGGACAACTCTTTGTTCGACAGCTGGCTCGCCCAGACGGTTCAGATCACTGCTGACGACATGCTGAGCCAGTGGGCTCTGGGCGCCCAGCATCGGGACAAGAGCGGCAGCCTGCTCTCCGACCAGGTAGGCCTTCAAATGTAGAACTTCTCTTATTCAATATTAATAAAATAGGAAAAGGATCTGAAAGCGGAACATCATTTATTAAGGGCCACTACACTTATCAAACCAGGTTAAAGGAGGAGGATTACATGAGGCAGAGCTGCAGTTGGCTCTCGGCAGTGAACGGCAGCACACATGGCAAAACTCAAACAGTTGAAATCGGCAGCGGCGTCAAGCAGTCCGTCACCTTTTGATCTCAGTCCCAGTCCACCTTACTGGTGGATAGAACTGGTTCCAGGAGCCCAATAAGGAACTGTTCCTCCTACAGACGTCCAGAGTTACATAAAGTTCTTCCTCGAAGAACAATCCAGACTAAACGGATGTTCACAAAAGCAGAAAAAAGCCCATAAACGATTCGTCTGTCGATACCGCCTGAGCTGTTCTCTGAAATACAACTTGTCCACCAGGATGACTTCAGGTGTTCGTCCTGTTCTTTTGGTAAATGCCACTCTTATAAACCATTGTTGGTGCATATTGAAACCGAACAGTTGAATGATTTATTTTCCTTGCTGGCTGCCTGTCTTGTAACCTGGACAAAGAGCTGAGAGTGTTGCATTATATATTAGCGAGGTTAAACTCTTGTGAGGAGAAAATAAGCTGAAGACGGGTCAGATACGCTGTCAACTTGCTGTAAAATCAGCTATTTCCCCCCCGGACAGCAACGTTTTATGATGATTGCTTTCTGAAAAAATATCTCGAATATCTAGATAATACATCTAAAATGTAATTTAAAGTCTGTCTTGCATTTATAGCTGGAGCTCTCCCCCCAAACATCAGTTTCTACCAAAGAAATGGCATTTCTGTGAGGACATAAATATTAGTTTGACGTTTCCATTGACAGCCAGCAAAAGTCTAGTTGTTGAAATATGCAGTTTCCCTGCGAGAGGATGAAAGAAGACGCGAGTGAGCTCTCTTGCTTTTCAATCAAGACTCATTGATCCGGCTGACATTAATGCTCATTGGCAAACTGTCCACAGAAGTAAGTGTTTCATTGATAATTACTGTGAGACTGTGGTCTATGTCAACAGCCAGCGCAGTAGTGTTTAAGTTGTAGGTATTTAGAGTTTAAACCGTCTCAATTTAAAACGAAAGCCTCTATATATAACTAAAACAAGTAAACCAATGATAATGGATGGATGAGATTGATGGAGGTCCACCGGAAACTCAGACTCAAGCGGACCGGTCTACCGAGGACAGACCCAGATCCGGCTCTGCTGCAGCCTTCGACCTGCAGGTGGAGCTTCGGCGGGGAGGAGGAGAGCTCTGCTCCCGGCAGCAGCGTCTCCTCGCTGCCGGAGGGGAGGGGAGGCGACGGGAGAACCAGAACCAGGACTGCACGGGGCAGACCGTCAGACCCTGCTGCAGTAAAATGAGAGTTCTTCCAAAGGGAGTCTGGTTCTCGGAAACATTACCGCTTTTATCCACCGGGACCGCCTGCAGTTCTTCAGTTGCTCCCACTTGCTGCTCTAATTTAACAAGCCCTTTGAGGACAATTAGTGATCTGGGGCTGTTTAATTATTATGTTTAATTATTATTTCCTTGGCATAACTTGACTTAAGCCATTTGCATTGTGCTTTTGTATTTTACAGCATGTTTTTTCACGACAGTAACTCTGAAGAAAAGAAGTTCGTTTTTTAATGAAGTACATTATTAAAGCTGGGGCGGGCTGTTTGGTATTATTGGGGGAAATAATCCATCATAACCGTTCAGCATATTGTAGTTCAGGTTCAACCCTCAGTGTGTGAAGATTCCTGGATATAGCTTCAATATGGGAGATGGAGCGCACATTTTTTTTAACCGGCTTTGTATCATTGCAACGCGGGAGGTATGTGTAAATGATCAATGTTCATTGGCCCCCCCCCCCCCCTCGTCACTGATGCCCAAAGCTTGCCACACATTTACCGGCGAGGATTCGCTGGATTATGCAAAACGCGTCATTTCGCTTAATCCAGTGAACTTTTGCCGACGGTTGAGCAGAAAGCTCCGCGCAAATTTTCAAAATTTCCAGCCCTTTAAATAGAATCTTTCTATAAGTGGAGTTTTGAGTTGTGTGGGCTTTTGCTCACTTCACACTGTGGGTTGATCAGTTCGATGGTCAGAGCGGAGCTGCACTGTGGCTGACCTGCTGTTCTCCTCAGGAATGTGCTCTGTTTGTGTATTGATTGGCAGGGGGGCTCCGACCAGAATGCGTGATATAACTCCATTGTTTGGGGATGTGTTCAGGGACAAGAAACAAAACAGGAACACGGTGGGTTTTTTTAAACAAAACAGAACGAGATGTTAAAATGAAAACCTGATATCAACAAAGAGAAAGATCTGCAAAAAGTAATGACTTTTATCAAACAAACCGTCATTACAGCGGCCTGTTGTTGACATTAATAACAAACTCCTTTCTTTTGCAATACTGAAGAGGAAGAGATTAAACATCATAATGTAAAATGTTAGAATATGTCAGCTTTGTGACTTGATTTTTTTGCTCAGTTGCTCACGTCCTCCACTGTTGAGCGTTTGGAATGTGGGTGGTGGTGGTGGTGGTGGTGGTGGCGGTGGCGGTGGCGGGTGGTTGGGGAGTTTTTGTTCTCAAACATTACTGGCGAGTATGGGAGGTTTCCAAACCAGACACCCAAGAAACGGGCAAATAAACTGTCGTATTTGATCAACGAGCGAGAGTCCAGATTCATCATATACAGTGAGAGTAAAACGTGTATTTATTGCCCCTTGAGACATGAACTGATTCAGCAATTTTTTTCTTTCTCTCCTGATTTACTCTCATCGGCTTTCCTTCTCATCCTCTCAATTCCAATTCCTTTCCTCACCTCCTCTCTTCTTCTCTCCTGTCATTCAGCTCCTGCAAGGCGAGGAAAGTCTGCTAAACCTAAGGATGGAGAAGTCCATGCAGTCCGCTTGGAAAACGCCTCAGCTGGGCCGCAAAGCGCGAGGGAGCAACAAGCTGCGCGCTCGCGGAAACCCGCAACCCACCGCCCCCGCCTTGCCCCAGACGCCCCCGTCTGCGGCCTCCGCCGCCACCTCCGCCTCCGCCTCCGGCAGCCCCTCCGCCTCCGGCAGCCCCTCCACCGCAAAGCAGTGGGAAAGCGTGGTGGAGGAAACGCCCGGCCACGTGGTCCGGAAAGGGGAAAGGTCCAGGGGCTCCTCCAAGGCCTTGCACCACCACTACCTTCATCACCACCAGACAAGGAGCTCTGACCTAGACAGGGACCCGCCGCCGCAGCCGCCCATCTCCAAAATGGATTCCTGTCACATCTCGGAGGACCGCGGCCCATGGGACAGCGTCTACGAGGGGAATGACGACGCGTTCGGTTTCACTGCGAGCTCATCTCCGCGTCCGGCCTCCAGCCCCGGGGCCACGTTGCCCGACACGGGGGCGTTCGTTCGCGGCAGGGTGCCGCGGCTCCGTCTGACCCGCCAGGTGAAATCCAGAGGCAGGGGTGTCGGTGCGCGCGTCCGGGGGCTGCAGCCCGTGGGCCTGCCGCTCACGGGAAAGGACACGTCCGAGACCGACGGGTACTTCTCCGACGGCGAGCAGAGTGATCCGGACACGCGCTCTGGCCCGCGCAAACTCCGCTTGCCGCAGTTGCATTCTGGGAACGAGGACCTGCTGAGAAGGAGCGTGCTGGCCTCATAAAGAACTGAGACACAGTGGTCCTAACTGTTTCTCCATCTGTGCCCAATAAACAGTCCAGAAAACATGGCTGGATGGCGTCGTTCAACCAAATCCCTGTCACATTTACCCGAGAAAAATCTCTTCAGCTCTCACCTGATTTGTTTTTGGGAGAGGGGTTGGGGGGATTTGAATGTAGCGGTTTGCCTGTCGTACAGTAAAGCTTCTCCACCGGACCGTAGTTTCTTCGCTAGCTTTCCACAAGATGCGATACATTCAGCAAATAGGAAAGAAACATTACCCATAGTCCTCTTTTGTTTTGTATTTCTGATTCATTTTGTTTCTGGGCGTTGAAGTACCCATTTCTGCCAGACTTGGGAACAAACACTTCGGGGCATTATTATGATTATTATTATTATTATTCAAGCTGGTTTCAGGGTCTGCTTCGCTCTCGGTCCTCTTGGCCTGAGATGCATCCGACGAGTCCCTGTTTTCTTGAATATGTTCAGTGGAAAGACAATTTCACACCAGAGCTGGTCTGAATATGTACAAAGGGCGACCTGGGATAACATGTATTCAGCCTTGAAAAGCACAACTAGCTAGTCATAAGAGCTGTAACGTAAGCACTCGTGTGTGTATAATAGATCATTCAGGGTTGGGTTCAATTCTCATCACGTTGACTCAAACTATAAACTAAAGCCCTTATTCTCAAATTTATCTCCACAAACGAAAAAGACAAGATTTCAAGCTTCTCCGACTTTATTTTTTATAGCAAATAGATTGAGCCCGACCCTGGTGCTCATTCAGATTGTCACACAGAGACACAAACACACAGACATACTGACACACATACTACTATAAGCAAATCCCTTTGCTCACATCACAGCCGTTGTTGAGATATTTCAGCTGCTTTCAAATTCTTCCGAATTCTGAGTTACACTTTTTTTTTTTTTTTTTTTTTTTAAGCCTGAATCTTTGGAGAAAAATCATCGTAGAAACTCTGTGCCTTCTGTCGCTTTCCCTGTGCAACCTGCCTCCCCCCCCCCCCCCCCCCCCCCCCACACACCAACCTTATATCAATCAACCAAACAATCAATAAGTAGATCAATCAGTCGTTTCTCAATCGGATTTGTAACAATCAAACCAAAAGGAAATCCCGTTGGATGGGTTACCGAGTGTAGCCAAGCATTGGGCTCCTTGTCACCTTAACAATTGTCGAGTGCCTGAAACAAGGATGTAAATGCAGCGTTTGCCATTAATCAACGACGCATCTGCACGCAGTTAGCGAAGCAGAGCCACAAAGTACTATCAGTGCAAAGAGCTGCTTACTGTTCTGTGCCCCCCACAACCCCACAACCCCCCAACCACAACCCACCCACCTAACTAGATCACTGCAGTCCAGAGCCGTCGATAAACAGGGTTTGGCCACATTACACTGAGAACGCCACGTCGCCGCGTCTCCTCGAGAGACACGACTTAAACAATAGATAAAATAAACAGTCAGCTAGCGGGCTTCAGTTTTAAAATATAACTTAAACCTGCTAGCTGACTGAGTCAAAATCTTTTCTTTTTTGTATTTTGTGTAGCCTGTTCAGTGGTATGCTTTAAAAGATGCTTTATTATTCAAGTTTAATGTGTAAAGATATGTCCTCAACCCACAAAGGTCCATTAACTGGATTTTTTTAGCTTTCAACTCACAGTCTCGACCGACTCAGGTGTCGTCACGTGAGAGTGAAGAAACAAGTTTCATGAGCATCTACATTACAAATGAAGTAGCTCGAAAGTTTCCTCAAACCCTTTTCCCCCTGAAACTTTTTCATGAAAGTGAAACAGGTTAGTCACACTTTATATCGCCCATGTGTGTCTATGCAAGTGATGGTATCGGTGCGCTAAGATGCACGACACTGTTTCGTTTCAGAGGCCCACTGGGCGTTTGCGGCGGCGTTTGTTTAAGTTTGACGCGGCCAAGCTCTCGTTACGGACGGCTCTGCTGCACCTGTTCTCCTGTTAGATGAATGATGACGATGTAATAATCAGCTTCAGAGGCCTGAACGCTCTTCGAGTTCTTGAATTGAGTTGTTTGTAAATTTGTTTAAGAAAAAAGAAAAAGGAAATACTTTTTGTTGTTTCTCTCAGAGAGTTGTATTTTGTACTTAAAGCAGTCCATGGTATTCTCAGGGGTTAAAGAAAAAAAACTTTAAAAAAAGAATCAAAGGTTTAAAAATGTATCGAAAAAGGGACGTAAAACAGAGATACATATATACATATATAAATATACATAGATATATATATATCTATATGTATATATAGATATGTATATACATATTTTATAATGTATACAGTATATATATATAGTGATGTGTGTACGTCTAAAAACTTCCTTATTTGGCAAGCTCCACTGTTTTAACTCCTACACGACTACTACTGAGCATGTTCCTTCTCTCAGTATGACCATCAGCCCTGGGTTCAATAGTGTCAACCAATAATTAAACTGGTTTCAGTTACCAGATGAAAAAGCATCGTTCTCAAAAGCATCACAAGTGGGGTATTTTTTTAAGGGCTGCTTGACCCAGGCCTGACGAACAGACACTTACATAGAGGTGCAAGTCCAATCTACTTCCTCTGTTATACGGACAGCTTCTCACCTGTCTTCTGAAGTGACCACGCCAAAGAACGGATCTGTGTATCAAGGCCGCATATTTTACATCTTATCCACAGAAAAAAACACACAAGATGAAGAGTGTTAGATAGGGATGACAAAACAGCTCGAAACTCGATAAACCCCGACGTGGATTCTCCCACATCCGCATTCACGTGGGGGGGGGGGATGTCGCCACAGTAATGGAAACGCAGACTATTAACCCCTCCCTCCCCTCCCCTTCAGAAAAAGCCAAATGCTGCTGAACTGAACACGCATCATACAGCTCTCTCTCTCTCTCACACACACACACACACACCAGAGCTGGTACAACAGGGTTATAATGTACAAGATGATTCGTTTTTTATGTATATGTGGTCCTGACTGCATCAGGAAGTGACACGCCCTCTGTCAGCAGGAGAGTATTATTGCTTCAGGTGGAGCCATCGTGGAAGATTCACTGTCTGGAAAAACAATTTTTAAAAAAAACAACTCTTTTGAAATGTTTTTTGACACGACAGGTGGAAGATTTAGGACTTCTACGTTGGCTACCGTTAGTACAACCCCCATAAAAACTGACCGCAGCAACACATACAACAACAACAACAACAACAACAACAACAACAACAACAACAATAACCGCAACAAAAGTTTGTGTTTTTTTAAAAGCGAGGACGCGGTGACGTATCGTCATTACGGCCCGCGGAGTCCTCCGACCGTGGTGGTCCGTGACACCATTCACGGGTCGCTAAGACAGAAACACGTAATCTCGGTTTCAATATTCAATGTTCAGAGTAGCTTGACTTTGTAGACAGTGGTATTAGAAAAAGGCCTCACATGTACGGCCCTTTTTAACATGTAGTAGCAAATGCTAAGGCTGCACAGCGCTAGCAGGGAAATAAACAAAAAAAGGTTGTTTTTTTTGGGGCTGAATGTCCTCTCCAGGAGTTGTGGAGGTGGTTACGTGAGTTACACTCGCTGTTTCTAAAGATTCTCTCCAGGTGGTTGGTCAGATTTGGAGCAGCACTGTAGTACCTTTTTTCCCTTGATACTGTGCAGCCTTGGCAAACACAAACTGGTTATTATTCTATATTTACAGTGTGGCTTCCGTGCCATCTCCTTCCGCTTCATAGATACTGTAGACTGGACTCTTTTTGCTGGTTCTTTTTTTTTTATTTTTTACTATCAATATCCAACTAGAATACAACTTCAAAGCATCACTGTCCTCCGTGTGGTACGCTGGTGTGGGTGTTGGCTCACAGCCCGAAAAAGTACTCTGATGATCTTTAGAATTTTTGCAACTCCTGTCAGGTCGGATATCCAGACTAGATTGTTCTTCTCCTCCCCGGGTTTCATCTGAAATGTCAGTCACGGCGTCAGTGTTATGTTCTTCTGTGGGAGAGCTCACCATCCACGGATAGAAGTACAACTATACCGTTTTCTAAATGGTGAGCCGGTGCATGCGTGAGGGCACAAAACCCCTCCAGGAGTTTGGCATCAATGCTTGCAACCGCAGAAATGAGCCGGTGACGTAATGGCGGGTCAGAAAACACGCCCGCGCACGGTGATGCACTCCACCTCGGCTTCTGCTGAAAAGCTGGTTAAAGGCCAACGCCGATGGCTGCGGGCCGATTGGAAGCTGGCCTGTGATTCACAGAGCCGCTGTCTTACTGTACCGACACTGTTGTAAAACTCCTTGGAAAGACATCACTGCACCAGCAGGGCTGGGTTCCTCAGAACTTCCTCAGCGGAGCAAAGATCATGTTTAAAGCTTTTCTTTTCATTGTTAATGTTAGTAGTAGGGAGGCAATTTAAGCGACAAAACGCTCGTAAAATGCTGTTGTACAAACGGATTAATGCAACGAAACCATTCAAAAAGGGGGAAAAAATCTACTGAATGGGGGGGAAATGAATTCCAGGATTTTAAGGCACAAGCTGATCGTTGCTCTGAGGTGGTTTTGTGGAACCAGAAGGACACCAGAATGCTTTTCATAAGTTGCTCCTTCAGCCAATGAGAAAGTGGTTTGAGGCTGTCCTCAGGTCAGTAAAACAGGATTTGCAAATGCGTTCCTTAAAGTGATGATGAATTTAATTTGCTGCCTCAGCACATTGGGTTTGTCTGTTTTTTTTCCACAAAGCGAGCATTCTGGTCTTTCTGCTGAACGAGAGACTGTCACTGTTTAATCGTTTTTGTAAATGCAGACTGACCCAATGAGCGCTTAGTGCTTCCTGTTCTCTGATACAGTTGAATAGTCTTTATTGTCCGACGCCAGCCACGCAAACCCACCCACCAACCTACCACTGGAGTGTGTACACATTTACAATAATGTATAATACTGTTCAACCGCTACTACTAGAGACATGTTCATTTTCCGTGTTTTGAAAAAGCCTTTGGAAGCTGTTGTTTCTCTCTCTCTCTCTCTCTCTCTCTCTCTCTCTCTCTCTCTCTCTCTCTGTTGTAACGCTTTAGCTGGCCGCCGTGGCTTTTATCAAATTTAGAAAGCTGACTCATTATCTGCTTACTCTGTTGTTGTTTTTTACTGGCGCTTTGCCGGCAAAGTTACGGCTTCAAGGTCTCAGCATCCTAAAACCCAGACACACTGCACAGGTTGGAGGTTTAGTCGTGCAGACCTGAGCCGCCTCGGAGGCGGAAACGAGCTTGATTGTCAAGTCGAGCCCTACATTGGTGGAGTCGAAGAACCACAGAGATTTGAATCTTTTCTCACTCGTTCGTGATGTTTAATGGTAGTTTAGCGCACAAAGATCAATACAGGCAAGAACACTCAGTTTGAACTCGGAGGGTCAGTTCGGCGAACTACTTAAACTAGATGCACCGTTATGACAAATACAAACCAGATGTCATGTTTAGAGCCGCAGCGATTCATTGATTAGTCGAACAACAGAACATGAATTGGACTCTATTTTTGATGATCCAATATGAGTCTTTGTCTGGCTTTTTTAAAGCAACAATGGCAAAACACTCAATGATTTTAGCTTCTCAAATGTAATGTTGTGAGGATTTGCTGCTTTTTCTTGCGAACAAGAGAATATCTTTTGAGTGGCTGTTTGGACAGAACAAGCAATTTAATGGCAATTCAAAGGCGAGCCAGATTGTTTTTTAGGGGCCCAAGGAGACATATTCAAATTCCGAGTTTTATCCAATCAACAGTCCAAAAACTTAAAGATGATCACTGTGGAATACAAAACACAGGAAAGCAGAGCATACTGTATGTTCCATCGTTGCTTGGGTAGACAACCGTAACCGATTAATCAAAGTGTATTTTCATGTTAAGAAATAAAACAATTTTTGTTCCGTGAGCTTCAGTCCAGCATCACTGAGACAGAACCGGTCTTTGGCTCCACCCACTACGGCTCAACACCAGCAGAGAGGTCACGTCCGCCTCCAGAGCGGCTCCAAACTAAAGCTCCAATCTGCACCTACTGCGCACCTTAATCTGTCTCTGCCATCCAACATCTTCCTCACTGTTCCTCCCCCTACCACCAGCAACCCCCCCCCCCTAAAATAAAAAGACATAAAAAATACACCCGTCCTGCCCACAACTCCTCCTCTCTCTCTTCTCCTCTCCTGTCCGTTGATCAGCCTCTCAGACCGGCACGTGGCTCTTTTTTTAATCGCTTTTGAAGCTTAAAAAAAACTAAACAAATGAAAATGTCAAAGAAGGAAAAAAAGGATGTCTGTGGCTTTAAGGACAAATAATGACAGGCACGTGTTGTGGAAGTACGTGTGAGGAGGAGAAAACGTTGCACTCTGCTTTGGCCTGGAGAGAGAGAGAGAGAGAGAGAGAGAAGGGAGAGGGAGATGGAGAGAGAGAAAGAGAGGAGAGGAGGGAGACGTTTACTGAACCGGAGCCAGAGACGCAGACAGAGAGTACAACTTGTTCTTTCCCCTGCGTTCTGTTTGCAGTCAAGTTAACAAGCAGCTAATATAAACAGCACCCTTTCCTTTTTCCTTGCCCTCTTGCCTCCTTTTCTCTCTCTCTCTCCTCTCTCTCTCTCTCCGTTTATCTCGATGCAGCCAGGTCTCTCCATCCAAGTGTTTTCCTTTACAGACTAACAATCGAATCAGGAAAGCAGAACGGGAACCGGTGAAATTTCCATTACATAGCCTGACGAGCCCGGAAAACAATTCAGTATTTTACGACCATGACTTTCCATATAAATCCCCCTCTGTGGTTCTATTCAATTCAATTCAATGTGGCTTTATAGGCGTGGAATATAAAGTACACAATAATATTAATATGAATACAAACACAACATAACAATTGTTACAGAATAATGATACAATGTTCTATATTTCTTTTACTGTCAACAAATCCCATGAAAAGACCCAAACCAACAATGCATTGATCTCACTAACGAGCAGATCCAAAGCCTCTGTCCTCTGCAGCGCAGATCACCAATGTTACATTTGAATATTTGTTTACGCACAATGGGTAAAATGTAAACGTCAGTTAAAAGGAAATGTGTATTTTTGATTTTGGGGTGAACTGTCCCTTTAAATGCCACAATCAGCCAGGTAAAATAAATGTAGGTTTTGTATTACCGGCCTTTTATTTAATTTTAATGTTAACTTATTTATCCGTACTCACTGACCTATGGTTTTATGTGTTTCCATGGAGTTAAGACCAATAATAATCCAGTGTTGAAATCAAATTCTTTTTATGTAATTTTTGGCAACTTGAAACCTGGATGGAAACACTTTAATGGTTCCTCACAATCTGAAAAATTCACTCCGCCTCTGGTTCTCCCATCAGGCTTCAGGGCGGTTCAGACTCACACACACATATCACTTGCAGACATATCGGAGTTGTAAACGCGACCAAGACACACGGAAGATCCATTTGGCCCGAGCTCCCGTCTCCCACCGATGGTCCGAGCGACGTTCGGTAACATTAGATTTAGCTGGGAGCAAAAACACAAAGTGTTAATGTAACAAAAGGACGTTGGCGGGAATGTGATTTACGAGGAAAAGAGTGATTTCACCGGAAAAACTTTACTTCCAGGTGTGAAAGTAATCTGGATAAATCTCGTCTAGACTGAAATTAAGAAGCATTTTGTTCAGAGGCCCTGTGCGCCGTGTTTCTGTCTCACCTTCACTGTGTCTGTCTCTGCTTTATTTATTCCTCCTGATACCCGTTGTTTTATCTCGTTCCTCGCTGTTCCTCTTCACTGCTTTTGTAATCTGTCTTCTTTTTCCTCTTTTCAAACACACACACACAGAACAAATGTTTATCTTCTACCACTGAGGCAAATACACCGCCTGATCTTTGATACACGCAGGGAAGGAAACTGATTTTGATCACATAAAGTGGGGAAAGTGCGGTCCCTGTGTGTGTGTGTGTGTGTGTGTGTGTGTGTGTGTGTGTGTGTGTGTGTGTGTGTGTGTGTGTGTGTGTGTGTGTGTGTGTGTGTGTGTGTGTGTGTGTGTGTGTGTGTGTGTGTGTGTGTGTGTGTGATAAGAAAGATACTAGACGTATAGTGAAAACTTTTTCAGCAGTTCTCCCGGTGAGATGACTGATCCTCCAGTCTCCCTTTGTTCTCTTCTTCCTCCTCTGTTGGGAACCGGAGCGATCCGTCTCCCAGTTCGGCTACATCCTCACCACGATGGCTGAAAACACCGTGTGTGTGTGTGTGTGTGTGTGCACACTAGTGTTTTCGTAGAGAAACATCTCTTCTTCATTGTCGTATTTTGGCCAGCGATCCACAAAAACACTCACAATCTGGTCGCTCTGCTGGTTAAACATCTGTCCCCCCCCCCCCCCCTGCTCTCTGAGACCCCCCATGTAAATAACCTTTAAGTTTGTTTACATGCATTGAAGTGACTTTCTCCCGTGAACTGATTTCTTAAACATCACGTTTCCGTAGTCAGGGTAGGGGATTAGAGAAACCTGGTTCCTCCCACTTACATTTCTCACAGAGAAAGCCAGTTGTAAGGCCGTGTAGACACATTGCTGCTTTTTTTTCTTCTCATCAGCTTCACACATGTGCACAAGACGTCAAGCCAGAGAGAGTAGAGCGGCCGGACGAGAAGGTGGGATCATTGCACCTGTAGCGATGCATCCTCTTGTGGTCTAGATACGTCGGTCAGCTCAGTCGGTTTTACTGCCTGATCGTGTTAACATCTGGAATGAGAGATCACAGAGAGGGTTTTCCTCATCTGCAAGAATAACGCGAGGATGTTATTCATGAACGCTGTTAGAAAGTTTTGGATTTAGACAAAGAGTCAGACTCATGTGGATGTGCTCTGAAACATGTCTCTCTCTCTCTCTCTCTCTCTCTCTCTCTCTCTCTCTCTCTCTCTCTCTCTCTCTCCGTATTCATCGTCACCCTCTCTTTAACTTTCTGTTGCTTTGGCATTTTCTGTCTCAGCTCCGCTTCACGTCTCCACCTTTACTTATTTTCTTCTCAGTATCCCTCCTCAGTGCAGAGCAGGCAGTTTCTGACTCTCATTAATAACAAAACAACAACAACAACAACAACAAACAAAAAAACTCTGCTGACCTGCAATTCACAAGTTTTCTCCCTCAGGTTTGAAATACAACAACTATTCAGTGGAGTTTTGGTTTGCAGCAACTCCTATAAAATCTTAATAATATCCAACATTAATGTTCGTTTAGCTGCTTCTTGTGTGAACAGCTTCTCTCCCTTTCTGAGATTGTTTTGCATCAAATTGGTCGTACTTTAGCACTATTTGAGTACAAATCAGCATCGTCCAATCAAAGCAGAGCTCCTCCTCCTCCTCTTGTCTCATTTGTCCTCATAAAGGTGTTAAAATCTCTACTGTGGTGTCCAGTTTCCCCCCCCCCCCCCTCTGCATCGGTTCTTCAACACAATAATATGAATGTTGCAGGAGTTCATCCTTCTGTATTCTTTGATTCAAAGAATGTTGTGCCATTTGTTAATAGCAAAGAGAACTATTGAACATATATGAAAAAGAAGAGCTATTTTAAATTATTTTTTGGCTTTTTTTGCTATATTTATTTTTCTTGTATTAGAATCTTCTTTGTAGGAGGGAAAAATCAAAAAATGTATTTTTCATTAGTGCGAAAAACCTATTTTCTTCCTTTTTGTACAATTTCGATGTTTTAAGCGAGACTTTGAAAAGCAATATGATGATGACGATGTTTCCTGTGACTGTATCTGCATGCTGTATGTGTTGCCTTAATGATGGCTGCATCCCACTACGATCCCACCCACACAGCCCCCCCCCCCCTCACCCCTGTCTGGCCCCTCCCTCCCCCAGCTTTGACCCCGCCCCCCCCCCTCACTTCCCACCCTCATCCGATGGAGCCCCAATCCCATCTGATCCAGTCCAGACCAATCCAGTCCAGTCCAGTGCAGTCAATAAAGCAGTGCTTTCTGTGTACACGAAACTCTCTGCCTCTCTGTTCATCACACAAACAAACACACTGAGGTCTCGCTGGTCTTTTCCATCTGACTTACAAAGAAAGAAAAGTCCCTTAAAATGTTTATTTCACTCAAAACTTCAAATGTGAACCTCATAGTGAAGCTTCCTCTGAACGTACAAGTTTAATGCCAATCCATCAAAGTTGACAGTTGAACATTCCTCAGGATAAATAGCGGCGCTAGAGGAGAGGTTGGGATCACTAAAGTCAGTGGGACATCTTCTGATTGTTGGTTTTGTCCGACCAACAGTCCAAAACCTTAAATATATTCAAAGAAAAACACTAAATATTCTCATTTGAGCACTCAGTTGACTTGTAGCACTGCCAAAATATGACAATAAGTCAATTATGGTTGACTTTTCTTCAGATCAAATGATGTTTCAGCTCAATATTTAAATCAATGTAGAGAAACTTCACCTGGATACTATACTTTTTCTGACATACTATATACTAGCATTTTTACATTACATATACTACTAACTACTATGCAGTGAAATTGTCAGATACAGGCGTCCTGTCTGAAATGTCTGTGTGGCAATATAAAAATATCAAGATGGTGTGCTGTCCTTTTCTTTCCTTTTCCACTCTATATTGTGACTTTTTCTATGATATTCTATAATTTTGTATTATTCTGAATATATTGTGTTTGGCAAACTTTGCTATGAACATTTTTGACATACTTGGGATCCTCCTAGAGCTGTTTTATGTTCATCGAACAGAATAACCTGCCAAGAAAGACCTTCGTCGGAAAGGAGACCAAGAACCTCAAGACCACTCTGACAAACCTCTATTGTTCATCAATAATATTAGAATAACTGTCGGCGCAGACCCTTCAATAAATCCTGAAGTCAGCCTCTCCTCACAAAACAACTCACTGCAGCAGCCTGTAGTTTGTCAAACAACACGTGAAGGGCATGACGCAAAAGATTCTGTAGTCTGATGAAACAAAATTCGAAATGCTTCAGCTGATGCAAAATGTCTGCTGGAACTGGGCAGAGCTTATCACCTCTGTAACACCATCCACACCTCGAAGCGTGATGATGCAGCTCCAGACTTCGGACGGGGAGACTTTGCCAGAAAGTCCATGGCAACAATACGTGAATCCAAACACCGGCGATGCTCAAGGAGAGCAAGTTTCTGTGTGCCAAAGGCCTGAGAGTGCGGCCAGCAAATTTCTCCTCCAACAGGACTCGAACAAGCTGCCAACTCAATGTTGGAGAGGCTTCACAACAAGAATGTGAAAGTCCTTCGGCTGCCCCAAAGCCCAGATTTGAATCCCAGAGAAAATCTGTGGAGTGACTCAAAGATCGAGCCGTATCGGCAAAATCCAAACATGCCAAGCTGATGCAGATGTTTTCCAGGAGTTGAAGTAGACAAAGCGTCATCTCACACTTGAAAAACTTTAAAGCTGCATTAATCATTTTTTAAAATAACAAAGGATCTAATGACTGTAAAGTGAAACGTGTCTCTTGTATCAACGAACCCACAAAGAATGACCCTTTTGTTGTGTTTTAGCATCTTTCAGTGCACAAAAAGTTGTTTACTTTTTCCCCTCAATGACTGTTCGTGGCTCAGTATTTATTTCCCAAAAGATGTTTTGAATCACTGGATGTCTAAAGTAAGTATATTTCATTATTTGTTAGTAGTAGTAGTAGTAGTTGTTTCTGTAGCATCATAAACGACAGGGACTTTTGATGCTTGAAGGCACAGTAAATGCAGACTCTGTGCAGGTTTATTTCAGGGCCTCGGAGCAAGAAACAAGAATTGATTATTAACTACTCATGTGTTTTAGATCTCTTTTTTATTGACTTTTTTCTCCTTCATAATATGACCGTATCCTCCTCTATCTCACTGCGGTGTCATCCTTCTGATCTAAAACCTTCCATTTGATTCAGATATACCTCAACTCTCTCATCTATCTGATTCACACAAACACACCTCGGAAACAAGCCAAACCAACGAACATATTCACAATAATGGAAATCAATTTACATTTACAACAAAGCAAAAGCACCTGGAGAGACTTCATGCACCTGGCTTTCCTCGCAAAGCGCTGATTTTCACTCCTCTCCCATCGGGCCCTTTTTGAAAATCATTTGTTTTTGTTATATATCAATGTTATTTTTCCAGCCAACTGTGAGGGCTTAACTGCATCTATCTGCTGTATTGTTATACTACCAAACCGTTATCCCACCTCGACATCAGGGACCTGAGAAAAAAGTAGAGTTTTCTCTTGTATACATTCAGGTTTGTATTTCCTGTGTCTGCCATCAGCCTCGCACCCTCAGATGGTGTTTGGGAAACAGCAGGAAGAAGTTTCAGAGCTGAGTGTGCCACGAGGGGATTCAGGCCAACTTTTCCAAGCATCCGCAATGGTGCCTGTTGTTTTTAAGATGCAGTAGGCACATTGTTATGTAAGAATGCACCTGTGTTATCGCCACACATGTTGAAGTAAGGCTGCAGTACAGAATAACATTACATCTTCCACACTAGCTGTGATGGTACACGCTGTGTAGGCGCTTTAACATTTCTCCCCAAGTCAAACTAAAACAAAAGGATTTCATGGCTGGATTTTTCGTCGCTAGATTACCCAGTGAAATTGTCTCTACAGTAGGATTCTGTGACACAAATTTACATCTACCCATAGTATAATATGTCGTAAAAAGTATTAGTGTAGCCTATCATTAAAAGATATTTTAAAAATCATAGAACAGTATGTCATAAAAACCTCTTAAAAAAGTCATAGAGTTGTATACCATATAAAACATGTAATAATGCCATAGTATTATATATATATATATTCCAAAAATTCATACTATAGTATGTAATAAAAACGTCCATCCATATAGATCCATCCATCTATGTTCCTTGATTATCATTTGTTTCACATTCAAAGTCACAAAATTCTGTCGGAAAAAGTCAAAGTGTAGTGTATCAATGAAAAAGTCATTAAAAAAAGTAATAATATAGTACGTCAAAATCATTAAAAATCATAAATTGGCATTTTCCAAAAAGTCATAGTATAATGTGAAAAAAAGAGTCAAAATATAATATGCTAAAAAAATCATAAACAAGTCATAGAATGACATGTTCCAAGGCATGTTTCGTAGAAAAAGTCATATTGTATGTTGAAAAAGTGGGAAAAAGCTACAGTATGTCAAAAAAAGCCATAGTATAGTATGTCAAGAAATGTCATAGTATAGTGTATAAAAAAAATCACAGAAAATATCATAGTATAATTTGTCATAAAAGTATGAAAATGTGGTAGTATAGTTTGTACTAAAAAAGGATCAATAAGTCATAGTGTCATATGTCATAACAAAGACCATACAAAAGTCCTAGTGTAGTACGTCATTAAAAAATGTAATAAAAAGTCATAGTATGCCATTTTTATTCCAAAAATGCCATAAAAGTTTACTCCCTTGTTTCCCAGTCTTGTTTTTGAGTACCAATACACTCTTTTTAAGAAATGTGTCATAATGTGTGAGTAGGTTTCACTGGTGAACCCTTTATATTTCCTGACCCTGAAGAAGGGAAATAAAGTTAAGCTTTGTCCGCTGTGATCATATTACACTCTACGCCCATTCGCTGGTTCATTAGCTATCCAGCAAACATACGTGCTAAAGCAGGAATGCTATAAGCCTTCTCGTAGTCCAACAGACACATACGCAGATAGCAGTTTCCTCCACGATGTGACAAGTTGCTGGCAAAGGAAAAAAAATGAAAAAATCCAAAATGTCAAGGCATCCATTTAACAGCCTTTTTTTTGTGCTGGCAGCCAGTTAATCTGACACATTGTTGAAAAATCAATAGAAAGCAGAAAACTGTTTAGATAAACTGTTGGCAGCTGACATCCACCACTGTGAAACCGTGAAATCCACATTAGTTTCAGGACGTCCTGCAAACGACAGAGGAAGGAGGTGGGCGGCTCTGCTCGGGTGGGTTTGAACAATTCTATCTGTTACAATCTGATATACTGTCCTACACACACACACACACACACACACACACCAGCAGATCTTAATAGTCGTGGCACAAGCACTTGAACTCTCCTTTTTCATTCCTTGCTCCCAGGAGATCCTTATCAACCGCACTAACACATCCAGCCAAGGGCGGTTTATTTTCACATGGTAGGCGTTGAAACCATACAGTACAGCAGGCTGAAACGTCAAGAGGCCACTGGGGTTTAGTGTGTTCCTGATGAATTATAAGCCATCTCGTTCCTCTTAAAGCAACAAACATTGGACTCGGCGGAGGTCTTGACTTTAAAGAGAAGAAAGAAAACACTCCAGGCCCCGTGGGCACAAAAGATAGTTTGTTTTTGATGGGGGCGCTCCGCAGTAAGTGACGAAGCGCTTCCCGTATGAGACCCTTTTGTAAATACTTACAAACTGACGTATGGAGTCAAAGGAGGGTGGAGGTGGAGGGCTATGAAAGAATGGAGAGAGCAACGTTTTAGTTCCTTAATCATAAATAGACATACATTTATGAGTCCTATACCAATAATAGTAGTTTCCTCTGTCATGGCGGTTCAAACTAAATTATGTTTTAATCAAACTCCATGTGGGGAGGAGGTTGGGCTAGATGGATGCGTCAAACACTGGACTTTCACCCAGGAGACCGGTGTCAACGTTGAGATATTTTAAATTACGTGGACGGGGAAACAACAGTCACGTAACAGATTTTTTTTTACGTTAACTTGTATCCCTGGCAGCATGTCATTTGAACGCATTCTGTGCTGTCAAGAGGTCAGAGGATCAAAAGAAAGTATTGAGGGGGGAGAAAGAATCATACATCATACAAACGGTGTTTCTGTGAACTTATTAAAACCTTTTGGACCCTAAGCCTTTTTTTAGGCCTTTTCTCGAAAATTGTAACCCATACAAAAGAGACTACAATTCTGTAACTACAAGGTCTATTTTAAAAATGTTGATGCTTGAATAACACTAGGGATTGTGAGATTTGATGAGATGAGTAAATATTGTGTATATGTTACTGGTTAATAGTAGCTGAACACAGCAAACACAGCAAACAGGGAAAATTCCCAAGTTCGTCTGAAGAAAAAGCACTGTAATTTATTAAATGAGGCCCTGGCTAGCCTAAAAACATTCCCATTTCATAGCACAAAGGGTGCAGGTACCTCACAAAAAGATTTGGTGTAAATAAAGTGAAGCAAACCCCAATTATAGGTTTTTATCTAAAAAAAAACATGCCAAATTCTCATTTTCGAACCAGAATTTGTAGCTGTTCCATTTTACTTTTATATACTTTATAATTATATATTTCACTATATTTCACTTTATTTGTCACTCATATTGTACAATCTATCATAACAGAGCTGTTTGGCATCATTCTGACCCATTTTGACCCATTTTGACCTCTCATATCTCTCCTGGATGTCTCTGTCTGTTTGTCTGGAGCCCTTGCTCAGGCTCTGCTGGGTGGATCTTGTCATGTGACATCTCATTAGATCCAGGTGCTCAAAACGAACACACTCGTGTGTTTCATGAAGTGATTGACAGAATTTTGAGCCAATAAAACTCCAAAACCGTGCAGCGGTCAGCCCCCAAGCCCCAAGCCCCTGTATGATTCGCCGCCGGCATTCTGACCACCATTTTGGCTCAGATGAACGGAGAAACTCCATTTTAAGTTCCAGACGTACCTACAGAGCAGACGAACACATTACTAATAAGGGATAATTGCGGATTTCACCGTTTTGACCCTCAAAACCGTCTCAAGGTATGATACAGTTATAATATTTTCGCAGTGTGGGAGTTGTGCTTTCTGTGGCTTGTTGGCTGTAACTCCTGAACGCTTTGACGGAGAGTAATTTGGAAGCTACCGTTGAACTCTGTGTGGAATGCTAATGTTGTTAGCGGTGTGATTTGCCGGGTAAGATGCTATGCCCGAGATTCACGAAGCATTCTCTGAGTTGTTGTCTTGCCGGCTGTGGCGTAAAATGCATGGTATTGTGGCGAATCTTCTTAGTTAGTTAGTAGAATAGTTTATAATGGTGTTTGCAGTGTGTAAAATGGTTAACGTGATTACATTAAGGAGACTTTTTTCGATAAAAAAAAAAAATGTAATTTCTTTTTTTAATTTCTTTATGAACTTTAATTTCTACGACGCTCTCTTCGATTAAAAATCTCGTTAACCCTAAATGGGACTCGCTCGGGTCCAAGAGGTGTATCTCAGTCCATGCCGGTCCTCTCCTTATAACTCTTCAAAGACAAGGACTGACTCTTCTCTTCAGTATGTCGCTTCACAAAAAGAAAAAAAAGGAAATAATATCCTCAGAGGAGTTTACACTGCAGTTACAGATACACAAGCATCGTCTGAAAAGTTGTTTACTGCAGGAATTACATACAAACAGGTTACAGGTTTTCTTGTGTTTGCATGATTACATCTTTATAATATAATAAAGATGGAAAAAAGCCAGAAATGGTTCTGGTTTCCTCCCACAGACAAGTTAGGTGAACTGGACTTAAGACTTTTCCTTTCACCTAATGCATGCTGGGATATAGGCTCAAGCTCCCCAATAACCCTGAAGAGGAGGTACAGAAGACTGATGGGCGGATGTGTTTGAGAGAACTACGCAGAGGAAGAAATAGCAGCGATCGAACCGGAGGACTCTCTAAATGTGTGTGACATTAAGTCCTTTCATCCTCCATTATTTCTAATTCATTATTTATTGATCCACAGATTCAAATTACTGCTCTCACACAAATATCAGTGCCGTACATTTTTCCACACCGAATTCAAAACATTATACTTTTGCAGAATTCCTGGTCTCAGTATTTAACGAGACTTTTCTTCCAGCACATAATACATGTAATTCTCGTATGTAGATAATAAATGTCCTCATACATCATGCTGGGGTTTGTCCAGGTGCTTCTTTCTATAGTGTATGACACATCAGTGTAAAAGAAGAACCCAGTACATCTGCTTGCTGGTCTAGTTTCTTCTTTTTTTCCTTTGAAAGTGCACACCGGTGCTGCAGAAAGCCTTCCAGACAACGTGCAGGTTACTGATGTATTCAAGCAATCACGCCCTGAAGGACACTATCCGCTGTGATTATGATTCCTCACTTTCACACATTGCAGATATTGCCTCATCATAGTGGACAAAGCACAAAAGGTCCTCTCGGGTCTTCTTGCCATTATAGTTATTTCCTTGCCATTTTTCCTCCTCTCAGAGAAGTAATCACCTTTTTAAGAATAAAGGCAACGAGATGGCGCTGATAGAAGTATGGAAGTCTGTCCTCAGACGTCAGACGGTGTATCCTTACACCTGAGGAAGAGAAGGGCAGGAGAGTACGGTCATGAACCACGTTTGAAATCTGTTTGTTTTATTGCTGGTAAACAATTCAACTGAATTTCGTATTAAATACACACATGTACTGTATATAAAATCTTTATTTTCCTGCAGGCATCAACGTGCCTTCACTGCCCTTTGCAGCAAATATCATTAAAAACTGAATATGATCACTTTTAATGATGTTTGTTCAAGCGTTGATAGCATGTGCAGAAATGAATCCAGACACAGAGTTGAACCAAACTGGAAACACGATGTATCAGTGGGGTTGAATTCTAAGAGTTTGTGAGGAGAAGATTATTATCATCAAGGTTAATGGTTGTGTGATTCGGCACATCGAGAAATCCCACGTGGTTAAATCTGATTAGTCTGTTTGCCTGAGGGCCGTCACAAACAAAGCAGTTGTTATCTCTGCACTGAGGGCTTTGTTCACTCATTCTATAGAAAAGGAAAAACTACAACAAATCTAGATGTTTAGATACAGATAGTGAATCATTCGGCTCAACCTGAGAGCCAGACTAGCTCTGTGTGTGATACAAACACTTTACAGTTTCTGTTTTGAGTATTTGAGATTTTAGGTAGACTGGCTCAGGTGACTCTGACAACATGATAATGAATGACAGAGTGATAAGGCGATTCATTGATTTGGTCAATCAAAGAAAATTATTGAATTATTTTGATAATCAAACAATTGTTTTTAGGATGTATTACACAGAAGAATGCCAAACATTTGCTGGTTCCAGCTTCTCAAATGTGACAATTTAACGCTTTTCTTTGTCATGTTTGATCGTAAACTGAATATCTTGGAGATTTAGACTTTTGGTCGCACAAAACAAGACACAAACATTTGCATTCTAGTTTAATCTGCTGATTATTTTTTATTAATTAAGAAAATAGTCACTTTATTTCAAAAAATATTCCAGAAAAGTAACAAAGCGAATCTTTTTTTTAAAAGTCGGGCAATTTAGCTTGAAAAAATACCCAAACAATTAATGGATAAACAATGTAAGAAGATGAGATGTGGCAGGTGATTGATCAGTCAAGTTCACTTCACAATAATTCATATTAAGTAATAATTAATTTAGAGCTGTTTAAAGTTGATATTGGCTCACTGGACTTGTCCTACAAGAGTCCAAGGGTCCTGCTATAATAAGTTTAATCTGTGTACTTAGTCCGTTATTAGCTGACTGAGTGAAATGACAGATAGACAGGTGGATAGGTGGATAGATGGAGGCATGGAATGAAATTAGTACCCGTTACCTCCAAGTACAGGGTTAACCTTAACAGGTAGAAATTAAAGGTCACCTGTCACCAGGGCAGGTTTTCCTTTTCGTAAGAAATATTATTTCTAAAAAGCAAGTCCTACTTTACAAATAATTTTACTTTCCATATTTCTACAGTCTAACGCCACTGACTCGGTGCTTACAATTCTAAAGCGTTCTACATAGATTTCAGAAGTAGTATTTCAAAAAACAAGTGTTGCACTTTGCCAGAGTTACGGAGAATGTAAACGTGAGTCCTGCTGTGTTAGTGTCAGAGTCAGAGCTCAGTCGGACCGCAGCAGCCTGCCAGTCCTCTAATGTTCGTACTGCAACAGTGTGGAGGAATTGAACAGCTCAACGGCCACCGACAGGAACCGCCTGCTGTGCCGCTCGGTGGAACACCTCGGAGGTATGACTTTTTAGCTGAAGACTGATGGATGTGGATTATCACTGTTTCTCATTTCTTTTTACTGTCCTATGTAACTTTTGCTTTGTACAACCAATGTTTTAATTTTTTAATTTTTATAATCAGTCACAGCAAAAAGGAACAGATTCAGAAGGACTTCAAAGATGGAGATGGTCGAGGAGACACTCTGCTGCCTTCCTGTGCCGCCCTCTGGTGGCTTGAAGAAAAATTGCCTTTTCACCACAGAGCCACCAGCAAACACTTAAACTCCCAAATGCAATAAAGGCAAAACCGTTTACTTATTTAACAGCTTACAACGTTTTGTAATACACACACAAACTAGAAGCACAAAGGACAACATTAGCCATGCAATGCGTACAATGAGCCGTGCATTTATACATACAACTGCAAACAAGAAGCTACACTTTCCATGTTCCAACTGCAAAGGATTGTCCTGTGTAACGTCAACTCTTCAATCAGTATCCTAAGTGAGCAAAACGTTGTATTTATTTTCCAGAGTCATTGCCTTTATACATTTAATTTCCACATTATATTGCGTCAGAATGTACAAAACACGTCATCTAATCAAACACGGATTGCTATATGTTTTAAAGTAAAACATTATTGACTTTTAAGCACTGGTTTAGGCAAGCAGCCATGTATTCAATGCCCTATGCCATGATACATTATATAATATGGTGGTAACGCTTTATTTCACAGGTCCCCTAACACTTTCCGAGGACATTTTCTGAAGAGAGCTATGCAAGTTGGTACTCCAGGAAGAATTTACCGTTAAATATTAGCTGCCATCTAAATCAATAACAAAGTATGAAATAAATTTTTTCCCATATTTTGTGTAAATAGACCAATCTGCTACACACAACTGCCAAACCTAGTCGCACATTGTCAAGATTGCTCAATTAAAAAGATATGTTTTGTTTTTTTACTTTGACGGAGAATAAGCTACCAGGGACACATTTTGATGTTTACATTCTCATGATGCAAATTCAACCAACCTTTTGAATACTTGTTCAGTAGCCACCCTGCCTTTCATACCTCAGCCCCTTCGCCCTCTCTTTGATGTGTTTCAGCTGGTGGTGGTGGGGGGAGCTGGCAGGGAGACATTTATTTTCTCAGTGTGCATGCGTAGCAGTTGTCTTGCCTTTCTCTGTGTGGTTTTCTATGTGTTAACTTGTAAACCAGCATGTGTTCATTATATTCACGTAACTGTGAGTGTGCATGACACGCCTGCGTTTGTACATTGCATGTCTTCGTACGTCTGCCTTTATATTATTTGACACTAATTGAGGTCCCTGTTGAGCGTGGGCATACAGGGGCGTGTGTGTGTTTGTGAGTCTGGCAGGCAGCATTGTTCACAGTGGTGGTGAAGGACACATCTCCATGGCCTGTGTACCTTTCCCCTCCGCCTGCCACTATAAATAGATTCCAATGTTTTGTGCAGTGTGTGTCTGTGTGTGTGTCTGTGTGTCTGTCTGTGTGTGTGTGTGTGTGTGTGTGTGTGTGTGTGTGTGTGTGTGTGTTTGCCACCTTTGCTTTCAGAGAAATGCTATTTACCAGACGGTTTTGGACTTTTACTGATGTCACCTTTCTTCTAATGGTCTTAGCAGCGTTAACAGCGCTAACACAGAACCAGAGCCAACAGTGCTAACAATGTCAACAGAGCTAACAACATTAACAGTGCTAACAGTGTCAACAGAGCTAACAACCTTAACAGTGCTAACAGTGCTAACAACATTAACAGTGCTAACAATGTCAACAGATCAACCAGTACTAACAACATTAACAGTGCTAACAATGGCAACAGAGCTACCAGTGCTAACAACATTAACAGTGCTAACAATGTCAACAGAGCTAACAGTGCAAAACAACATTAACAGTGCTAACAATGTCAACAGAGCTAACAGTGCAAAACAACATTAACAGTGCTAACAATGGCAACAGAGCTAACAGTGCTTACAATGTTTTTGTTCCCAAAGAGTGTTCCACCTAGTACAGCTTTGCCTTTCGTTTTTGACAAAATGTACCTCCTCACTCTTTAGATTGATATGCATACCTATACATATATTGAACCCTTAACTAAGCCTTTACACTACAGAGGAATGTATTCACCTGAAGTACCTTCAGTTTTATTTATGTTAACGGTTCTCTAAATGATATTAAGAGTATTAATATAGCAGCCAACAACTATTTGCTGAAGACATAGCGGAGTAATGTCAACCTGAACAGAGAGTGAAGTCTTTCCCCCTCTCTGTGTGTGTTGTAATCCGACTTTCTCTGTGCTTTGTTTACATATCCAGGCCGGTGGTGACCACTGATGGTGCTCTCCAGGAAGCATAGTGCCCACCCTCCAGTGGTTCAGGTAAACACACGTTATTTTTCTCCCCAACCAGCCCTCCTGTGCGCAGGTTAAGGCAACAAACGTGGTAAGGGTTAGGAAAAGATCATGGTTTGGATTAAAATAAACATTTTCTGGCAGAAAACCCTGGAAAATGAGGCGAACAGTTAAGTCACCTCCTCTGGCGGCTCATATCCTTAAATCCCTGTGAAGGAAGACAAACAGCATCAGTTTACTCGGCAGAGCCAAAGGCAAACAATACTGATATTCATTTAACTGCTATTTATTCATTTTCTTAATTTCTTAATCTTGTGGATAATAACGGTTCTATACATTGCCTTAATACAAACCAATTCCAAGTTGTTTAATGCTTTGCAATCTAATCTGAGACTCCACAAACTCCGTGCATCATGCAAAGTCAGTCTCCACTTGTGCTGGGAGCACACAACCTGTCCTGAACTCACCTACCTTGCCCAGGGACACCCCCCCACAAGCACCTCACCCAGACCAGGGAGCTCCAGGTTTTGGGCGCACATGGTTCCACAGCCCACCTCAGATCCATCGAGTCTACTGAAGGACCAGATAGTCCTCATGTCACACAGACAACACCACACCAAACCCCCAATGGTACGCTCCATTCAGACGGAGGTACATCTGTGTGTAATGTAGTCATCCAGAGTGAAGATTAATTGTTCAGCACTTTCCGTATCATGTGCACCACCTAGTGGTCTGTTGGTATGTTTGTAATAAAGCTGACAACATATTTTTAATTTTTAGCAGCATGCAGGGTTAACCTCCAGTTAACCCTGCATGCTGCTACGTAATCCCGCTCCACAGACAAACTGTCTAATCTCTGTCTTTCAACTCAGATTAAGAGTTAAATACATTTCACAAGTACAATGCTTGTGTACAATTTTGAAGTACTTATTTCCATTTTATGCTCCATTTTACTTCTACTCCACCACATTTTGAAGGGAAATATGTTACTTCTTCCTGCACTACATATACTGTATATTTGCCAGTTATTGGCTTCAGATTATATAATAATCATACAACATACAATGCATTCAATATTACACCGAGGTTTTCCAATCTGTTTGGCTTTCAAAAGAAAGCAGCATATATTATGAACCTTTCTTCACATTTCAGATGTCTTTTGAGTGATTTTCCCTCCGAACTTCTCAAATGGTTGGATTACTATTTGAGGCCTAAAGAGGTCAAACGCTGCAAATATTTCACAACAAAAAGCCAAAGTTAATTAATAGTCCTAAACGTGAATACATATTTGTGTAGCAGATATTTTTCTTCCTATCTCATCATCTCTCAAACATTTTGTGGCCCACTGGAGGATTTCAACCTGTAGGTTGGAAACCACTCCAGTAAACTACCAAAACCTACATAAAGTAATTAGATGAGTTAAAAAAATCCGTATGTATTGATGCAATAATCTAAATATGTCAGATATGTATAATTACACATTAGTCACAGGGGGCATGTTTCTGCAGGAGTTTTACTTTTAATGGTTCAAGAACATTTTGCTGATAATTCTGTACTTTTACTTTTTGAATGCAGACTTTTTTTTATACAGTTGTATTTGTACCTTTAAATACGAAAAAAGGAACTGAATATTTCTTCCACGGCTAATCTCACAAAAGAAAAAAGTGACAAAAAAAGAAAGCATTGTGGATCGATGTTAAAGCCTGTTATTCATTGAAAACATTTATTACATTTTTATGATGCAAACAACAGCAAGTCCCACCCTTGTTGGGACAGCTCGTCATGAGGGAATGAAAAGAGACACAAAGGGGACGGGGACAGAAAAAGTGAGTATTACGCGCAATTTCATCGTTTCTGTTAAAAAAACTAAACAAAAAAAAAACATGACAATCAGCTCTCCTCCCAAATTTTGGCATCTTTTTTTCCCCTCCTGTTGTACTCTCTGGAATAATGATCATTAAAAATCAAAAGAACAAGGCATGCATAATAGTTTCTGGTAATGCACATAGATCAAAGGATACCAGCTATAAATACAAAATCCATGTACGGTGTTGATGTACATTTCATATATATTATATATGTGGTCCCTTTCTTAGAGGTGTTTTAGGCCTATCTGTTCCCACTGTGGGACTGTGCCCTCCGTTATCTACACTTGGTCACTAGATTCAACCTGTACAAAGGTCCGTGCCGGAAAATATATCTGTCAGTGGACTTCTAACATCGACGATTACTAGATGTTACGACCATGTGTTAACTCCCTCCCTTCATCTCTGACTGCATGTTATTATCATGCTATTTACCCCCAAGTTTCTTTTACTTAAATAGTTTTCTTTGCATCAACTGACCGATGTGCTATCTACACGATTTCTTCAAACTGCGCCCGGGTTATAGCCCGTATTATCTTTAATTAAAATGATTCTCCCACCTGCTATACTACCACCCCATGCTTCTCTTTTAAAAAGGGGAGCGCACAGCCTACTTGGATCCATTCAACGCTACTGTGCCCACAAGATAGAAGTCTGGAACAAAAGTATTTTAACTTTTTAAGTAACCTAAAGAAATTAATCTAATTTCTGATACGCTAAGATAAATGCACTGGTCCATTTTAATAAATGGGTGAAACAGCCACACGACTATAGTGAGGGCTGTATACGCGGCCACACAGTTAATTTACGGAAATTATGTAAAAAAAAATAAAAAGAAAAGAAAGAAAAAAGGACAAACCAAAACGTGTTGATTAAATACTATGTTGAATGAATGTCTTTACTGTTAAAAAAAGTGTACTGCAATGTATACAACTATGTTGCTCTCTCTCATTGCTCAAAATGAGTTGACGAAGGGAGGGAGGGTGGGGGTGGGGGGGGGCATAAACCAATGGATTCATGTACAGATTTACAATTATAATGCATCTATCATCACACTCAACAGATGGCAGAAAGGGAGGGAGGGAGGGGGAGAGAGAGAGAGAGAGAGAGAGAGAGAGAGAGGGCAGCAAACGACAGACAATATAGAAAAGATTCATCCGTTTGAATTTGAACTGTGTAACCAATGCTATGTTACTCTCTTAGAAAAAGACAGAGATGGAAACGAGAGAGAGAAAGTGTGTGTGTGTGTGTGTGTGTGTGTGTGTGTGTGTGTGTGTGTGTGTGTGTGTGTGTGTGTGTGTGTGTGTGTGTGTGTGTGTGTGTGTGTGTGTGTGCGCGTACAGGTATGAATTCTGTAAGTGCGGAACCAAATGTTCGACCAATAAAAGTCTATTGGGAGTTGTACTGGTTTCTCTGACGGTGGCGGCAGACTTGTTTTTAACCAAACATGGGGCTGAGTATGATGGTACTGGTGGCAACGGTGGGCGTCTTGAGTGGACGGGTTTAGCCCCCCCCCCCCCCCCGATCGATGGTGGTGGCATCGGTGCGCTATGGGGGCGTGGCTGCTTTAGTCGATGTACTGGGAGAGCCAGCGGAAGCCCTCGCCGTAGCCCTGCCTCTTCAACACACTGCACATGAACACTTCCAGTGGTCTTGTGTTCAGCTCCTTCATGGCAATGGTGCCCTACGAGAAAAAAGCAGAAAGATAAAGTCACACTAAATCCACTTATTTTAATTAGCAACATGTACATTAAGTTATAACTATTAAAACAAAAACAACCTGTATTTGTCAAACCAAACAGACATCACGTCTTATGACGTGGAGAGTTATTTGCAAATTTAGAGCTCACTCCGAGTTTAAATGAATATTTTAAATATGTAAATGTGTTGCGTTACTTTGCTCGTTAAACTTGGCAAAGAAAGGAACTCCCACAAGACGATACTTAACATAAACTTTTCATAATTTCTTAAGCTAGCTGACATATGAACCTGCCAGCAGTATTGTATTTCACCACGACTGCGGGGACTTGATTCTGCTTTGACACCATGAAGTGAACAACTTTTCGAAGTCAGTGTTTTAGGGTGTGAACCCATCTCGCCGTAGTCCACCGCTGGATCTTCATAAAGACCCTTTCTCTGCTCAACAATTAAAAGAGATACTTCTTTCTCATGTCGTTGATGAAATGTCCACGGAGAGAAGGTTTTGTCCCAACCGATTAGTGCCGTCTACTCACCTTTCCTGTCGTCTGTCCGTACAATCCAAAGAGTTCTCTCAGCTTTTCCTCGCTGATGGCCTCTGGTCTGTCGATCTTATTGCCCAGGATCAGGATAGGCACGTTTCCGATAGTCTCATCTGTCATTAATGCCTGAAAGGAAAGACTGAGTATTACTAGGTGGCTTTCATATTTAAGTAAAAAAAAACTACCGTCAGATTCTACTTTGTTACACATCATCAAACTGTTGTGTTTGAATGATATCTAAGACCTTCCAGAAGTGATTTTGTGAGTATTGCAATTTACTTCTACTTTTCCTACACACCAGGATTACACTTTGTACATTGCAGAGAACTGAAAGAAGTGGACTGAGCTGAGTGCCTCCTTATTCATCCAACAAAAATGCCACCAAACAGTGTTTTGTAGTTCATGAGAAGACATTTGTATCTCCTCTGTACACACCTACCTACAGTATGTCTGGTTTTAAAAGAGGACATATTGAATCTAATTGAAAAGCCGTTGAGACGGTTTGCTCTCTTTTAGTGTTTCCGACGGTGTGTTTGGCTTTAAGAACTATTATTACACACACTGCTGAGTACCTCTCTGTCACTGCACTGCAGTTGTTGAGTATAATTTAGCTTTTTGGCAAGATTGTATGATGAGTCTTATACAACAATTTTGAGCTGATAGCCTGCGTACATCTGCACTTGTTTTTAAGTTTAAAGCGTATTTTACGACGCCGTACAGCCCATCGGTGTCGAGACAGGAGGGTGAGTAGTAATGACACAAGACAGCAGAGGTCATTGCAGACACACCGGGCGGAGCTCTGCACTCTACAAAGTGCATCTTTATAGAAATCTCTTGTTTTTGCTTCAATATTAACAATCACTCCAATTTTTCTAACTTAAAAGGCATTTTTGAATACTCCAGACCTAAAACACTGATTTGAATCACTTCTTTAATATTTTAATTTGGTGGACAGGACTTATCTTCAGTGGGAAACCCTTTTACTGTAAGTTCTTATACCAACTAACCACTATCTCAACGTTGCTGCTGCGGTAAACAACAGTAATTGACAGTTTATCGGCATACCGAATGGTCTACAGCGCGGCGGTGACCCAGCAGGTACCCGGTACTCACATCAAGTTCTGTTTTTGATTCGGCCAATCTGATGAGGTCTGCACAATCCACAAGGAAGACAATACCGTTGATGGCCGGGAGGTAGTTTTTCCACACTCTGCGGGCTGTGTGAACCAACACAAAAACAAAACGTGAGTCTGCATTCACTGACATCACAGTGATATATCTTATTGGACTTATGGAAGCAAGAGAACTGGCAGGAGAGAATATCCTTTACCAGCTGCACAAATTGCATGCAAACTGCTAATATCTCAATCACTTCATTTAACCACCATACTGACAAACATACCTTGTGCGTGGCCTCCCAGGTCGAAGGTGGTGAAAGTCATGCCAGCAATCGTCAGCTCCTCCGAGGCTGCAGGAAGAAAGAAATGATGTCAACAAATCTGAAAAGTCAAATCAAGTGAATTTATACATGAATCTAACCAAACTCTTTACACATGGTGATAGTTACAGCTCATAGCAACTGTCCTTTGTTTAAAAATAGTAAACATAATCAACTATGAATAATCTGGCTACATCTTTTTGGCATCGGTGGCTTTCAACACATAACTGAATGAGCACGTGTGTGGATATACGTGTGTGTGTGTGTGTGTGTGTGTGTGTGTGTGTGTGTGTGTGTGTGTGTGAGAGAGAGTAGCACCGACTCACTTGGATGTAAAGTTGGCACATGCTGTCCCAATCTGTCATCTTTGAGCATGTGCAGTAGCGTTGTTTTGCCAGCATTGTCCAGGCCAAGAAATACTAACTTGCCAGATTTCTTGTACAGTCCTGAAACAAAGCCAGATATGTTTTAGATGGGCTTCAGTACATAATATACAAAATGTCATCACATGTGAACTCAGGTGATGAGTCAGCTGGTATTGAAGGTTTTGCACAAAGGGGACACTTGACTAAAGAGTTGTCTTGTTAAGACTTGTTCTCAAGCATGCACTGGATATTCAATCCTACATAGTTTCTGTGCTCCACCTGTTGATTTTGCCGATCTCAGATCTTTATTTGTCTTAAATGTAATAAAGAACAGAAGCCACCCTTGCTTAAGTTCAGCTATGCTCTTGCTCTCAGACAGAGGCACCGACTAACTGAATATGAAAGTGAAAATGTGCAAATAGAGTAATTCCTCTACTTTCTTGTTGTTACTTTCCTGACACGGCTACAAGGTTTTGTGTTTTTAACACTTGTCTGAGTCAGCGTAGTGACTCCTAGTGGCTTTGTGAAACTTCTGACTCCGTCAAGTCTACTAGACGTCGTCGTCATTACTCACGGCAGCACTATGCTACCTGTCCGACCGGGAGAACAGGAACGACTGCATCACAGAGGCCGCTCGAACACAGAAACTAGTACAGCGCAATTTGGGGAGACGAGCAGCTGGTACACATAACAAGATTATCCAACAGATTTCAGATTAACACATACCATCACAAACACATTTTAAAAAGTGATGGTGAAAAAAAAGCACGTTGTGTTTCTGAGAGACATTTCCGTTGTGTGTCTTTTCATGTCCACATAGCAGGAGGGTTTGTATTTCCATATTGTAATTATCAGTTATCGCCGCAAAAGAAACCGGTCGGTCTCTATAATCAAACTCGCAAAACTAGTTTGCTGTATGTGTTCAGACAAAGTCATCTGTCAATAATAGTTTTAAGTCATCTGTCAATAGTTAGAGGCAATTCTAAATGCATGAACAAACTAGTTTCACACCTTAGAGAAGCGAGTTGTTCCGGTATAAATTGGCCCAGCGTGTAAGCCCGATGCTAAAGCTAATGGTGCACAGAGCAACGGTTTGGTGAGTTATGCACACGGAGAGCAGAGATGTGAAGTATTTTTTCAGATTGCATAACGCACCCGATATGATTGGCAAGAGGGAAAAGTGATCGCAAACTGGTTGCTTAAATTAAAAAGGAGCAGCGTCACTTGAGCTGATTAACAGTGATCGTGATCACTGCACAAAGACACGCCACTCCACTAGGGATTCACGATTATTTTCATGATTGATGAATGTGCATTATATTGATTATTTTCTGGATTAATCATTTGCTCTGTAAAATGTCAAAAGATTGTGAAAAATGTCTTTAAATGTCATGTTTTGTGAGTCCAAACACATTCAGTTTAATATGATATAAAAACAGAGAACAGCATTAAATCTCCATAATCAAGAGGATGAAAACTGCATTTTTTAAATTAAAACAGAGCATAATTTCAATAACCAGTCATGATTCATTACAAGTAGAGACAAGTGTTATTTACACAGTTAGCCAGCTACCGTTTGCCATCATAGTATTTGCTTATCAGTATCAGATTATATGTTGAGCACAACGTAAACACACACTTGTAGAGAAACTCTGGTTCTACCACAACAGGGATGGATTTCTAGAAACAACGCCCACTATGCACAACACTCATTTCTTTGAGTTAGTGTGTCCGATCAGCAGTACTTACCTAACATCTGTAGTACGCTATTGACCCCGCTATAAATCCAATCTAATATGAATGCCATATCCGGAGCTCTTAAATCCTGAAACACAACAAATGGGGAAACGGGCAGATGTAAGAAGACATGAATGCACACAGAAGGAGAAACAAAACAGCTGGGATAACATCCACCATTATCATACAACAAGTGAGCAAAAAACAAAGCAAAACGGTGCGATTACGTCCGAATATACAAGTCGTCTAATTTTTGTGCCTTTTTGCATTACTTTCCCACGTATAATTCATCAGTATCTAAAGTTGTATTTGTACGTAGGTTGTCGCTGATGTTATCGAGAGTCTCCGTTACTACCCATGAACACAATGCTGTACGGTAAGCATTAATAAACGAGTGTCAGCATTAATAAACGAGTGTCAGCGATAAACGTTGTGAAAGGAAAACTTTGTAGGGGATTTGGACAGCCGCATTAAGACAGAATCCTTCATCCCCAGCATGGACAGAATACAGATATATATAGTCACAATAGCTGAAATGGCACAGGTGTACAATCTATGCTGTGATCTTCATTTCCATTACGCTCCAAATTGCATATGATCAAAGCGCTGGACTGTAAGGAAATGTGAAAGTTCAAACTTACTGTGTAATATATAGTACTTCGATTTCAAATTTTAGGAAGAGTGTAAATGTGAAGATGAATTGGAAATTTCCTCACATTTTTGAGGAAATTACATTTTTTCCTACTGATGAGGATACCGTCTTAATGCTGAAACTGCTACTACAGTAGTTCACTTAAAAATATCCAGGTCTAAAGATGACAGTACGATCAGAAGAGGAGATAGATAGTAAGATCAATAGGAACCGATAAGGAACCTTCGCCAGAAACCTCGTAAAAATGACAGAACTGAGTCACATGAATATGCAGTCCTATCAGATAGATATTGGCATATTGACTTTCTACAGCTGATGATTAGCTTAATGCAGTAAGCGTCTCAACAGCAGGACAGGAGATTCAGATCACGGATCATATACCATCTGACATCTCCTCAAAAGGGCAACATTAATGATTTGATCAACATAACCCATCTGCAAAGGACTTGGAATTTAATCCTAGCCGTACCCGATAAGATGGCCAGATTGTATTTCAATCCAAACAAAATGCATCTGGGATAAGACCTGGTGTAACTGAAGTCAACTGCTCCGTGACAGACTACATACAACAGCTTGTTGCTTCAGTGTAAGCAAAACTCTTGTTTTGTTCATTTGTCCTTCTAATTCACACAAGCTCATTCCTCTTCTCTTTTGTGAGGTGTTCACACACACACACTCCGTTCTCCAACTTAATCTCTTTTCCTCTCCTTTTCTGTGTGACTGTTACAGAGGCATGACAGCGAGGTAAGCCGGTGCCGACCTCTAGCACCCAGTTACGTAACATGCGAACAACTCCAGGGCTAAAGTATAAGGTAGCCAAAGGTGAAGACAACGCAAACACAGCTGAACTACACGTCAGCTGCTGCTGCCCTTCAGTCCCATATGGTCCCATGCCGGCTACGACGCTGTGGGCTGCTGTTAAGAGACTGATGCTGCCACGTGTGGCGAGATGCAGCTGTAGAGGTGAAACAGTTTGACAGAAACTGAGAACAATCACTGCCAAATATGGCCACGTATAAGACATGCAAGTTTTAATGAAAGAGGTTGTCTGAAGGCAGCAGCCGTGACTTGTTTCAAAGGATCTAGAGTTGTTTTTTTAGGATTTCATAGTTACAAAATGATCAACAAGCACGAATAGAACAATTTCTGGTTGAAACGTTAAGCTTATTGAACATGCACAGGAGGAATTTGACAATAAAATGCCCCTGAACGTTTCATCAACAACACATCTGTTACGAATTAAATCAATCCAGAGAGGAATGTTTATGACTTAATAGGAACATAAATTACTCAAAATTCCCCAAAGCTACACGTATTAACAGTTTGCCTTAATTATTATTATCCACCTCAATTCTTCAATGTCTTCTTCCTTCAAACAGGAAATGTTTCCTCAGACAATAACAGACTTGAAAACACGTTACTTGTGTAAACATAAGCGACATTTTAGAAGACGATCACTTCTTCAGACGGTATATTTTTTAATAAATTCCAATCTAACGTGTCTTAAGATTTCAGAAAGGTGTTCTGACTCAAAGATATATGATATATAAAAGACCATTTTGAATCCAGAAAACAGTGAAAGACACCAACATTAATGTGGTTTTGGACAGTCAAACCAGTCCAGCTATCACAACCACTGTCAACCTAGCAGCGAGGCTAGCTAACGTTACATTTATTATTATACACATTTGTATAACGCTATGTGTATATGTATATACACACAAAAACACACACACCCATATGTCAGTGTTACAACAAGTCATATCAAAGTAAGACACATACGTTGAGTTTAACTTTAGAAAGGTTGGGTGAGGCCGGCTGGCTAGCAGGAAGCCACTAGCTAACTACGTGTCATATAGCAGGCGACGTTGCATCACGGCTACGTTAGCTAACCAGTTAGCCGTTAGCTGTAACAGTAATACTTATTATTATTACCAACACCGGGTACTTATAACAGTTGGAATGTTTCCCCTTTAAATAATAAATATGTCTGTTGAAATACGTAAAACCAGCGGGTCAACTTTACCCAGCTCTTCGATTTATCAGCGAGTTTAACCAACTTGGTGTTAGCAATGCTGATGTAGCATCGTTAGGATTGCTAACGTAGCATCGTTAGCATTGCCGGGATAATTTGCTAGCAAGAGATGCCGAACGCTCATAATAAGTGATTTTAATTTAATTAATAATTATTGTATTTAAACACTTACCCGTTTCTAGGGAGTAGAATAATTTACCGAGAGCGTTCAGTCTTTTATAATCATGTAAATTTGGTCTCCCAGTCCAAAAAAAAGAGAAATGCCAGGTCTTCCTCTCCTTTTTTCGTGTTTTGTTACTGAGCCACGACACTGCAATGGCTGTCCAGCAACTCCCCAAAAAACTCTGACCAGCCACTTCCTGTTTGTGTTTCACAATCATATTTCCGGCAGGGAACTGAAGTAAACGTCAGTGTTCCGTTTTTTTTTTTTTTACAATTAGCACACACTTAGTTCCCTGGATTTTTTGTCAGACAATATTTTATTAATGTAACAGAGACGGGTTTGAATAACGGACATATTTCTCCAAGCTTGTTAGGCGATAGTATTTGGTATTTAGATAGATGGATAGTTACTTTATTATTCCCGCAAGGGGACTTTTTGACGCTATCATGGTACAGGTAGATAAAATAACACAGTAAAAATATTAAATATCAAATGCAAATATCAAATGCACAATATATACAATAAGAATAACAGAGTACAAATATTAGATATAAAAAATGCACAATATATACAATGAAATATAATAATATTAAATTAACTAACTAAACAATAGTGCAAAGATGTAACCAAATAACAAACAGACAACAGAGTAACTGTGTTATCGTTTTGTGATTGTACAGATTGTACAGTCTTATTGCAGTGAATTAGACTGTAAAGTAATTTATAGTAATTAAAATGATCCGTTTAGGCACTCTAATGTTACTTCACCCATTGGTGGAAATTACTCTGGTAACCGTTTGAATTGTATATGACCAGATTATAGGATATTTATTAATTATAAATGCTTAAAAAGGGGGGATTCTACACACAAGAAAACATATTTTTACCCTCTGGTCTCTCTCCTCTTGTTTCCAGTCGACTTGAAAACCAAGACCACAGGCGGAAATGCCACGTGTCCATACTGCGCATGCCCGACGAGTTTTACGTTGATCCTGGGTGATCCCAACTTCCGGTGAAAGAGGAGAAGTGTCTCACACGATTACTCCGACTAGGCCTATCGGTACTCACCTGTTGGTAGTTGAACGGGGGTTTTCGGTGATAGCCATGGCCCTGTGATTACCAATTAGTCAGCTAATTCACTTTTTAAAGAAATAAGGAGACGTCACCATATACGCCGCTTTGAGTCACATCGTCACGAGCCACCGGTTTGAACGTTATAGCTAGTTAGCTAGCATAAAGACGCAGCTAGCTATTAGCCAACCAAAGCACCTCTAAATTAGGTCCTGGTGTCTATTTTCAAGATGTCAACTGCGGGGTTTAACTCTCAGAATGGGACAGGGACAGGACAGTCTTATGCGAATGGTAAGTAACATTCATATAAAGTGAGGTCAAGGAAAAGTAGCTAACATGAGCTATAAGAAGCTAACTACTAGCAGCACTTCTTGAATCTTGAGGCTATTGCTAACTGGTTGGCCAACGTAACTGCCTTGCTGTAACTTAAGGTAACGTCAGCCAGCTGTCACATATAGTTACGTCTTACCTCACTGACTTAAGATAGTACAAGTAGTTATGTAGGCTAACTGTACCTGGCATGCTAGTGCTAGTTGTGGTTTGTCAAGTTAAGAACAGGTCGACACACTGAGTGGTCAACAGGCATCATAACTTCTAAGACAGATGTTGGGTTTTCACATCTTCTCTCTGATACGATCACACCATCAACCTTTCACTTGTCCTGTCAAGCTGCTCAGTTTCTCTCTCTGTCTCTCTCTCTGTCTCTGTGTCTCTGTCAAAACTATGCTGCTCAGATAGTTTGGATTTTTCCTGTCACAATAGAACACCCAGCTTGTCTCTATAAAGGTTTTTTCCTGTACAGTTACACTGCTAGTGAATGATCCCATCTACAGCTTTATTTTTTTCCCTCGCTGTTGTGCAGTACAGATGTGTAGCCGGCTAGATAGCTTGTGCATTTTTGTTTTTCCACGTTTTACTGTACATGTGGCAGATTGGGGATGATCCAGATTTGTTGCTGCAGAACTTTCTCCACACTCATCCAGTTGCCTGCTTCAGTTTGAGTTTACTCGCATATTTCTCTCTGGTGTTCATGTGAAGGGAGCGCTCTTCTACTGTGCAGATGAAGCAATAGCAGCTTGAGTTTATAATGCTGCAGGTGGTTTTTCTAATTGTTTATTACTCCCCCTTAATTGTATTTGTATCTCCTTTGAATCAGATGGGTCAATTAAGGATGCTAACCAGCTCTGTTGTCTATATTTTCCACAGCTGATGTGTATACAGTAATATCATACTATGGCCATACGCTTCATGTAGTATGCTCATAGTTGAGGGTGTTTTCTCTTGACTAATTCATATTTCTTGTATATTCTTATCATAAACCTACTCATGGGGCTATTTTTTAAATTAACTTCCTTTTATGTTTTATCTTTTAGTGCAGGGGTGGCCAACCAGTCAGAGACCAAGAGCCACATTTTTTACTGTGTTACCGCAAAGAGCCACATCATACACATGGGCACACATGAACATCACCCTATCCCTTCCTCACACACACACATACCTTTGCTCAGCCAGATTTATTGTAAATGTCACACACCAATATGATAATGACAGAAATTGACTCCTAAGACCACAGGCCAGTCATTTTCAACAATGAACATTGTGTACACCAGGGGTGTCAAACTCATTGTCGCTCTGGGGCCACATCAGCATCATGGTTGCCCCCAAAGGGCCGGTTGTCGGGGGGGGGGGGGGGGGGGGGGGGGGTAAATGGGTCGACGAGGAACGTAATCTGTGGCCGCACATGCGCGTTTGACGAAAATACCGTATTTAACTCAAGCGAAGCGAACACGAACATTAAAAAAACACAAATACAAACTTCGATATGAACGTAAGAGCCGCATGAAACCGGGCAAAGAGCCGCATGCGGCTCGCGAGCCGCGGGTTGGCCACCCCTGTTTTAGTGGGTTGATTTGTGATTGACAAAGAGTTCTGATTCCACATCAGGGTTTTTCTGAAGCAACAAGAGATGTGACTGACTGGGAATTTTAGTTCTTAGATGTTCCCGTGTCTCAGAAATGACAACGCTTTGAGGTGGATTATGCGTCTTCAGTTATCTTTGCTCATTGAGAAGAGCTGTTTTCGAATCCCTTCTCACTCTGACACTCACTTAGCTCGGCTTCCAGTTAAGTTGTGCAGTGCTAAGTGGATAGTATTGAATCTGATTGCATAATGGCCTCGATTTAAGGTGCAAACATCTATACACTGGTGCTGCAATTTAAGCATTTGAGATGGTTTGTGCTGTTAAGTTCTTGCATCTATTTCAAAAAGAGTGGATCCTGTTTTAACATTGGCATGACACCAGGGTTCTCGATATTAGTATTTAACATTCAGGAAGTTGAGAAACAAATGCCACATTCTGGTTTTGGTATCGGCACACTATACAATCAAAGCTTTCTTAATTGTGCTCGAGTCTCTGTGGTGGTTTACACTACTGTGTTCTGTCGGGTGAGGTTAGAGCTTAGAGCCCCACGCTCACTGCCACTGAGCAGATCATGGTAAAGAGATTAGACCCTCGGCTGTCAGTTCAATTGGTCATTTGGTGGATGTGAGTGGTTTTCACTTGGTGTGTCGTCACTACCAGTACAGTGCCATCTGTCTTTCCTGTTATCTTTTTGAACTGTTTCAGATTTAAACCAGAAGGACTAGCTTGGATTTAAGACACTTGAATCACAAACAAAAGCCCTTTACAGACGTGGAATCTGTTGCATTGCTGGCTTTGTCTGTCCGGGAAGCTAGTGGCTTGACTTTTGAGCTTTTTAAATGTGAGGCTATGAAACACAAGCGTTCCATAATGGCTCTGGTCAATGGTGGAAAGTCCATAATTTATGTAATCTGGCACACAAGAGGGAGTCCAACAGTCCCACAGTGGCAGTGTTGCTGGAGAACAGTTTGTAAATAAAAGTCTCATCCTCTTCACGGAGTCCGCCATGTTGCATTGCCATCTTTCTACAGTAGCCCAGAATGGACAATCTTAACACTGGCTCTAGATAGGGGCCATTCACATTTTCGCGTCAGCTACTCTCCAACATGTTTGGCACATGGGAGAAGTTTCAGGTTGTTGCAACCTCACCCCCTAGATGCAGCCAGATCCTACAAACTGCATCTTTTTTAAGGGGTGCAGTGTTTGCTTTTGATTAGATTTTCTAACATGCCTGTATCTTTATTTTGTCCAGGTCCGTCACAGAATCCAGTTGCCCCGCAGCAGCTGCCAGGGGTCGGCTACGGCATGACTCACCAACCGACGTACAATCCAATGCAGGCCAAAGCTCCCCCACCACCTGGCCCACCTGGACTCTACCCTTCTGGGCCATACCAACCCGTTACCCCAGTCTGTTCCTACCAGCCTGGCCCGCCACTCACTTCCTACCCATCTCCTTCAGGCCAGTCGCTGTTGACGAGGCCTCTAATGGGAGGTACTCCATCCCATACCCCTCCTCAGTCTGCCAGCCCCGGTCCTAGGCTGCCCCCTGCACAGGCCACACCGCCTCCTCCCGCTGTGTCTTCTACTAGCTACTACACAAACCCCCAGCAGCCACAGCCCATGGCTCCAGCATGGCAGTACAACACAGCTCCCCCACCGATGGGGCCACCCGCTTCCATTAACACACCTCCCCGCGGCCCAGTGGCGAGTCATGTGAACCCATCTGCAAGCTCGACACCACCGTTATCAACAGCTTACAGCCCTGCACCACCACCCCATGTGTCCCATAGTGTCCCCCAGCCACCAGGCCCAGGGATGCCCCGAAGCCCTCTACACGGATATACCCAGCCAGGTAGGAACACAACGGCTCTGCTCGAGTCTAAACTGTACATACGCACAATACAATTTGCAAATTAGGAACTATAAGACTACACAGAGAAGTTGGGAGCAAAGGAGACTCCAACGATGCAGGCACTCCTTGGGTCATATTAATAAAAAGATGACTCATCCTTCCTTAAAGTATCAATAAATCAGACCAGTGAACTTTAGCCCATTCATTCCAGGGTCCCTGTTACTTAACCACTGGAATGTGTGCTTTTGTTCTTTTCAGATAGCCACCACTATCCCCCTCTAATACCCTTTCTGTAGCACTATTACTGTGCCTTGTCTCGGCGTGATTGTCTTTTTTCACTGACACGTGTTGCAGATATTCATATCAAGAATGCTGATATGTTGGCGCTGGACCTTGTCCTCTGTTCATACTTTGAACATGTTGGCTGCCTCTGACTCCCTCCCGGGCACATGGACTCAATTACTCTGAATTTGTACAAAGTTCAAATCAGATCTTTATTGTTTACGATGTGACTCTTGCGTAGCAGCATGACGTGGCTTTTTAGGACAAATCTAAATTTCTATTTCAGTTTCTGGTGCAGGTTTTATTGCTAAAACATTTGCTTTCTTCTGGGGATAATAGCCGGATGCACACAAGTGTATCTTTTGATAGATTCAGGAAGTAATTTGATTTATCTTTGTGTGACTTTAAGGTTTTCCCCCACAGAGTCTTGAGTACATTTTTATGCCAACTAGTCATTAACATTGTCTGTGGAGGAAGTGGTTTTAAGGGGTGTGAGCATGAAGGTGGTTGTGTAATCCACGGCCGCAGTGCCTGGATGATTTGTTATAACATTTTGTAAATGAACCTTGAATTTTTAATAAGCGATCTTTTGTGCAGTGCTTCTGCAGAGAAGCAGAGGTCTCATGATCGCCTCGGTCTCTCTGTTACCCCGCATAGCTCTCAATCTTTTGGTCATAGTGGCTTGAAAATGGCTGTTCACATTCACTCCCCCAACAAGAAGAGTCTGCATGGTTTTAGTGACCTTTCCCACAGCAGCACCATCAGGGCGTATCTCCCCAGTACAATGGTGACAGTGAAAGAAAGCATCAGCCAGCTGGAGCAAATTTTTAGCTCTTTGTGGAGATGTGTACTCTGTTGACTGCTTTAAAACATCACACATTTCACCACCAGCCCAAAATAATCTGGAACAGCTTTGGCTCGATTGAGCTGCTGAAAGTGTCATCGGCTCCAGTATCAACAGTCACAGTATTTTGTCAGGTACACACTGCGGATGTGAAATGCAAAAAAATGACCGTGCAGAATGTAAGTAAAGAGGATTATCATTTCAGTCGCTATCCTGCAGCTTCCTCTCAATCTAATCTCTAATCTAATTAAGTCTTTACACTCTTGATGGCCTTTGTCCCTGAAATGATAGTCTTCCCTGTAGATAAGTAATCATTTGTCATTATAATTGGCTCTTAACTCTTTCTTTCACTGCTGTAAAACTGTGCATGGTAATACACCATGTCCTGAGTAAACGGTGTGTCATTTATAGATGATGGTGGTGTACATTCCTTTTCACCAGGTACTGCACCCCCACCAATGACTCCCATGGCTCCCCACACATACCAACCTAACAGAGCTCCCTATGGCCCCCCACCTACAGGCCCACCACCTACCATGAAACCAGCACCGCCTCCCATTGGACCCCCAATGGCCAATGCCACACCTCCACCCCCCATGGCGGATGGTGAGCTCTTTTTTTAAAATCTGGGCATATTTGTGCTTTGTCCTCGGGTATGACGACCTACAAAGACATTAACACATCCAAATGTATTTCTACTTTACTGTACTTTGTTTTCTTTATTTATTTACATTTCACATTGTCTGATTTATTTCGTGTGGTTTCAAAGGTGCCAACGGCCTGGTGTGAACTCAGCAAGCCGAGACTCTCAATTTAATTTTGAAAATCCTTTGAATCGACCGTGCAGAACAAAAACAAACAAACAAGGAAATAGAGCTGATTTTCCTTGAGATAACATGACGAGTCACTTAAAGTTACAATCTCAAAGAACTCAGTTTTGTTGTCTTTGACCCCACCTGTGGTGATGAGCGCTAATTGCAGGTGTGTGTTTTTGGTCGTCACGTCCAAGAGATCGGCGCTTTTTTCTCAGGAATGTCGCCACAGACACCGAGCTCGTAACACTTAAAATACGAGAGCCATCGTCGGTGGGCCGTAGTCTTAATCCTTATTGTGACTTAACAGACATTTATGTCAAAGAAAATCTTCGACATTATCACTTTAAGTAGAGTATTTAACAGCGTGGTCTGTTTTTAACTTGCTTAGCAAGCTTGTGGGAACATTGAAGTTCAAAGTCAAGACATTTCCCCCCACAAATTAGGCAAATATCGTGAGGCGTTAATGTCGTGTTTGAACCACAAAGTTTGTGGGTCTGTGTCAAATCTGAACGCTGTCGGTGATGCTGTCTGTAACTGTGTGTCCTTTCATTTTTATTCTGATTACCCTCCGTTGTTTCCCTCCTTCCTCCACATGCCAGCTCAGTGTGGGGGTCCTGTTAACAGCACTCTGCCCCCCACTGAGCACGACTGCCAGGAGGGTGATATTGAATGTCCAGGTGTGGCCAAATGTTTCAGTAGCTATTAGTGTCCGTGCTCTGGTGCCCATCATGTCCTCTCTGTGTCGTTCAATGTATCTAGGGATGCACTAATTCGTTTCTTTTCTTCCTTTAAATTGAAATTCTGCAAAATCAGCTGATATGATGCATCATTCTGTTTAGAGAGCTACGCATTAAAATAAGCTGATGTAGCCGGGTGTTAGTGCGGCTTTAGCACAGCATTCTCTTAGTATCGGTGCATCCCTGGTAACATGTTTCCTGTCCGTAGTCTGCTTGCCTCTAGCCATCATCCATTCCCACCTCTGAAATAGCATCTTAGAAGCACCAACGTTATTCATCACTTCCCATCATCGGCATTCATATTCTCTTCAGTGCTTCAGTGCTCTTTCGTGTCCGTCTTATGTGAATATCTAACCGTAGATCATATCTTCTTATTCCATATCCACCGCCTGTGGTTAGCAGCCTGGGATAGAAATAGCGGAAAGTGTCACTAAAATTATCACATCTGTTTGTTTTTCAAAAAACAGGGACTGTGGCTGGCAATGGCCCACACGCACCAAACAGCTATAATCATGTTGACAACAAAATGGGTAAGGCCATTTTCTACCACACGTACAGTCTAGCTTTAGAGTGTTTCATAGCAGCTACACACAAATGGAACTCAAACTGAACTCCTTTCTGTTCCCTTCTCCTCCACAGCTGGCCCGCATCAGCCCGGACCACCTGGTCGGCACCTGGGCCACTACCCCTCCCTCCCTCCGGGGTACCAGAACACCTCGGCTCCGGCCATGCACCCTGCGATCCAGGCCGCCACGCAGCCTTACAGTCAAGCACCTCAGCCATACCAGCAGGTGAGTCCCAGCCGTGTGCGGACTGACTACTGTTGGAGCGTTTCACTGTTTTGTTTGCTCATTCTTAATGGTTGTGGAATGATAACCCTTCTGTCTGTTCATGCTATATAGAAACGTTGAGCTGTCATCGATGTGTAACGTCTGAGCATTCGTAGAAGCAAAGCTAACAAAGGGAGGAGCAGTTAAATTAACAGCATCACAGATTCTTCCTACAGTTTATTTGTTATGTGATATACTCGTATCGCACTTTTTTTCATAAAATGTATGCCAGCAAATGACTTTAGGGATGCTGCAAACACGTGGTTTTGCTGATACATCGGACTGATTGTTTCTGTGTTGCATAACAGATGGTAGTCCGTGTCATCCCATAACCGTGGACAATTTGTTAATATCACATTTTATTTCGGTTCTGCTTTAACTGCGCAGTGACGAGACAGAAACTGTTGGATAAAATACTAAATCTTTGTTCTGTTTTGGCTTTTAAAGGGCTCAGATTTGGAGGCAGTGAATATCAGATATATATATACACACCAATCGATTAAAGCATGGCTGGCCCTCCATGCTAAACGATTTGTCGTAGGATTTGGATAAATAGATTATCTGAATAGCTTGTTCTTCTCCCATCTCTCAGCCACTTGGTGGCCCAGGGCCAGCCCAGCTGAGCCCGTCCCTGGCAGCCATGAGCCTCCAGTCCAGCACCCCGGAGGCCCTGAGGGTGGTCAACCTGCTGCAGGAGAGGAACCTGCTGCCACCGATCCCCATCCCCGCCCCGACACCCTGCCTCCAACAGGACCTGCAGAAGATCAACTGCAACCCAGAGTATGCCTCGGACGACTGTTGACAGCACGCGTTGATAGTTATTATCCTTTTTAAACTGATATTACTGTGATGTTATGTGTTTTTGAAATATAATCATTTTGTGGAAAGCACTTCAAGTACCATGAACTCCTGTGTGTTTGTTTCTGTCTCATCAGGGTTTTTCGTAGTACGCTGACCAGCATCCCTCAGACTCAGTCGCTGCTCAATAAAGCCAAGCTGCCGCTGGGCTTGCTGCTGCACCCCTTCAAAGACCTCTCGGTAGCGCTTCACTTCAATATAAACACTGACGATCTTCTTTGCACTTTTCTTCAGAATAGGATTTGACTAAATGTGCCTCTAAGCAAACTCTGTTTGACTTAATTCATGTTTGTTTCTGTGTTAATTGAGGACACAGACGTTGCAGAATGTGAACGGCAACAAGAAAGTTGTTATTGAAATGCCAGTTTTAAGAAACTGAGTTTAACTTTGCCCCGGAGGCACTTCTCACACCGTTTGCTTTTTATTCTCTGGATTTCCTTGCAGCAGCTTCCTGTGGTGACATCCAGCACCATCGTCAGGTGTCGCTCATGCAGAACCTACATCAACCCCTTCGTCTCTTTCCTGGACCAGAGGAGGTGGAAGTGCAACCTGTGCCATCGGGTCAATGACGGTAAGAAAAGGGTCGAGGGGTGATGAAAGAGACACGGTCATCTCAAAGAGCCCAAACAACAGAGCCTACCCACAGTACAATGACGAGGCTGAATTCTAACAATTTACAAGAAGCATTATAAAGCTACAATGTCTGTTTACTTGGAATTTGACTTGGTGAGCTCACTTTTGCTTCTAATTTATTGTTTTTACTTTATTTTAGATAGTTTTAGAAACGTATACATGCCTTTGCATCTTAGATATTACCTGGATATTGTTTATATTCAGTTGTAGCGGGTGAAGGTTCCATCTACTTCTGTTATATGATGATTTATTAGTGTGATTATATAAAGATGTAATAAAGGGATACATTTTTTTTATTTAAGTTTGCATACATGTGCCGCTCTAATACACATTCCCACCTTTCAGACTGTTGAACATTAAATGTAAATAATGTTTTAGTAACGATTCACCCCCTTACTTTTCCTTCACGCTCATCACACACACATGAAAAAGGACACTATTTAAGAACTATAACCTCACTAGATGTTGTGTCTCTGTGTGTAGTTCCGGAGGAGTTTATGTACAACCCAGTCAGCAGATCGTACGGAGAGCCACATAAAAGACCCGAGGTCCAGAACGCCACCATCGAGTTCATCGCTCCCTCAGAATACATGGTGGGTTTCGTTGGTCTCGTTTAGGATCTGAACTTTTATCTGCAGGCTCAGTTTATTCTAACAGTTAGATTCTAGTCCCTAACCAGGACTCAACAACTACTCACTAAATAACGTGTACAGGGTACTGAAATCTTGTGTTTGTGATGGTGATGGTGGGTCTTCACTGACCTGCATGTGTCCGTCCTGATTTACCCAGCTGAGGCCACCACAGCCTGCCGTTTACCTCTTCATTCTTGACGTATCCCACAATGCAGTGGAGACGGGCTACCTGAGTGTGTTCTGCCAGTCACTGCTGGACAACATCAATGCGTATGTAAAACATTTGATTTTCCAGTTATTGGAGACGTCGGTAAAGGCGGCACAGCATTTTAAAGTGTGCGTCTGTGTCTCAGGCTTCCTGGAGACTCTCGGACAAAGGTGGGCTTCGTCACCTTCGACAGCACCATCCACTTCTACAACCTCCAGGAGGGACTTTCTCAGCCTCAGATGCTCATCGTGTCCGACATCGAAGGTGAGACTCCACGCTCATTACTGCAGCAACGGGACACATGATGTGTGGAAACTTACTGATAAATATAGAAATGTTAGAGATATTTAAGAAAAATCATCAATATTACTTTCAGTTTTTCTGAACTTTTTAATCATTGATGTCCGTTTAACTGCTCCACAAATATTGTCTCCTCTTAGCTGCACGTGTCATCACTAGCATGATATCAGCGTGACTGTATTATGCATGTTTAAATAATAATAAAAACTTTTGTGCCCCTCAGATATCTTTTTACCAACACCAGACAGCCTTCTAGTCAACCTCAACGAATGCAAAGAAGTAAGAACATTTACATTGATTACAGCTACAAAACCTCGTCGTTTTGACATATTTATGAATTTTAAGCTTAGTCATGTGTTTTTATTTATTTGTGTAGGACTTCACTTTCATAACTACTGCACAGTTTAACCTCGTGGCCACACACTCTGGGTTCTGACCTCCTTGCAGATGGAAGAAAAGATGAAATATGATCAATAACGTGTCTCAAAAGTGAAACTCGCTCCCTATGTTTGTCTTTCAGCTTGTGCAGGATCTGCTGAAGAGCCTGCCGACGTTATTCGAGAAGACCATGGAGACTCAGTCTGCCCTGGGTTCAGCTCTGCAAGCGGCCTACAAGCTGCTGTTGCCCACCGGAGGGCGCATGTCTGTGTTTCAGACCCAGCTGCCTAACCTCGGTGTGGGGGCGCTCCAGTCCAGAGAAGACCCCAACCAACGGGCGAATGCCAAGGTGAGAGTCGTGTGTCGGACATCGTAGAGATGGATTAAAGAGCAGTATTATGATATTTAAACAGTAGAATATTCATGAAGCAGAACTACAAATGTTGACAATGCTCATTATAGTAGTAGCATGTCAGTGTGATGTGTTGTTGGTCCCCGATTTAGGAAGAGAACGCCTCAAGAGTGTTTTTTAAATTCAGAGTGGAATCTTAAAGCCTGCATTCAGAACAAATCTGTCTTTCTGACACTTCAACGATCATTTTATGTTGACAAATGTCTTTTGATTTTGACACATCTTTGGTAGTCGCATTACGTTGTGATTTAGAGCTCATGGTCCCACCTGGTGTGTGTTTCCCCTTCAGGACGTCCAGCACTTATCTCCAGCGACTGACTTCTACAAGAAGCTGGCTCTGGACTGCTCCGGCCAGCAGGTGGCGGTTGACCTGTTCCTGCTCAGCTCCCAGTACTGCGACCTGGCATCGCTCGGTAAGGAAGGGTTTATTGGCACTGTTTACACGTCTAGTGCTCAATACAGAGCACTGCGAGCTGATATTGCTAATTCAGGATTTGCCATCAGAGTCAAATTTATCATTTAGTTTCTGTTTTTTATGTTGTGTGCTTATTAAACGGGGGGAAATGCATTTGAAGTTTATGGGGCAACCCCCAAGGGCTAAAAATACAGATAATAAGTCTGTATAATGGGTGTAAAACACATAAATACATCCTCGGCAAAGGCTGGATACATAAACAAGTTTTTCATCGTAGCATTTGCAGATGACTATATCTTTTTTTTTTATCATGTCAAAAATAAGACGATCAGCATCTTCTCCCTCTTGTGTTCCTTGTCTCTCTTCCAGGCTGCATATCCAGATACTCGGCAGGGAGCGTTTACTACTACCCCTCCTACCACCACCAGCATAACCCCGCTCAGGTGGAGTGCTTCCAGAAGGATCTCAAGAGATACTTAACCAGGAAGATCGGCTTCGAGGCCGTCATGAGGATACGCTGCACCAAAGGTCCGTTTGGAACCAGAGCTGCAGCTTGAGCTCGAGCTTTGACCTGGATAGACACATTTAGTATTTATTCTACTTCTAAAATACATTTGAAAACCTCAACAGAAAAGTCACTTTCCAGAAGTCATGACCCGGTTACTCAAGATAATCCACAGACCTTGTTGTGAGAAACAGTTCTTGTGTAGGAACAGAATAGATTTTAGATTTTTGGGGTGAGCGGTCCCTTTTTAAAGTCCATGATGTCTCTAGAGTCCAGGCAAATACATTTTTCTTGTTGTTGAGGCTCATTTTTTGTGTTTATAGTTAATAAGAATAACTTTATTTATATGGCACATTTAAAAACGTTGACAAAGGTGTGTGCCATCTGTCCAGCTTGATTAATCTTTGTCTCCGTCTCTCTGCAGGTCTGTCCATCCACACGTTCCACGGGAACTTCTTTGTGCGCTCCACAGATCTGTTGTCCCTCCCCAACGTGAACCCAGACGCCGGCTTTGCGGTTCAGATGTCCATCGAGGAAAACCTGGACGACATGCAAGTCGTCTCTTTCCAGGCCGCGCTGCTTTATACGTCCAGCAAAGGTACGCACACACACACACACACGTAGATTTTTTTCAAAGCTATTGTGAGAATTTCTTGTTTAAATAACATTTGTTTTGTCTTACAGGAGAGAGGAGGATCCGTGTCCACACCTTGTGTCTCCCCGTGGTCAATTCTCTGTCGGACATCTTTGCTGGAGCTGATGTTCAGGCCATCACTGGACTGCTGGCTTGCATGGGTATGTACTAAACTATCTAACACCTTTTTAGAATATCCCCTCCAAACATTTAGGACATGTACAAATTCTAAAAATTGCATCTTCCCCTTCTCCCTAATTCAAGAGTCTAGAATCTATGAATATGCAAACACAGTTCATAAGATGTCTTCTACTGGAGGTTTCAAGTTTCTACATCGTTGTAGTATGTTGGCCTCGATTTGTTTAAAAACAATTTATTTTACCAAACCGTGCTCATACGTGCACATGTTTAAAATCAAATTTAATGCGAGCACAGAGAAACTTTCCTCCTTCAACAGAATATGAAAACAAATAGAGAAACGAGATGTTCTGGTCCTGTGAGTAATTATTTAATCATGTCAAAAAATTAGCTTTTAATCAGATTGGTCATACCTTCAATAGCAACTAATGTTCTGAGCCCCGCTCTTGACCTGACAAACATTCAGGATTGTAAAATATTTGCCCACGTATCGGAGCTCCTTCTTTGCAGCACTAGTTCTGATATAACTGTTATTAATCAGTATTTAACTTAACACGTCACAGCTGATTTAATCCCTGCGTATAGTAACTTCAAGCAGGACTGAAAAGATAAAGTAGAACGTGCAGATTTTTGTCTTGATGCCTGTGATCATTTTTGTGTGTGTGTGTGTGTGTGTGTAATATGGATAAACTTGGATTTGTCTAAAGAGCATCACAATGAAATGATTCCTCATTGTTGCAGTCGATAGTCTTTTGATTTAATTTGAATCATTGCAGGTTTTCATCCCCTTCACTGTTATTAGCTCTGACAGATGGCGACGAGTGGCGACAGCTGCGGTTACGTAGCGACCGTCGCATACTGAGCAGTCAGATCACTGCAAGAACAGATGAAGAAATATCAGAAATATGGCACATGTTTGTGCCTTCTTACTTTTAAAGAATCCCACTTTAGCAACGTTACAAGTTTCTACACCTCCAGTCCTGACCTCCTTCTCCCGTTAAATACATGGATTGAGGCGCCACTAAGTCTCACCTAGACGCAATTAGGTTTGTTCCCTCTGCTTGTATCTACTAAAGTCAGATTTTAAAATCCTGCACTCAGCTGAAATGACAAGTCCACAGAGAGATACATCACGAGTGTTTGGCCAATTTGGTTAGCTTGGAACACACCAAGGAATAGACACAGGCTGTAGTCTGTGTTGATTTCTTCTTCTCCTTCTTTTATTTTTCCGGCAGTCAATGCACAGGAGGTGCTTTGCTGCATCACGTCGATTTAAAAACATTAGATGAAGTGAGAGGTGATCACAAGGGGTCACTGGAGACTCATTTGGAGACGTTTTCTAATGCCAGGTGGGAACTAACGTACCCGACTTCAAATGCGTCCTTCTCTGTCTCTCTCTCTCCAGCTGTGGACCGCTCGGCGACGGCTAGTATGGGCGACGCCAGAGATGCGATGACCAACGCTGCCATCGACTCGCTGACGTCGTTCCGGCAGTCTGTGTTGACCATCCAGCAGCCCGGCCTGCTGGCCCCGGCCTGCCTCAGACTCTTCCCCCTCTTCATCCTCGCGCTGCTCAAACAGGTCGGACAGACGCTACACACTTACAACTACTGACAATAAACCTTAATGTGTTTTTAGACTCGGAGGAAGTCTTCTCTGTTTGCTTTCCTGCTCCATCGAGCCTTTACTGATCCAGTTTCACGTGTCTGCTTGTGCACCCCTGCAGAAAGCCTTCAGGACGGGCACCAGCACCAGGCTGGATGACCGGTTGTTTGCCATGTGTCAGCTGAAGTACCAGCCACTGGTCTACTCCATGCTCATGATCCACCCTGCTCTGTACCGCGTCGACGATCTCACCGATGAGGTGAGGAGGATAAAAATTACGTCTCAAAGATTTAAGGACCGTTATTTAGTTCTTAACAGCCTAATGCTCTGTGTTTTTTCATATTAAGCCCACTGCTAAAAAAACAACCCCCTGTCATCCCAATATTTTCCACTGTTGCCTGATGTGTTACCTTGTCCCTGAGCGATCGTCTCTTATCTCCTGTTTCCTGCCTCCTCAGGGAGCTTTGAACATCAACGAGCAGACCATCCCTCAGCCCAGAGTGCTGCAGCTGTCTGTGGAGAAGCTCAGCAGGGAGGCAGCGTTCCTCATGGATGCTGGAACGGTGAGAAGCTTTAAGCCGGGGGGGTTTTAAACTTAGCAGAAATACAAGGCTGATGTGTCAAACCTGGCTGAATCCTGAGGAAAGATCCAACTTTGGATGTCACTCAAGCTCTCATTTGATGATGTGCTACATTCTCTCTCATTACGTTTGTCAAAGATGCTTTTGGATAATGTTCTCTCCGGGTTTTAGTCTGTGGACGGAGTGGTAATAATAGCGTCTTGTTCAGAAAAGGTCAAGATACACCTGTGTCTGTATGACGGTGCAGAGTGGAAGCTCTGTGATGAAGCCTTGGTGATACTGATGAACCAAGACATTAACTATGACATAAACATTTCTGCAACACTGGAGAAGAGTGCATAAATAACATACATACATTTAATAAATGTCTTTTATGTTCCCAAAGGTGATGTACCTGTGGATCGGACGGAACTGCCACCCCAACTTCCTCACACAAGTCCTGGGAGTTCCTAGCTACGCTACCGTGCCCGACAACCTGGTAGGAGTTTTCCCAAACCAACTTGTCTTGAGGATGTTCGCATCGGTACAAACCGTTACAGTTTCACTCACTGCATCCTCCTCCTCCGCTCTCTCCTCCTCACAGTATCTGCTCCCAGAGCTGGACACCGCCGAGTCGCAGAGAACCAGAGCCTTCATCGGTTGGCTGAGGGATCAGAGGCCGTTCTTCCCCTCCCTGCACGTCATCAGGTGGGCAACATCCCGTATAAGAGAGTAAAGAGGGCCGGGGAGATTAAAACCAGCCGACAGCTGCTGGTAGATTTTAACTTTGGCAGGTACTCCACTGTCACGGTCACCTTCTGTTCCACTGAGTGAACCCGTCAGAACCCAGATGGCTGATAAAGTCTTGATAGAATCTGAAAACTGAGCAGCTCCATTAGGAGAGCTTCCAGCGATAGCAGCACCGCTAACGTACGATGGTTCCATTATGATGCGTTCAGGCCGTATTCAGTATAAATTACTATTGGGCAAATGTAAATTATAACGTTTTCCCGATGTGTTCAAATGTTATCTTGGAAATGGAGACATTTGAATGAATACAGTTTGAGGGAGATGTTTTTACAGCAAAACCAAATGGATGCGAGAGAGTGAATTATGACACTAGCTGTAAGCAACTAATAAAACATAATTAAAACGGATAATTCCGAGATTGTTTTTATCAATAGTAATAATACTATCTTTTATTCCCTGATCATTTAAATGGTGTGTTTTTATGCAAATAACCACTATAGATGATTGATGATGATAAAGGCTAACATTCAGAATGAAAATAGTCTGGAGCCTTGTGGACTAGCTGCTATAACAAAACAAAACCACAAAGTTTAGTGGGGAAAATTTGAAGATTTTCTACATTTTCATAATAAAAGACGCTTGAATTCCCTTCGTCTGTACTTTGAAATGAAAGAACCACAGCTGATGACTTCTCTCTCTTTGCCCTGTGACCCTCTCAGGGACGAGAGCCAGCTGAAACCGACCTTTATGCAGAACATGATCGAGGACCGGACAGAGTCGGCCCTTTCATACTACGAGTTCCTGCTCCACCTCCAACAGCAAATCTCCAAATAATCTTCAGTGGGACTGTGGAGACGAGGAAACACTGAAGCAAGGACGCTCATCAGTGTGTGTGTGTGTGTGTGTGTGTGCATGTATATGGTGTTTGTGTGAAAGCAGTGTGAGTCAGACTCGAGGGTGCCTCTTGCTCCATCTCCAGCTGTGGTCTCTCACCATCTCTCTGAAGAAAATGCAGAACCGTCGTGAACTCTTATCGTCACACAAATCAAACCGATGCGGCGGACAGTGCGAGGACGGAGAGTGAATCCAAGATGATGATGATGGGGTGGTTATGGATGTCAGTGATTGAATGAATCAGTGTTTATTCTCATAGAACAATGCTGTCTTACTGAGGTATCGTTCAGATACAGTCCAGGCAAACTGAAGTGTTTTTGTTCAAAAAGCACGGTCGTCTTTGAAGCGTGTGTATGCGTCGGACTAGGTTCACGGGGAAGGTTGGTATGCCTGCACTCAAAGACTGTTATAGAGCGTCACCGGGACTATTTGTTCGCAGGACACCTGAGCTCTAACAACACTCTTCATATCGTACCCGAAGGACGGATTTTTTACAAATTTCTCAGTCATTATAGTTGTGTGTGTCGAAAACATCTGTAGACGGTGTTCGCTGCGTTGAATGTGTGGACTCGGCAGCGGGAAGTCGTTTCTCATCGGTCTGATGTGTCCTTCAGAAGCTCTTTGTCATCTTTATTTTCTCTCTTTGGTCATTCTCAGCACCTCTGTGACGACGTCGCTGTTCTCTTGGTTCATTTCAGCGTTTCTGTTTCCGATAATTAATAATTTATGAGACTCCCGATCTGATTGAATTCTATAATTGCCTTGTATGGGAAGTCACTTTTTATTATTAAACCTCTGTTTAAATACGGACTCTATATATGAAATATTTTAATATAATAGGATATGGGAAATTCTTTAACACAGACATAATAAAGCCATTGTGATCTTTTAATCATGCTTATTGATACTTGTATATTGAAAAAGGCTGCGTTAAATAAAGTTGAAGAAATGCTGATGATTTTAGTATAATTATTAAGGTGAAGTGACACTACGGAAATAAAATGTTTGGGACTTTTCAGATGTAGTTTTGTGTGTTGGTGGGTGAGCAGTTATTCAGACTACGAAACAGAATATGGACCAATAATAGTCAGGTTTTCTCTTGACTGAGCGTGAATTGAAGGTTTTTTGTTTTATTAATTTGTAATTAATGTATTATTTAAGCAAAAATGTATTTAGGAACAGACGGATATGTTTTGGCCTTCATGCACAAAATTGTCTTTAATAAAAAATAAAAGTAGCCTGTTTGTACAGAGTAAATTTCAGGTGTGGACAAAATGATGTTAAAGTGTGCAGGTGCTCAACTCGGATTTTGAATCAATTTGCGTGAGCTGAATGGAAGGATACCTTCACCTCACACATCTAATTATCTCACAGGGAATAACTGACCACGACACACCTGATCATTTTGTATTGAAAGCTAACAGGCTAAAGAGCTGGAAGTCTGTTGCAGTGGTTCCCAACTCAATTCCAGACGGTCTGCATCCCCTACAGCTCCAGAGATCAATCTGAGGAAGACGGGTAACATGGTAGCAAATACGAAAAAAGAACCAATTAATCTGTTTTTTGCTCTTGTTTTGTGAGATTAGGAAAAGAAATTTGAAAATATTCTGGAGTCGAATAACGCTGAAGTCCAAAAGATATTGTCTTGTATGATGAGCTATGGGACAAAATGTTGAACTTCCTGGGGCTGTTTGAGTGGTGGCAGGACACTCGGGCTGACATGATCGCTGTAAGGACAAGCCGAGTTTTAAAAGACACTGTAAAACTGACACCAACACAAAAACCTTCACCAACACCTGCACCAACACGATCCCTGGACGTCGACGACCAGAACAGAGCTCCTTCAGCGACTCGTGAAAATCTTGTGCAGGAAGATAAGAGGAAAATGTCCGTTAAGATTTTCCTGGAGAAGCTGGTTTCACGGGCATTCAGGAAACTTAAATTGGGCTTACCCATAATGGAACGCTTGGAATGTGAGGAACGTGAGGAACGTGAGGCCATGGTTCAGCGTCCGTTTGAAAGGATATGGGCCAAAGTTGAGGGTGTCGACTTTGAGGTCACTCCAGAAACTTTCAAGGGCCTCGACAAGTGGATTTTCAAGGACCTGTGCAAGAAGATGGGCAGTAAACTTATTGTGATGGTCTCTTTGAAGATAGGGGACCCAGTAGATGACGACTACATCGCCACGTCTCTCAAACGCCACTTGATGACACCAAAACAGAAGACCGGCTGCTTCTCCATGTTCTTCTCGTCTGTGGGCCAAGCCATATGCAAAGTCTGCAGGCGCGGAGAGAGGGTCGGTGTCTAGTGGGTGAAGGTAATGTTAGGATGTTCTCCGGGTGATCCGGTTTAGTCTACATTCATTGAATGTGAAATTCTCTGAAAAAAAGAAATGTAATGTGCTTTACATCTTGAGGGACAAAAAAGTTATTCAGATTTATTGCAGTTGAGTTTGAGAAAGTTCTGTTGCATCCATGATTTTATATCAGTGAGACAGGTGGTGAGAGTGGAGTGGGTGACTGAGGTGATGGTCTTGGAGGAGAGGTAGAGTTGGGTGTCGTCAGCGTAGGTTCTTCCCATCTTCTTTCAAATTTCATGCTGTTACTGTCACTTATCCAGTCAAGCTCACCATTGCTGTTGTGTATCGCCCACCAGGGCCTCTTGGTGAGTTCCTGGAGGAGCTCGACACATTAGTCTCGCACTTCCATGACGATGGAAGTGCGTCATGGAACTTCCATCGTCCTATATCATTATGTCCATACTCCAAATATCTCCAGATCAGCTAATTCAGTGAAAAACACATTCTTGGAAAAATGATTTACAGGTAAAACCTGCAATCAAAATGATTGATATGTTTTAAAAAGCTTCAGGTCTCTGTCTGAATTTAAAGAAATGTGAGTTATTTGCCTTAAAAGTAGTGATATATCTTATATTAATCATGTACCTGTAAAGAAAAAAGTTACCAAAGAACAAGACAGATGTCTTCATAATTTTAGTGCAATGATTGAAAAAGTAAAAAAATAAATTGAATCTTTGGTTGCAAAGAGATCTGTCCGACGTGTCCTCTTATGTAAGGCTGAAGGCATCTCTAGGTTTGTTTTATGATCCCACGCTCTGCTAGTCGCATGTCGATGTGTCGTTGGGCAAGACACTTAACCCCATCCCGTAGCTGTGCCTACGGTGTTTAAACGTTAGTTCGTCCTGATGGGCAGGTGGCATGGTAGCCCCTTCCATCAGTTTGTGAATGGGTGGATGATGACACATACTGTGTCGCGTGGGTTTTCTCCGGGCTCTCCTGCTTCATCCCACAATCTAAATACATGCAGATTAGGTTAATGTACAGCTTTAAAGTGTACACTGCAAAAGATCACAAAAAAAATTAAATACAAAAATTATTCAAATAAAAAATCTTGAGTTTTGCCAATACTGAGAGAAAATAATGAGTTCCTTCAAGTTTATTTACTGTTTCCAATTTAAACTATTATTATAATCCTCACAAGTCCACGAGAACACAAGTACATACACATATATTGTATATCTATATATACATATTTATATATATTTATTTATTTATATATATATATTGTCAATATAGACAAGAACGCATATTGAGAAAGGCCCTTATTAAGACCCATCATGTTTCCTGCAGGTCAGCGTCGAGGGCTTTTTTTTTAACACGTTGGTGACGTCATCACTGTGCGTCCTCTGTCCTCAAACAACGCTCGCACTCATTCCGTGTAATTCGGTGATCCTGGTGGGGGGGAGTTGCGGTTTATGTTGCCGTTGAATCGCTATCTTTTTCAGTGAATATACTTTGTAGTTGATTGCTAATTTATTATATTTCAAAACATGGAGTCCGGAGATTCCGGCGCTCTGTCGGCGGCACAGAGGAGGGCAGAGATCCGCAGGAGGAAGCTGCTCATGAACTCAGAGGACAGGATGAACAGGATCGTGGGCTTCACCAAAAACGAGTCCGAGAACAACGGTATGACGTCATGACCGATCCAGGTTTTCACACCGCATCGATGTTCAAAAATAGTCTTTTTTTCTTCTGTTTGAGACACGTGGTCGTGACTGTCACACGCATCGTCTTACTGCTGTTGCTGTTTTGAGCTACTGGTCGGCACATTACCATCGTGCACATTTCAGTATTCATGTTCAGAATGAACACAGGTGTAATGTAACGCAACTGATGCTCTTAAGTACACATTCGGGGATACTTGACTTGATTTTCTTTTATTTGTATGCAGCTTTACATTTATACTCACTACACGTCAGAGTCAAATATTTGATGCTACTTTTTTACTCCACTACGTTTGTCTGACAGCTGCAGTTACTTTTCAGTTTACCATTTTCACCTTCCTGTCCAGTGAAAAACACATATCTCTACGTCTGGGTGGAATAGGACCACATCTGGGTTGAAGATCTGGGTAGAGTAAGATCAGATCTGGGTAGAGTAGAACCAGATCTGGGTAGAGTAAGACCAGGTCTGGGTAGAGTAAGACCAGGTCTGGGTAGAGTAGAACCAGATCTGGGTAGAAGATCTGGTAAAAATAAGACCACAAAAAAAACGATTTGAATATGCCATCTTGAATTCTGAGAATTTGTGATGGTTGTGTTTCAACATTCAGCTGACTATTTTTTTAAATGATTAAATGATCAATACAAATAAGAAAGAACAATTGGCTATAGATAACATCTGTCCATTCAAGTTCTCAATGTAACCAATCAATATATAACGACTAATGGACATCCAGCTCTAGTTAAATCTGCTGTTGTCCTGCACCCTCAGCCGGGGCGCTCCTGCGTCCAGCAGAACCCCAATTCCACCTCGATCTCGACCGGACGGAGCCGTGGTCGTCCTCCTCATCCTCCCAGAGACCGTCTCCCTTCCCGCCAGAGGCCTCGGGCCTCGGCAGCCGCTCCCACGGTGCCACGCCAGAGAGGAGGGGCTCACCGCTGCTGGGCTGCAGCGAGCCGCCGGGAGGCTCCCTGGAAGACGACACCGGGGGGATCCGACAGAGGCCGAGAGGGGAGCGGGCGGCGGACGACCTCGGCGGCTCCCCGCGCCGAGGCCTCCAGAAGTACCTGTCCCGTTTTGACGATGCCATGAAACTGCGGGGTCAGCTGGCCAGCGAGAAGCCGGCCGAGGACGGAGCATCCGAGGCCGAGGAGTTTGATCCCTTCAGAATCTTCCGGATCATCGGCAGCATCCTTCTCGCGGTTTTCGTCCGGGGTTTTGTCTGCAGGTTTCTGGTGAGTCTGATATCAACCCATATTAATTAAACCATTAATAATGCATCTGACTACCAGAAACATGATTTTCTTCTGTGTATTTCTTTCATTCCAGTCAATATTTGCTCCGTTTCTGACCCTCGAACTGGCCTACATGGGGCTGTCCAAATACTTTCCAAAGGTGAGTTTGTATTAGATGTTTGATGAGCCCTCTCCCAGTGTTAGACTCACATTTAACCTGTGTGCAGAGAGTCTAACATGGATTCTTATATTTTACCCGTGATTTACGATGATCAATGTGAAGTTGGAGGTGTCGCTGTGGAAAACGGTGACATGCATGATTTTGATAATAGGTCAAAGTTACTGTGAGGCACTTTTAACTGGTTACGAAACGGTCTCAATTTAATAACCCACCGGGTCGGATTCAGCGCAAAATCAGCTGAAATCATGCAGGTTCACCAGAAACTCCTTCAGCTCAGACTCCAGCAGAGACCAGCCCACCATGGACAGACCCAGATCAGGGATGGGGAACCAAAACCAGGACTGCGAGTAGCAGACTGTCAGACCTGTGCTGCAGTAAAATTAGAGGTTTTCCAAAGGGACTCTGGTGCTCGGAAACACTACCAGTTTTGTCCACAGGGGCCAACAAAATCGACACAAAATTAAACTTTAAGTATGGTTTTGTCGTAATTACAGTTGGCTAATGTTGCACTTTTTATCTTGGCCAGTTCACAGTTTCTCACAAGACTTGGCATTAGTTTTGACAATATTTGCGTCCGATCTAGACTTAGTTTCTTTGCAGCCATGCGTCTTAGTGTCTTTGCATTGTGCTCCTCTTCCTCCAGGTAGAGAAGAAGGCTCAGACCACCGTGCTGACAGCGGCCCTGTTGCTGTCCGGCATCCCGGCCGAGGTCATCAACCGCTCCATGGACACCTACAGGAGGATGGGCGACGTCTTCGCCGACCTCTGCGTTTACTTCTTCACCTTCATCCTCTCGCACGAGATCCTGCTGCTCGTTGGCTCGGAGACCCCTGATGGACTGCCAGGATCTCAGTAAAACCCCCTTCCCCCTGTCTTGTCGTCCCCTTCCCTCTGTCTACCGACGAGTCCTTGCTGCCTTACGATCAGGGTCCAGGATTCCACTAATGCTAAGCTACATGCGACCAGAGATTCTAGAGAACGGCAGCATGCGTTTGCTTGTGCGAAACAATGTACAGTGGCATTTATCGTACCGAGTGATATTTATTTGTCGGGTCTAACAAATAGAAATAAATGTCATACTCACGGAGTGAACACTAGTATTTAAAACATTCTGATATTGATGCATATGCTAATATATGCCAATCAAACTGGTGTTCAATGCAATGAGCTGTCTTTCAGTAACGTGCATTACATCAGAGACACACACGTGCGTAAAAACAGGGACTTTGAGGAGTCACTTAACACCAAAGTGTTCTGCCGCCTCTCTCTCTCTCTCTCTCTCTCTCTCTGGTTGGACGTTGTTGCCGCTGTAAACACGCCCAGCAGTGAGGTCACGATGTACTGACACATCCTTGAGTCCGCTTCTACATCACTGCAGCACGGTGAGAAGTCAAACCAAGAGAGGGTGGAAGATATGCCGCATGCACACAGCACACACTGAGGAGTTTTATCGCTTCAGCTGACAACATTTACCAACAACACTGATTGGACATTCACATAAACTGTAACTTTGGCTAATCTGCTACAAGCAGCCGTTACAGGAGCATGGTAACAGGCGAAGATGTATATTGCAACAGTAGCACAGGTTAGATCAATAAGTCAACCAGTTGACTAAAACTGTTAAAACATTAGCCACCATTAGACTGTCACGGTCTCTGGTTGTATTAAATTGCTGTTTATGAAGTCAGCTTTTCATTTGTAAAAAAAAAAAAAGCGTTATTTATTCTTTATATTTACACAGTCTTGCTTTAAAACCCAGGTTAACTAAAAGCAGATAGAGAATAATATCGATGTAACAGGACGCAGACTCAGCTGCCGTCTGACTTTGCAGGTAGTTGATCTCCCAACTCGAGCTTCGGGGCGTAACGTTCACATAACTCTGATGATGACCTGATGGATAACGGCAACCTTTAAAGGTAAAGCTTCATATATAATTTGTAAGACAAAAAAATGTAAGTGAATTGACGACAACTCTTTGAGTGAAAGGGTTTATTGGGGCTCTTGAGCTCCCAACCATCCGACCATCGTGGAGGTCCAACAAAAAGTTTCCTCTTCAAACAAAAGTCTAATGACTCAGAGGTTTTCTTCTCATTCTTTTGTTAATTCTGAGCTCAAAAGATCTATTTTGTTCTTGCATGTGGCCGTTTTCTTTGCCACATATAAAATCAGCTAGAAAGAAACGTAGAGAACTAGATACGGGATTTTCCTCATGGGCAGTGCTTTAGAGCTTACTTTCTTTTTGCGATCTGTCACCGAGCGTTCAGAGGGATCCACCCGTGTTATAAAGTCAGAGGCAGCAGTTAGCCCTATGAATGTGGAGTGTATTCTTTCTGTGCACGGCTACGAGCTTAAAAACGCAGTAAACTTCATACGGTATATGTAATGAAAAGTGTGATTTGGCGGGAGTGTTTTGGGAAGTGATGTCGCTGCAGATAAATGCGGGGCAGTGGTTAGTTAGTTAGTTTGTTTGTGTTGAGTAATTCTGGTAACGTGTCCTGCTTTGCTTGGTTCGAGCCTTATTCATATACATATGTCATATATACTCTCTTCTTCTGTGGCGTTCTCTCTCCATGCTTTTGATTTCATCCAAATTAATTTATTCATGTGAATTTCTTTTTTTCATGTAGATGAATTGATGTGATTTATCCTGAGACTTGTCTGACCTACTTGATTGTTTTTGATAATGTTTACAGTATCTTACTTCAGTAACAAATTCAGTGTTGACATGATGTAAACCGTCTCTGATTAAAAGCATACAAATAACCGGACAATTCATACCAAATAAATACTACTACTTGTGTGACATCCTCTGTTTTGACTCTCACTTTATTTAGAGATAATGTTATCGGTACTTTAGGATTTTATTTGCTTAGTGCTGTAGCTCTTTATGACTATATTCAAATAAAAAATGTTCCCAGTTCTGGGCAGTTATTCAGTATTGTTGTTGAACATGTAGTATTTTGTCTGATGAAATGCAGATCGGAAAAACATCAATTTTATTATAATATACAGGATGATTTTACGTATCGAGATATATTTTGTAAGTGAGTGTTTCACTGTAATCAGTATTTTTATTTTATTTTTATTTTTTTTAATAGAGGGAAGAGATGATAAAGGAAAACACTAGGCAAACAGTATGTTAAACATTTTAAGTGTTTCCAAATACGAATTGAGGGTCTAAAGACATTGTGTGTCATATGCAGCGTAAACCCCCTTAAGGCAAATTTGTGATATTGGCTCATGCATGAAATTGACTCGACTTAAAAGTCTTAAAAAGCAATAATAATAAAAGAAAAAAGAAAATTTGTGATATTGGCTCATGCATGAAATTGACTCGACTTAAAAGTCTTAAAAAGCAATAATAATAAAAGAAAACCCTAAAGGTAAGAATAATTATTGAGTTTGTATATTAATGCAAAACATAAAATACCATGGTATTTCAAACTTTTTACTCCTCACTATTTTCTCGTAAATGTAGCAAAAGTATTAATAATAAAACAAATATAAGTACTATATAAGTAAGAACATATTGCAGTGACCTCCAAGATCCTATGAACGTTTCTTTTCCAAACGTTTTTTTTTTTTACCCAAAATTAAACTGTCTTCAGATTTGAGATGTTTCATCATAATTAAATATTTAAGTTTAAATGGGAACAGGTCTGTGGTTCTAATGTGTGTTCTATTCCTTCTCCAAGGGAACGTATTTCGCGACACCTATAGGTCACTCAGGCTTCCGTACGAGCCCTTGTAGTTCTGACCTCCCACCACTTGGTGGCGCGCTGCGCTTTTCAACCCGCACGAGTTCGTGAACTTTTAGCTGTCGCAGTTTTCTAACGTGCGGGTTCACAGACACACAAACAACCCTCCATTCGCACTGTAGTCGTTGTTATTCGTGAACTATTTCTTTTTATTTATTCACAAGATACAGCCTTGTTGAGTATCAATGGGACGTGAGTCGAGGTATGGCTGAATTATCGAGTTAATTTAAACTCCTGTGACTGCTAAACTTAAGCTAATCCTTGTAACGTTCAATTAGCATGCTAGCTAAAAACGTACAGACGTTAGCACGTAAATAAACCAACAGTTCATCTTCGTATATCGGCGGAATATATTAATGTGTGTCTGTAAAATGTGTTTTCTACGAGTGTAGTTCACCATCAGCAGTTTATCGGCTGACGTGATTTATTTTTGTGCTGTTTTGGGTTCCTTAGACACTACAGGAAGCGGTCCGCGTCTCGGGGTCGGTCAGGCAGCCGATCAAAGAGTCGATCACCGGACAAACGATCCAAGAAAGACGACCGAGACCGGACCAGGAGGGAGCGCTCGCGGAGCAGGGACCGCCGCAGGTCCCGGTCCAGAGACAGGAAACGAGTCCGGTGGGTTGTTTTCATGTTAACTCGAGATTGTTAAAGAGAGACTGCAGCTGTTTCGAGCGTGGAGCTCTGTGTACCTGTGATGTTTGTGTTCAGTCCAGTTTTATATTGTAACGGCAAACTGTTGATGGACGCAAAAGTTACAAATAAACATAAACAACTAGCAGGGTCTGAATTAGTTTGCGTTTCTTAAAAGAAATCCACGCTTTCTGTCATCGTATGACCAAGTGGGACACTTCTTTGAAGTGACAAGAGACCAATATTTTTCTCCCTCTTGTGTTTTCATATTTTGCCTTTTTGTCGGCCAGGCGCTCCAGGAGCAGAGAGAGGAGGAGGTCCAGAAGCCGAGACAGGAGGAGGTCTGGCAGCAGGAGCCGAGCACGGCGGTCCAGGTCTGGGAGCCCCAGTAAGAGCAGGAGGCCGGATGAAAAGTGAGACTTCTTTAAAAAAAAGAAAAATACAATCAAACATCTCAAGACACAACTGACAACTCTGGTAACCAAAACCATGCTACTGTTTTCTCTTTATTCTATTGCGTGTCATTTCCCCTACAGGTCCAGGAGCAAGGAGAAAGACAATGTTGATCCTTTATCTGAAAAGAAAAAGATTAAAGAGGAGAAGGAGGATGAGAAGGTTGAGGATGTAAGTACCACATATTCACTTCTTGTTAACCTCTTTAAAAAAAAACAAGGAGTAGATGGGAGCAATGTTTCTGATCTGTCTCTCCGTGCCCGTGCAGCAAGACTTTGACCAGAACAAGCTGGAGGAGGAGATGAGGAAGAGGAAGGAGCGCGTGGAGAAGTGGAGGGAAGAGCAGAGGAAGAAGGCCATCGAAAACATCGGCGAGATCAAGAGGGAGCTGGAGGAGATGAAGCAGGGCAAGAAGTGGAGCCTGGAGGATGACGAAGGTGAGGAAGCACCGTCAAATACAACCAGCACAGCTTGATCCCATGTGTGTTGCTTTATTGTAGAGAAGGCAAATTATCTCTACTTGCAAAAATGTACCAAAACTACTATTATTTTAGTATAGTATTATCTTAACATTGATTATTATTTCCCATCACAATTTGATGGGTTGTCTTATTGTCGTTTACTTGGTTAGCATAGAGTTGTTTTGTTTGCATTGTGAAAATGTAAATATAGTTTGATCGGCTAACCGATCACTTGACCAGTAACATACCTGCAGAGCCTTATAATTGACTCCTCATTTCAGACGACGACGAGGACACTTCCGCTCCGATGGAGGGAGACGATGACGAAGACGGGGATGGGAAGGCAGAGAGTGAGGAGAAGGAGATAAAGGAGGAGGAGGAGGAGGAGGAGGAAGAGGAGGAGAAGAAGAAGAAGAAGAAGAAGGAAGAGGAGGAGAAGGAGAAGGAGAAGGAGAGCGAGGCCCTGATGGAGCAGGAGCCAGAGGAGGACGACGTGGACCCTCTGGACGCCTACATGGAGGAGGTGAAACAGGAGGTGAAGAAGTTCAACATGGGAGCCATGAAAGGAAATGATAAGGTGAGTTTGAGGGGGGGAAACGACCACCTTCCATCTGTTCTTATCGGTTTATCTTCTAGTGTTGGACTCAATGTCGTGGATGTTTTTCTTCCTCTGATGACCTCCTTGTTTGTTTTCTTCTCTTTAACAGAAAGGAGCAATGACGGTAACCAAAGTGATGACAGTTGTTAAAACCAAGAAAGGACCCAACACTCACAAGAAGAAGGGCGAGCTGATGGAGAACGACCAGGATGCGATGGAAGTGAGTTGTTTTTACCCCAAGCAATACCGCTCTTCTCTCAGTTACCCGTTACACAATATTTCAAATTTCCCGGTGAATTAAACCTGATTTAGACTCATCGGGCCAAAATGACAATATCGCCAAGTTCCTGTCGATGGAACACGCCGCTAACGATCCCAAATATAACCAACGTGTTTTGACAGTACTCGTCGGAGGAGGAGGAGGTGGATCTGCAGACGGCTCTCACGGGCTTTCAGACCAAACAGAGGAAGGTGCTGGAGCCCGTTGACCACGGCAAGATCCAGTACGAGTCGTACCGCAGAAACTTCTATGTGGAGGTCCCTGAGCTCGCGAGGATGACTCCAGAAGGTAAGTCAACCGAACGTGGGAGATTTAGGTTTCAGTCACGATTAGCTCTTATCCCACAACAGAGACTTGTAATACGGTAACTGCCACATATATCTGAGCACTGAACACTTAATGAGTTGAATAGAAAGGCTGCATCTGTGTTGTACGAATGTGACTTTAGCTGAACAAATACAGGCTTCAGCTGTCAGGGTTGACAATGAAATATGTCTTTTGGTTTAATTAACGGCATTCATTTTTAAGGATTCTATTATTCTATTGAGTATTGTTTGTTATCAAATGAGAAACATTTAAAAAACAAAAAAGTAGCAAAGTAAAGGCGGGCTACCGGCCGCTGGCGGCAAATTTTAGTTAATTCAATAATTTACGTTAAAGTTTTTACAGCACATTTATATTCCCCAGAGAAACTTCCTTTGCTGCCATTCAGAATACGTGTCTTTGTAAACCGTCACTACCCATCTAACGTGTTTCTGCTCGGACGGTTTTGAATCAACACAGATGTGAACGCATACAGGCTGGAACTGGAAGGCATTTCGGTCAAAGGGAAGGGCTGTCCCAAACCCATCAAGACCTGGGTGCAGTGTGGAGTGTCTATGAAGATCCTCGCCGCGATGAAGAGGTGAGTCTGACCAACGTTGACCGCGGATGTGATGGACTCTGCAACTTTTTGAGGGCAACAAAGATAACCTTTTAAAAAAAGATATGACGCTTGATTCTTTCTGACCAAACACTTCATATTCGTGTTCATTTCTTCCTCACAAATGTACCCAGGCACGGCTACGATAAGCCCACCCCGATCCAGGCCCAGGCCATCCCCGCCATCATGACGGGCCGAGACCTCATCGGCATCGCTAAGACCGGCAGCGGGAAAACCATCGCCTTCCTGCTGCCCATGTTCCGACACATCATGGACCAGAGGCCCCTGGAGGAGTCCGAGGGACCAATCTGTAAGGAATAGATAATTGTTATACTTCCTCTAGCCATCAGTGACATTAACAGAAATATTTCCTGTTTTAATTGAGAACATTCAAATAGAAAAATATGACTAAATGAATAAAAGGTGGCAGGTGAAGTTGTGATGTCCTACTCTTGTTCTTTTCAAAGACTTGGTTCAAATGTAGGTCAGAGGAAGACTAAAATAGAATCTATTTCCACTGATAATAACCTACTGGCAGTTATTCTTCAACAGCATTTCTAATCTTCTTTATTAGCCACCGTACCAGTCATTAAAGTCGACGTTACCTCGATTATAATGTCCTTGGCAAATACATGGCGTCAAATCTTATTTAAATCATATTGTGGAAACTTAAGTGTTCAAAATGGTAAAAGATAGAAGCTTATTCTCTCTTCTCATCCTGATTTTTCTCCCACAGCCGTAATCATGACTCCGACCAGAGAGTTGGCTCTGCAGATCACCAAGGAGTGTAAGAAGTTCTCTAAACAGCTGGGACTCCGGGTGGTGTGTGTTTATGGAGGCACGGGCATCAGCGAACAGGTAAACGCACACTAATGTATTTTTTTTTATTTCCCCAATTTTATTTACTTGATTTTTCAATCAAAGTCCATTTAACACAGCAGCAAAGTGCACAATAATACCTAACGGTGCAGGACGGTCCTCGATCAAAGATCAGAAGGACTTAGTAGAACATTATGTTCTCACACAGTTGGACATCGTGTCCCGTTTGTCCTCCTCCTGCTCATTTATAGGTTCATTATCTGTGCTAAAGAGCAACTCCACTCTTTGCCGGAGAAGATGCTCTTATTTCTTTTGTTCTTCTCTCTCCTTTCATTGAAGATAGATTTAATAATCTCTTCAATTATTGTTTCGGCTGTGACCTGAGAGTATGTGTAAGGAATTCAATGAATCTCTCATGCCTGTAAAGTAAAAATGAAGCTAACCTAATTTAGTTTAGGTTACTAATCCATTCATCAAGAAAAGCCCCAACTGATTAATCTGATGAAAATGATAATTGGTTGCAGCACTAGTTTGGGAAAAGGAATTACATTTTGAGCTACAAAGCATCAGTGATATTGATGACAAGAGGTGCCTGCGTAAAACCTGACCCGCCAGATGGTTTGTTACACGGAACCATCTGAGAAGCCGTCATTGGGGCGGGCACTTTAAAATAATACATGGCAGGTGATTGGATGGACCATCTGTCAATCAAACACTTACAGAGTCAGGAGAAGAGGGGAAGAAAACCATATTTTCCATCGAGAAAAGCCTTTATGTAGCATATGAGGTTACAAACTGCGCAATCCTGTGTTGCACAATGACGATAAACAAACCTTGTAGCTTTAAGTTGGTGTTGTTGGATTACAGATTGCTGAGCTGAAGAGGGGAGCTGAGATCATCGTGTGCACACCGGGAAGAATGATTGACATGTTGGGGGCCAACAGCGGTGAGTTAATCCACTTTGACCCTCTCACTTCTTTGTTCTTGTAGGGTTTCTATGCGTTGTAGGGCTTTTTTTTTTGTCAGTTACCTTGCATGGAATGAATGTTACAATATGACAAAGTACATAATGAACCCAGTCAGTACCACTTACTAAACTGTTGACATTATTTGACCGCCCTTGGGATCAGTCATTTCTCTGCGAGGCTGTGGTGTGTTTCCTGAAGATCGGGGCGAGTACAGGTAGGTGGACCCGGTGCTGCTGCCTCCGTGGTTCTTCAGACTCCACGCCTGAGACGATCACACTGTTTGATAGGCGCACTGAAAAGTGGGTGTATCAGGATGTGTAATTATGTTCTATTAAGTAAGAGTAGCCCGAATGCTCAACCGGGGTTCTACAGTGTTCTTTTAGCGCTCTCCTAAAGACATTTAAAAGGCTCACACGTGCATCTTGATATTCAAAGCACACATCCGTAATATCTCACCTGTCTCCCTTTTATTGTTTTTTAATTTGGAGCTCATGTGGCTTCTGGGAATACATATGACTGTAGAGCCCTGTACTGTACTGAGCATTTGCATACAAATGTGAAGAAATACTGGAAATGTGTTAAGAAAGAAGCAGTAGTTGTTTATATTTGCTGACACTTTCATTGTGTGAATCTGTTATAATATATGGGTTTTTATTGTTTCCACACATGCGAGGTAATCTGTAATATGTTTCCCTTGTAGGTGGGAAGGCGCTTGGTCAGATAATGCTTGATGGGGCGCCATCTCTTGTATTGTATCTTGAGGATGTTTTCTGACTTTTACAGGTCCCTCATTCCCCTGAGATGGTACGAAAGACCAGAGACAACTAAAAAACACTGTAAAATATAGTTAAATTAAAACCCTGGCCACTTGAAACTAGTCCACAAACGAATGTTATGAAGTAACGATGCCTTGTTTTGTTGTCGAGTAATGTCAAGTAGTCTAATACCCCAAAAAAGGTTCTCTTGTGTTTTGATTCATGTTTGTTTGAAGAAGGCAGAGTGCGTATGACGACTGGCTCTTCTTGAAGTTAACCGTCTCCCCTCATGCTCCTTCTCCTTCGGTGTGTAGGTCGAGTCACCAACCTGCGCAGAGCTACATATCTGGTGTTGGACGAAGCAGACAGGATGTTCGACATGGGCTTTGAGCCACAGGTGGGTGTCGCACGGATTTAAACGTTACAACCAGGGCTTGTCCTCAACCAAATAAATCTGGAGTCGACTAACATAAGAAAAATGAGAACGAGTAGACAGAATTCATTAACCTCCGGTTGTGGTCTGGTTCCTCCATCAGGTGATGCGCATCGTGGACAACGTGCGTCCAGACCGTCAGACGGTCATGTTCTCGGCCACCTTCCCCAGAGCCATGGAGGCGCTGGCTCGTAGGATCCTGGGCAAGCCCATCGAGGTCCAGGTGGGAGGCCGCAGTGTCGTCTGCTCCGATGTGGAACAACATGTGGTAAATCATCCACGCTTCTGTCTCACTGAAAAATGATTTATTTGCTTTCGGCCCGGTATCTAGACTAGACTCATCTCTCGCCGTCTCTCTTCATCTTTTTCTTTTTGCACTTTGTTTCTGTAGCTGGTGATTGAAGAGGACAAAAAGTTCCTGAAGCTGCTGGAGATCCTGGGTCACTACCAGGAGAAGGGCTCGGTCATCATCTTTGTGGACAAACAGGAGCACGCAGACACACTGCTGAAGGACCTGATGAAGGCCTCGTACCCCTGCATGTCGCTGCACGGAGGTATGGAACCACATTTGAGATGCACTGATTACAACTTGGTGGTAGTTGGATTTTGCTTCAATTTGAATGTTCTTAATTAATCCAGAATTCCAGGTTTGTTGCGTATGTATTTTGGGGGTATGGTTTTATCTTGTTTACTCGCATTCACCAAATCACATGTAACCTGCTCTAAAAACAATATAAGATCAACTGCAGTCAAATATGACATTTTGCAACTTAATATTGTGATATTAAAAAGTATGTACACGATATAGGTGTAATATATATTCCACTTTCAGCCAGATAGGGTCAGTTTGTCCCTGTACTAAGTCTCACACAGCTGCATTGGCAATACATACATTCACTATCAACAGCTCTGACTCCTGCCGTACTGTAGCTCGTGTCTAGTATTTGGACTTTTAATATTCCTTTTACTGCCGTCCTCCTAGGAATCGACCAGTACGACAGAGACAGCGTCATAAACGACTTTAAGAATGGAGCGTGTCGTCTGATGGTGGCCACCTCCGTGGCAGCCAGAGGGCTGGACGTCAAGCAGCTGATCCTGGTGGTCAACTACAACTGTCCCAACCACTACGAGGACTACGTCCACAGGGCCGGACGCACAGGCCGAGCAGGCAACAAGGTCCGTTACTTAAAACTGAATTTGCGTTGTGTCGAGTGTTTTCTCGGTGCTTGTTTTTATATAAAATAGACTTGTTAGCTCTCAGTCAAAGGTTTTAAAATGTCTTTATTCCTTCTTCTAGGGCTTCGCCTACACCTTCATCACAGATGATCAGGTTCGCTATGCTGGAGATATCATCAAAGCTTTGGAGCTGTCCGGCTCTCCTGTCCCGCCTGAACTGGAGCAGCTTTGGGCCTCCTTCAAAGACCAACAGAAAGCGGTGAGATGAGGGGGAAACCGGGGAGAGTGTGTCGTGTCTCGATTAGCAAGAAAACCCAATTAGGTACTCTAGAAAGTTAGTGTACCGCTTTACAAATGTGCGAATTAAATGTATTTTTTTTCTTTTCTTTTCTCCCTGCAGGAGGGTAAGACCATTAAGAGCAGCAGCGGATTCTCAGGAAAAGGTTTTAAGTTTGACGAGACCGAACACGCTTTGGCCAATGAGAGAAAGAAGTTGCAGAAAGCTGCTCTTGGACTGCAGGACTCTGACGACGAGGACGGAGCCCTGGATGTGAGTAACATTTGATATTGAATATTCATGGGATTGGCAACACGCTCGTGGAAAGCATCATATTAAAGATCTTTCTACTTTTTTGGTATCTTGAGTGTGCTGTCCTCCCTGGTACAATTACAAATGCTCTGGGCGATATGACTTAAATATTGATTTATCTTGATTTATTTATGTATTTCTGCGTAATTTATTTATTATTGACAGACTGACTTATTGAGTGAAATTACCACCAGGACGGGTGTTTTTTTTATGTTGACGTCACTTCTTACATGCTCTAAAACAACTAGTTTTGAACGTCTTTTTCAAAAGTGGAGGCTGGCATCTCCCACACACAAGCACGTCATACATCACACGCACTCGCCCACTTCTTTTTGTGTCTGTGTGAGAGAGCAAGGAAGTAAAATGCCAAAGCGAGTCTCATGCCGTACTTTTCCGTTACCTTCCTCAGATCGAGGAGCAAATCGAGAGCATGTTCAACTCCAAGAAGAGGGTGAAGGATCTGTCCGCTCCCGGGTCGGCCTCCGGTTCTGCAGGAGCAGCCGCCTCCTCGTCAGCGGTCCCCGGAGGGATGCCGGGCGTCGGTCCCCCGTCTGCTGGAAACATCCAGAAACTGGAGATGGCCAAGAGGCTGGCGCTCAAGATCAACGCTCAGAAGAACCTGGGCGCCGAGGCTCAGGTACGTTAAACCGAGAGGAAAATGTTACGTCTGAAAATCATCTTGTATTGTACTTAGTCAAACTGTTTTTTTTTTTCTTTTTCATGTGCAGGACGTGATGCAGCAGGCCACCAACGCCATCCTCCGGGGCGGCACCATCATGACGCCCTCGGTGTCGGCGAAGACCATCGCGGAGCAGCTGGCGGAGAAGATCAACGCCAAGCTGAACTACACCCCCGTGGAGAAGCTGGAGGAGGAGCGGCAGGCGGCCGAACAGGCCGAGACCGTCAAGAGATACGAGGAGGAGCTGGAGATCAACGACTTCCCTCAGGTCAGTGACGCAACGTTATGCAGCAGATTCTTGTTTTAATTTAACTATAATATAACTGATCTGAATCCACATTTGATTAATAAAAGTGGCAACACAAGCAAACGACCTCACAGCACATCATCAGACGAGTGTAAATAATGAAAGAATCTAGCAGGAAGTCTTGCAGAGTGTTTCATCATTTTGTTCCCTCCCCAGACGGCCAGGTGGAAGGTGACGTCTAAAGAAGCTCTGCAGAGGATCGGTGAATACTCTGAAGCCGCCATCACCATCAGAGGAACATATTTCCCTCCAGGCAAAGAGCCCAAGGAGGGAGAACGCAAGATCTACCTGGCTATTGAAAGTAGGTGTCGCAAAATTATTTTTGTGTTAATTTTAAGAGATTTTACTCATTTAAAATGCGACTCCCACTCTTTCTTTTATCATCCTTCTAACTAACTCTGGGCTCTGAATTCACTCCTATTTTCGTGTTTTCGCTAGAACTTTAAATACTGTTTTATAAATGTTTGTGTTTTTTTTAGGTGCAAATGAACTGGCTGTGCAGAAAGCTAAAACAGAGATTACGCGGTTAATCAAGGAAGAGCTCATCAGATTAGTAAGTATCTTCTTCCTCTTGAAATCAATAACCAGTACTGGATCTCATGCTGGTGTCATCATGGTATTCTAGAGCAGGATACATAAAACATCGCAGGTTGTTATTCAGCAAATGTCTATAAAAGATGTCGCTTATTGTCTTTTTCTTCTTCTTTTTTTTCAGCAAAATTCGTACCAGCCGACGAGCAAAGGCCGGTACAAAGTGTTGTAGAGGCGGAACAAAGACTCGCTGGAGGAGTTCTCCTCTCTCAACGGTCCCCTGTCATCTCTACAGTTTCATCACAGTGGTTGAGGAATATTTTAGTCTATATTTTTAATAATGTTCCATTCAATTACCTCAGTTTAGCGTCTGGTTTTGTTTATATTTGTCATCCCCCCCCCCCCCCCCCCCTTAGTTTCCTCTGTGCTTCATTTGAGTTACCTTGATTTTTATACCTACAGACTATAAATACCAAAATGTCTGATGCAGTTTTGACCTCCGGTGTCAATGAACCATCACTATCTGCAATATGTCTTTTAAATGTAAGACACAATTTATTTTCATTGTTTGTTTTTTTTGGTCAGATTTCACCCTGTTGTATGTACAAGCAACATCCCAGCCATAGTCTTTATGAGGAAATAGTCAGATGAAAGATGTTTTTACTTTTCCGCACAATAAAATAATAAATGAATAAGTTTGTCCAGCTGTTTTATTCAACAAATCTGGTGGATACTGTGTACTATATGGAATGCCATATAATTCAATTAAATAAATAAATATGCCCTTAAAATAAATAAACGAGGCAATAAATATACAAATAAGTGTAAATATAGATGTATAAATGAGTAAATATAGTTTTTTTTTCAGGTAAATTTTGTTTCCTAGTTCTACATTAATTTCCCATCTCTTTATTACCTCCATCGTTTATATTAAAATGTTTGAGACGTGGTTATCTGACAGATTCAGACCAAAGCAACAGCACAAGAATTGACTAGCTAGCTAGCGCCCCCCTGTGGCCTCTCCGCTAACTGAAGGTCCGGGGAGCGACCCTTCAGTCAGCGGCTTTTAGCGACTCAAATTCAAGATCAAAGCTGACTTTATTTTGCTGCAGTCACACATGCATAATTCTTCTCTCATTTGTGGTCTGATAAACGGTAAATTCCTCAAATCCAGTGCCCCGTATCGCTATTGTCCGAGCTACTGTAGCCGTCATTGCATTGAGTTGCTACAGCCGCTAACTGAGGGGTCACTCCTGGCACTAGTAGACTTTTTGTGTTCTGTTTTTACCATATAAAGTGTCTTAAGTACCTTTTTTTAAAGTGCTATACAAAATAAATACTATTTAATTATTATAAATGTATTACTATTATTATTACTACTAGCTCTCTGGGAGGAGAGCGGGCTGAGGCACTACAGGGGGCGCTAGCTAATTCTTGTTCTGTTGCTTTGGTCTGAATCGGTGAGATAAAATCAGCCCTGTATATTCATATGAATATAACAGATGGGAATAAAAAGAAGTGAGAAATAAATGTGTTATTGGGAAATAAAAGTCTAAGAATAGTCCTTCCAAAAATAAAAACCTATTTTCTTTAATTATTACTATATATATATATATATATTCACATGTATTTATAATAAATATATTTTAATATATAAGAATAAGAAGTGGGAAATAAATGTTATTTTTAAAAATAGACCTTCCTTTCTAAAATAGAAACCTATTCCTCTTTTTAAAGAACTATTGACTCATTTATATATTTATATTTACATGTATTTATAAATGCATTGCCTCATTTATATCAAGATTTATTTCATATGCATATTTTTATTTTTATTAATTTATTTAATATGGTATTCAATATATTCCTGCCTACTGTTTTAATTATTCAGTAGCCTCTCCTTTGTATATTATTCATCATCGTTGGAGGGCTGTGTTTTGGTCAGCGTTGTAAAACTGGTTTAAGGCTTGATTTCAGGACAACACCACAGCATTTTAAACAATAATTTTGCACCTGTATTGAATGCAAATAAACAATGTTGTGTATTTAAAAGTGAAAACGTTTGGATGTGGAAGTGGTTCAGGAGGGGAAGGAGGGGAAGGAGAAAAAAAAAAAAACACCTCCTATGGTTCTCTGCGCATGCTCAGACTGCGCTCCAGTCTTATTAAATTTTAATGGAAAATGGCTGCGTTTCTCATCCAAACCTCTGGAGCTGGGAAATAACACACACACACACAGAAACCCCACGTCTAAACCGTTAACGTGCACACCGAAGCAAACCCGATGTACCGACGTCCTGTGGTGCGAAAATATATTTTTGGGAAAATGGATCGACTCACGCTTTAAGGGATGAAAGATCATTTTTAACCCCTTCTGGACCGAGATCTGCGAACAATCGAGGTACAGTAAACCATAGAGCTAATGTTGGGGTATTTAGGTTAATATATATATATGTATATGTCCTAAATGTAAGCATGCATGTCGGATATCTGCTCACTTTCCTTCTCTTTTGTTACTATTTTAAACCCTTTGCTTGGAAACCGTTATTCGGGCCAAAACGAGGCTGTAACGTTACACTGTAGCAAAGTGACATGCAGAGGATTGGGGGGGGGGGGGGGGGGGGGGGGGGGGCTTTTGTCGTCAAAAATGCGGAATCCATGTGCATTATTTTTTTTTGTGAATGAATATTACTACAGACTGTGTTGTGTTTGTGATAGTAAAAGTCCACACCTACAGAAGACAACAACACAAATCTCATCAGCTGCACTCGAGTATTTATTTATAGCCTCATAATTAAGTTATGATGATTGCATTGCTGGGATTTAAAGAGCAGTTATGTGTGTAAGTGGTCAGAATAGTGACTTTGATTGTGATCAGAGGGTTGTTTGTTGTTGTGTGTGATCCTAGTGATGAAACTCAACACGAGGTCAGAGGTCAGCTGCAGACCATCAGCATGTTGCTCATGGGCACTTCAGCATCGCTTTAATGAGGTTTATACTTGTTCTCAAGGTGTTTAACCCAGGCCCCTTTTTTTAATCTCCGTAATCATTATCACTATATAATACAATATATACAGCGGGGTAGTTTAACAGACATATTTTGAGGGTTCAGACACTCCGACACAGAAAACGTGGAAGATTAAAGCATCTTCACGATACAGACAAACATCCAGGGACACATCGAGCATCGCTAAAGTTACAAGACTGGATTCACAATTGCTTTGACTCATTGTCGACGCCAAGAATCATCAGTTAACAAGACGTGCAAATGACAAACCAACCAGTTAGTCTCCACCCTTGAGGTCTTTTCTCTTGTAAAACCGAAATACACTTCAGATAGAGCAGAAATCTCACCTTTATTTGTGGCTTGTTGAGGGTTTTTTGTTTTTGCAACAGGCTCATTGTTGCCCCTAGTGGCCGTTGGGTATATGTCTTTAGTCAAGGTAATGTCGACCACGCTCTTTTCCTAAAACTAACTAAGACTATGTGTTAGTTCAGCCTCAAAGCTAAGACACATGAGGGTCTAAAGCCCTACATGTGTCCGGGTTTCTTTTCTTTATGCAGAGGAATTGAAGCTGTTTTGGTGTTTGTCTTCAGTTTAAACTTATTTCCACCTGGCATTGCACGACCCAGACAACATGACTGACTCAACATAGAGACATAAGTTATTTTTTATCTGTGATAATAACACAGTTGCAACTTATTTCCGACCCCCCCCCCCCCCCAGCAGAAGATGATGCGCCAGGTGACGAGCAGCGACTTCTGCATGAACAGCAGGCCGTCGTGCCTCGCGGAGGACGGCCACCACCCGGCCTCCCACTTTGACCTGTGCACCCAGGCCAACAAGTTCTACCCTCCTCCGCCTCCGTCCGCCCTCCAGATGACGCTGGCCCCCATGGTCCTACCCGCCCAGAGCCACAAGCCAATGGTGTGCCCGAGACAGGAAGTGCTCGTGGGCTCGCCCGGAAAAATCCCCGACATCAAAAGCGCCGATCAGGCGCCGGACGACGGCAAGAAGAAGAACAAGGCCGCCGGGAAGTCGGGCCGACGCGGGAGGCCTTTGGGGACCACCAAGCTGGCCGGGTACAGGACCAGCACGGGGCGACCGCTCGGCACCACCAGAGCTGCCGGGTTCAAGACGAGCCCGGGGAGGCCGCTAGGTACGACCAGAGCGGCGGGATACAAGGTCAGTCCGGGACGGCCCCCCGGCAGCATCAAGGGCTTCTCTCGCCTCAACAAACTGGCTTACGGTAGCACCTGCAGCGGAGCGGCTTTCCCCTATCCGCTACCACACAAGGAAATCCTCTGTGAACCCTCCTGCAAAGAGAAGACGGCTAATGAGTGAAGGTTTCCACTCGCCTTCCATCGGTCGGATAAGAGACGCTTGTGCACAGGTTTCCTGCCAGATACTGGGTGGGTGGGTGGTGGGGGTGGGTGGGGTTGTAATCTTTCCCTGTCCGCTGTGAGGATGAGAGGAGGAGATTTTCTATTATTCGTGTTGGTGTCATCTGTGTGCCTGCCACCAAACATAATACCGTTAGGTTTTCAGTGGTCCTGCTGGAGATCTATAGTGTGTGGAGGGCAACACCACACATCGCCCTGCCCGAAAACAACAATATCATATGTTCTCTGAGGAAGGGGCTTTTAACTCTCTCTTTTTAGTGTGCTTTATGTAGCATTTTAACACCACTGAAGGATCGAATCATCCATTTAAAAATGTTTTATTACCGTAAACAAAGGAGACCGTTATGAGAAGATCGATTGCCACAACTGTGTGAAATCTGCTTTCCAGCACAGGACGAATTTAACTTTGTACGTTCGTTTGAATCCCATATCAGCTGGATATTCACTCTTGTTTTTTTTGCTTTCTAAACAAAAACACAAAAGAGAGGGACAAGTAGCAACACTGCTCTTCTTTTAATTTGAAAAGCAAATTGTTACGTGTAGCACCTTTTATATGTGTCACATTTGTAAAATGGGAGGCTTGTCAGTCTGGATTCAAACAGTTGGGGGTCAAGTGCCTTGCTCAGTGGCACTTCATTTATAGATGTACAGTTAATAAAACTTTTCGGCCAACAGCACCACCCCAAAAAGCTGAAATCCAACTTCCTCCACTCGGCTCCAGAACACTAAAAAAAAACGGACTCCTGCTAACGACGTCTCACTGACTCATTGTCACCTCACCAAAAGTCAACGTATTATTTGCATGCAAAATGTCATCAAAGCGTCAACGTACAGATTGTTGTGATAAATAACACTGTTACCCAAGTCCCAAGTAGTGTTTGTTTTTGTTTTGTTTACTAAAAGTGAATGCAGAAAGATTGACAGCAACTCGGCAACCCTTACTCCTCTCAACCTGCTAATAATTGACCGATGTGGACCGCTGTCTGCTGGTGTGGATGAACGGTGTTTGCAGGTTGTGCTCGTCGTTACAGTAAAACTTGGTTCTTCTCGTCCATGAGGCGGTTCCCTCTCACTGGTACAGACGGTTTCTCTTTACACTGATTCCTGGCTGGGTGTCATTTATGAGTTCTGCTACATGATAACCAACATTTTCATTTTACAACTCACTTTGTTTTTTGCTAAAACTTGAATGTATAATTTTGTCTCAGCTGAAGAAGAAGATACAGTCTTAGTATATTAGTATAAGTTTGATTTAATCAGAAAATATATGATGAAAGATTAATTCAACAGAAATCCGAGCGGGTTTTCAATTCCAACTTTTAATACCTGAAAGCTTTTGATTCTCTTTGCTACAAACACATTTAGTCGAACTGTCCCAGCTGTGTATCTATAGGCATACTTTCCAAAATAATGGATTTTGTGGTTAGAATTAATCAACGACCAAAATTTCAAATTTTTCACTTGACGTCCCAGCTGTGAACCTTCTAAGCTATTGGAAGAATACAAACAAGCAAAGTTCAAGTACAAACAGAGACACTTATTTTACTTATTTTACATTAATGTCACATTTGTCCCAAGAAAATGAGCCCTTAAATATTCAAAACATCAACATGAATGTGTTGCTCAAAGCTCTGACTGGCAGTTAACGTGGTGGTGATAAAACAAGCAATCTTTGAATAAAACGTGATATTTGTGTGAAAAGACATTTACCCCCAAACTAAAGCCTCAAATATCTTATTTGTATTCTTGCTCACAGGTCAAACAAACACTTACACATATTATATTGAATTGCACTGTGATGCTGAATCATAAACAGATGAGACCATCAATGGCGTTTTTTAACACTGCGTGTTGGTGCAAGATCTGCAGACAGGTGGCGCTGTTTCACCAGAGCAAACAGCCAAAGCTGTAGGAGTTCCATCAGAAGAACAGAGGCGTACAGAAAATCACTTCCATTACATCCATTGCCTTCAATAAACATGAGGAGAAAAGAATGATTGATAACCACACGTGTTGAACATTATGATAAACAGACTACAAGTCTCATTTGTTTACCACGATCACACTAAAGTACACAATTTTAAATTAGTACGTATTGATGTTTCTGTTTCCACATCGTAAATCAATCGTTCAGGGTTTGACTTTAACAGTGTCCAGGTAAACTCTGTGGCTGTTTATTTAGTTTAATCTGACTGTTGGGGAAGCTGGCGTTTTTATGAAATTCTATTGTTAAATGATTTAGTGCCAAGCAGACTTGAGACAGACTTTAAAAAGATGATGTAGTTGGTTTTAATATTTGTCATTTCACAACATGCTCAGTGCACCGTGAATACAGTAGATCCCACGGGGTCAAATATGTCTTGTATTCAAGTTCACGTCATTTAAAATCTTCAAACTTTTCCTGACGAACGTTCAGGTTTTCTGTAATATTCATATACAAGCGTTTCAAACTCCCGAGAGCGAAGGAGTCGTGTAGCTTCACTGAGTTGCTCTCTCATGAGGAAATATAAAATAGTTCAATTTGGTGCAATAACCTGTTGTATGTATGTATTGTACTGTGGACACTTTGATACTATCACTTTTTATTATGGTTGTATTTTTATATACTTGTGTACGAGGCCTTCTCTCACTCGTTCCGTTGATGTGACGAAGTGTAACCTCGTTACCGAAATGTCACGTACAAACATCCCCTTCACCCTCCTTTACCAAAGAATAAGACCTGATCTTAACTGTAGGCATTCATGCTATTTGATTTAAAAAAAGATATTCCAACTCCTCACTAACTAACCTGAGCATGACAGTTACTGTGTACAATGTAAATGAAAAAGCACTTAGAGACCACTAATTAAAGATTGTATGATTGTTTGAATTGGTAAAGAACCTTTAAATTGTCGCATCTAAAAACTGGCATAAAATGCCAGTTTTTAGAATGCATTGTAAATTATACATTAACAATGTAAAGTTAGCTCCTTGCATCTTATCGTATTTATATCATCTGTGATCTAACTCTGGAAGTAGTTGTCTTTTTAAATATAATTCTGATGGAGCCATGTTTGATATTTAACCGATATTTTCTCTTTTTGTTTGAAGTTCATGGCTGACATGATGCACATCTTAGAGTGTGTGTTTTATTTACAGTGTTTACGTTGGAATGGGTTTCACTCATTTTGTTTTGGGCTTCTATAGATGCGTATGATGAGGTGAAGCCTGATGAACACGCTGGTAGGATGCAGACATTTGAACACTGTCCTGGCTGACTGAGACACATAGACGCTTACTGTTAACACCTCTCCTCCTTCTATGACGAGTCAAATACGTCTCCGTCCCGCTCCATCTTTTAGGTTTGTTCCCCACAAACTTCTGCAACTTTAAGGAGGTTTCTTACTGAAAAGCTGAAGCATGTTTTGGGGATTTCATGTTCCAAAATGCTGTTTCTGTCTTGGATTTAGATTTCTTGTTGTGAGGCACTGACCCTCCAAGGAGGAGAGAAGAGATTAAGGGATGGTTTTGGGATGTGGATTACCTAAAATGGACTCAATAATATGGCTCATTTATTGACGCTCCTGTGGTTTTCGGCTGCCATAGTTCAAGTTAAATCCGTGCACATGATTTGATAGTTTATTTTATATTTCTTTTTTTTTTATAATTGAGTGATTTTCTTCCGTCACCATAATCAGCATTAAATCAACACACGTTCTGTTGATGATTTCATAAAACATGACCTCACATTCTGAGTGTTTCTGAGACGACGTGAAGCCAAGTTATTCCTAAAGTGTGATTGGTGAAGCCTGTAAAGATTTTCATAATTCCCAATTTATTCCTGCATGCTTGTTGTGGAATGTTGAAAAGTTGTGTAATAAATCTGAAAGTAACACATTCTGCTGAAATGTTGTCTTGAAATATTTTTACACGAGGGGCTTATTTGATTGTCTTTTAGTTTTTGTCTCTCACCAAAATATCTTTAAAAAACATTCAATGCAAATCAATTCAGTAGGAAACAGACAGATGTTTGTGATACTCTGACAGTGAAAGGAAGAACACAGTTTTTTAAAGAATAGCAGTTTATTGATAAAATGCTGACATGTCACAATTTATTCATTTGCAGGATTTTGAACATTGACTTTTCATAAATGTTTCCAAAAACAATTGACTTCACTCTAAGAAAGATGATGAACAAACTTTATATCTGAAGGTTACATGTAAGATTATGTCATTTAAAGAAACAGTGATTTTTTTCACAATTTCAGTGAATCGCTCTGATGAAAACAAAACAACTTAAATCCCATGAATAGAATCACCAGAGTCCCACCCGCTATGTTTGATTGCTGCAGTGCAGACACACCTCTACATCTACTGTCTAGAGGTGAATCATTATTTAAACTCCTGTCTACTTGAGCTCACACAACTCAGCAGAGTCTCCAGAAGATGATCGAAGCCAAAATCCAGCATAGAGAGGCTGAGTGAACGTGGTCTGGACTCTGTGGAGGAGAGTCATGGTTTTAGACACGCTGTAGTAAGACAGAGTACCTGCCCTGTGATCCAGATAAACTCCTATTCTGGAGGACTGAGGGCCTGAGACTGAAGTATTAGTATTGTTATGACAGAATTCATAACGACCACTGAAACAATTTAATGACCAAGATTTGTTATTACATCCGAATCCACATTCCTCCCTGGTCCCTGTTCTGCTAATATCCTTGTATGCAACTGAAATCCTAACCATCCCGCTCCACTCCACCTCCCAGTAGCATCGTCCAGTCAGACCCTCTCTACTCAGGACCTGCTGCCATTCAACAAATCTGTCTGGGTGACTCACATATAACTGTCTGCTGCCATTAATGTTGCTTTCCTGTTCCTGTCACACAAGGATAAACGTCTCTGTGCTGTGTTTGGATCCAGTGTGATTTGACTAGAATATTTCATAAACTCAGCTCTGGTTCTGGGCTCTGCTTGAGGCACTAAAACATCGACTTCAGTCACTGCCAGAGAGATCTTTCCCCACTCCTCACTCAGAACAGCCTGCAGTTTATCTCTGGCCTCTGACACCGCCGCTGCCACATCCTTAAATGAGCACAGAGGATGGATATCAACGCTGGGTAGGTCTTCAGACTCACTCAGACGGGACAGTGAGGGGTAGTTGTTCAGGAAATGGAGGTGATCCTCTGTGCGTGAGAGCTGGTCCAGCTCAGCATCTTTCCTCCACAGCTCAGCGATCTCCTGCTGCAGCTTCACCTCAAGCTCTTCAGCTTGACTCACTTGAGTTTTCTGCTGGGATCTGATCTGCTGCTTCACCTCAGAACTTCTTTTCTCAATCAGACGCATCAACTCAGTGAACATCTTCTCACTGTCCCTCACAGCTTCATCGGCCGAAAGATTAAGAGTCCCCACCTTCTGTCGAAGCACCTTGACGTCTTTCTCTCTGTCCTGGACTCTCTGCTGGATCTTTTGCCGACTCGCCCCGAGCTCCGTCTGCCTCTCAGCCCTCTCTGCTGCAGCGGAGACTGTGTCGTGGCCTTTATGATCATCCATTGTGCAGAGATAGCAGATACACTGCTGATCAGTGCGGCAGAAGATCTTCATCACCTCGTCGTGGCGAGAGCAGATGCTCTCCTGGAGCTTTAAAGTGGCTTCAACCAGCTTGTGTTTCTTTAAAGGAGCAACATCGTAGTGAGGCTGGAGGTGTTGCTCACAGTAAGACGCCATACACACCAGGCAGGACTTGAAGGCTTTCAGCTTCATCCCAGAGCAGAAATCACAGGCCACGTCTCCAGGTCCCGCATAGGAACGATCAGATGAAGCAGCTTGAAGTCCTACTTCCTTCAGTTCCTCCACTAACTCTGCTAACACAACATTTTTCATCAGGACAGGCCTCGATGTGAAGCTCTGCCTGCACTGAGGGCAGCTGTGCGTGTTCTTGTTCTTGCTCTCCTCATCCCAGCAGTCTTTAATACAGCTCATGCAGTAGCTGTGCCCACATGGGATGGTCACCGGATCCTTTAGAAGATCCAGACAGATTGAACAGCTCAGTTTTTCTCGATCCCGTCGAATCTCTTGCTGTGCCATTTCTTCTCTCGACGACAGCGAGTGTCTGTAAGTTTCACTCTCTGTTTCCAGATAAAAGCTGTGCTCATTTCCTCAATGTGTGTCCACTGATCTGCAGTGTGTGTGCTTTTCAGCTCTTACAGTTGATCACATGGTGTTTACACCCATCTTTTAACTTGCAGATCTGTGAAAGGGGAGGGAACGACAAATAGACTATATGAGCAGGAGGAAACTCCCCTACAGCAGTAAATAGAGTCGGTGTGAGGGTTATAATGTTGTGCTTCATTCCAGGAAGAGGAGCGGTTTGAGAGTTGCATTGTTTCTTTCTTCTTTCATTGTACTACTATTGATACTACGTCCACTAATACAGAGTACTTATAGGTAAACATTAAAGAATACAAATTATGTTCATTTAGATATGGTATAACTAGAATTAACTACTTTTAGAAACGTTATATGACATTAATTTGGCCAATGCTCAAAAATCCAAATCCATTTATACATTGTGACTCTTTCATTTATTTTGTAGTTTTTTTTAACATAATAAAGAATATTCATCTAATAACACAATTCTTTTTTAAGTTGGACAAAAACAGATTTTCAATAAAAATGTTTGCATACATACAATATATTTCATGCACAGTATGTAATGAAAATGGCAGTAAATATAACGTTTGAATCATATTTAAAGATTTCATTAAATTAATAAAATGTCAATATAGAGCATTTGTTTTTAATGCACTTTTTTAAAGAATAGATGTAAAAGTGCTCATTTACTTGATGTTTATTCACGGATCTGCAGTGAATGAGCTTTTCAGCTCACAGATTGAATCACATGTGTTTTATGAAAGAGGAGGGAACAACAAATATTGGAGCCAAATAGACTCTGAGAGTTTGTCAGAGCAGGAGGAGCGGGTTGTTGCTCCCAAATGCTTCGGATCGTTTGTGGTGACAATTAAAATACGTTTTTGTGCTTTATTCCCTAGAAGTGTCACGATTAGGCTTTGCCTCCTGTGTCTTTGTGTGTGTGTGTGGCTCCGCCCTGGTCTCCTCCCGGCTCCCTCCTGATTACATTCATTCAACTCACCTGCCCAGCTGCCTTCCATCTACTCATCACCCAACAGTATATCTACCCCGGTTCCACATCCACTCGCTGCCAGATCATTGTTGTTTCAACCTCACTGGTAGTTTGAGCTCTCTCAGTCACGCTGTTGCTGTTTATTCAGAGTATCCATGTGTTTTCCGTTGTCCTCATCTTGTCTTTCTGTGCCTACAATTTGGTTCATCCTCCCGGTTCCTCAGTCTGCCTGCCCTTCCTCGTCCTGCCTGGTTTTCACCCTCGCCCTCTCGTCCTTGTATCTCCCCGTTGTTCACTGACAGTTTCCCCTTTGTGACTACCCTGAAGTAAATCCTTTTGTTTTCACTCAAGACTCCTGGTTATGTCTGCTTTTGAGTCCACCACCACACCCCGTGACGAGAAGAGGAACGGTTTGAGAGTTGCAGTGTGTCTTAACTTTACAATGTATCTTTCAGATAACTACAGGATAGGAACCAGTGTTCCCAATGGAATATACTACTATTACTACTAGCCTGTTCAGGTTTTTATGAGCTAGTGAACGTTCCTTACATATACAGGGTTACATTTAAATGTGGGCCTGCCAGTAGTTCCATTTGCTGGCTCCCATACTTGACACCAAGAGAGACACACCAACAATAACAACCCCTGAAAGCAGATAGCTTCATGTTACACTTTTCTTGCTGCAGGCAGTGGATCCCAACCTTTTTCTATCAGTGAATAACTGACTCCTTGACTAAGTGACATAATTCATGGTTATTTCATATTATATTCAATGCATAACAATAATACTAGAGGGCAACTTCTAAAGTTGGTTGAATTTTGATTGGTTATTTGCTGTGAATATTGCATCAGAGATGGGGTTTCCTGTTATTTTTAGCCACTTCAAAAACTATTGTTTTATGTTTCTTTTTTAGGTGGTTAAAGCAGAAAGTTGTATAGACTATGATTAGAATAATAATTGAAGCAGGACCTCCTTTGCCTTAAGAATACCAGAACATAACAATGCTGTCATATTATCTCAGATAGTTGGCTTTCTGCTCCGTTAACAGACTTGTTCTAAATGGAAAAGACCTCAACATGGTAACAATGTAATGCCTGATGTATTTAAGGTGTCTCCTCAGGGTACCCTGAAGGTCTGTGTTACATCTGTTTCACTTGCGTTGAGCTCTTATCTAAAATACTTTGTTAAACGTATGGATACGATTTAAGAACTCATGTTCCAAAATGCTGTTTCTGTCTTGGATTTTGAGTTCTTGCTGTGAGGCACTGACCCTCCAAGGAGGAGAGAAGAGATTAAGGGATGATTTTGGGATGTGGATTACCTGAAATGGACTCAATCATATGGCTCATTTATTGACAATCCTGTGGTTTTCGGCTGCCATAGTTCAAGTTAAATCCGTGCACATGATTTGATTGTTTATTTTATATTTCTTTTTTTTTTATAATTGAGTGATTTTCTTCCGTCACCATAATCAGCATTAAATCAACACACAGTCTGTTGATGATTTCATAAAACATGACCTCACATTCTGAGTGTTTCTGAGACAACGTGAAGCCAAGTTATTCCTAAAGTGTGATTGGTGAAGCCTGTAAAGATTTCCATAATTCCCAATTTATTCTTGCATGCTTGTTGTGGAATGTTGAAAAGTTGTGTAATAAATCTGAAAGTAACACATTCTGCTGAAATGTTGTCTTGAAATATTTTTACACGAGGGGCTTATTTGATTGTCTTTTAGTTTTTGTCTCTCACCAAAATATCTTTAAAAAACGCATTCAATACAAATCAATTCAGTAGGAAACAGACAGATGTTTGTGATACTCTGACAGTGAAAGGAAGAACACAGTTTTTTAAAGAATAGCAGTTTATTGATAAAATGCTGACATGACACAATTTATTTATTTGCAGGATTTTGAACATTGACTTTTCATAAATGTTTCCAAAAACAATTGACTTCACTCTAAGAAAGATGATGAACAAACTTTATATCTGAAGGTTACATGTAAGATTATGTCATTTAAAGAAACAGTGATTTTTTTCACAATTTCAGTGAATTGCTCTGATGAAATCAAAACAACTTAAATCCAATAAAAGAAATCACCAGAGTCCCACCCGCTATGTTTGATTGCTGCAGTGCAGACACACCTCTACATCTACTGTCTAGAGGTGAATCATTCTTTAAACTCCTGTCTACTTGAGCTCACACAACTCAGCAGAGCTTCCAGAAGATGATGGAAGCCAAACTCCAGCATAGAGAGGCTGAGTGAACGTGGTCTGGACTCTGTGGAGGAGAGTCATGGTTTCAGACACGCTGTAGTAAGACAGAGTACCTGCCCTGTGATCCAGATAAACTCCTATTCTGGAGGACTGAGGGCCTGAGACTGAAGTATTATTATTGTTATGTCTGAATATATAACGACCACGGTAACATTCTAATGACCAAGATTTGTTATTATATCCGAATGCACATTCCTCCCTGGTCCCTGTTCTGCTAATATCTTTGTATGCAACTGAAATCCTAACTGTCCCGCTCCACTCCACCTCCCAGTAGCATCGTCCAGTCAGACCCTCTCTACTCAGGACCTGCCACCTTTCAACAAATCTGTCTGGGTGACTCAAATATAACTGTTCTTTTCTCATTAATGTTGCTTTTCTGTTCCTGTCACATAATGACAAACGTCTATGTGCTGTGTTTGGATCCAGTGTGATTTGACTAGAATAGTTCATAAACTCAGCTCTGGTTCTGGGCTCTGCATGAGGCAGTAAAACATCGACTTCAGTCACTGCCAGAGAGATCTTTCCCCACTCCTCACTCAGAACAGCCTGCAGTTTATCTCTGGCCTCCGACACCGCCGCTGCCACATCCTTAAATGAGCACAGAGGATGGATATCAACGCTGGGTAGGTCTTCAGACTCACTCAGACGGGACAGTGAGGGGTAGTTGTTCAGGAAATGGAGGTGATCCTCTGTGCGTGAGAGCTGGTCCAGCTCAGCATCTTTCCTCCGCAGCTCAGCGATCTCCTGCTGCAGCTTCACCTCAAGCTCTTCAGCTTGACTCACTTGAGTTTTCTGCAGGGATCTGATCTGCTGCTTCACCTCAGAACTTCTTTTCTCAATCAGACGCATCAACTCAGTGAACATCTTCTCACTGTCCCTCACAGCTTCATCGGCCGAAAGATTAAGAGTCCCCACCTTCTGTCGAAGCACCTTGACGTCTTTCTCTCTGTCCTGGACTCTCTGCTGGATCTTTTGCCGACTCGCCCCGAGCTCCGTCTGCCTCTCAGCCCTCTCTGCTGCAGCGGTGACTGTGTCGTGGCCTTTATGATCATCCATTGTGCAGAGATAGCAGATACACTGCTGATCAGTGCGGCAGAAGATCTTCATCACCTCGTCGTGGCGAGAGCAGATGCTCTCCTGGAGCTTTAACGTGGCTTCAACCAGCTTGTGCTTCTTTAAAGGAGCAACATCGTAGTGAGGCTGGAGGTGTTGCTCACAGTAAGAGGCCATACACACCAGGCAGGACTTGAAGGCTTTCAGCTTCATCCCAGAGCAGAAATCACAGGCCACGTCTCCAGGTCCCGCATAGGAACGATCAGATGAAGCAGCTTGAAGTCCTACTTCCTTCAGTTCCTCCACTAACTCTGCTAACACGGTACTTTTCATCAGGACAGGCCTCGATGTGAAGCTTCGCCTGCACTGAGGGCAGCTGTGCGTGTTCTTGTTCTTGCTCTCCTCATCCCAGCAGTCTTTAATACAGCTCATGCAGTAGCTGTGCCCACATGGGATGGTCACCGGATCCTTTAGAAGATCCAGACAGATTGAACAGCTCCGTTTTTCTCGATCCCGTCGAATCTCTTGCTGTGCCATTTCTTCTCTCGACGACAGCGAGTGTCTGTAAGTTTCACTCTCTGTTTCCAGATAAAAGCTGTGCTCATTTCCTCAATGTGTGTCCACTGATCTGCAGTGTGTGTGCTTTTCAGCTCTTACAGTTGATCACATGGTGTTTACACCCATCTTTTAACTTGCAGATCTGTGAAAGGGGAGGGAACGACACACACCTGAGCTGAGAAGACTTTGAGCAGGAGGAAACTCCCCTACAGCAGTAAATAGAGTCGGTGTGAGGGTTATCAAGTTGTGCTTCATTCCAGGAAGAGGAGCGGTTTGAGAGTTGCATTGTTTCTTTAGTCGTCAGTTACATTCTTCCTTTTAGATAAATACAGATTTTATAATAGAATACATGCTCTGAGAACCAGTGGAACATGATAATACTACTATTGCTACTACTTTCACTAATGTAGAGTACTAATAAACATTAAATAATACAAATTATGTTCATTTAGATGTGGTATAACTTGAATAAACCACTTTTTAAAAACTTCATATGACATTAATTTGGCCAATGCTCAAAAATCCAAATCCATTTATACATTTTTACATACATGACTCTTTCATCTATCGTCTATTTTTTTTAACATAATAAAGTCCATTCATCTAATAACACAATTCTTTTTTAAGTTGGACAAAAAATTATTTTTAATTCAAAATGTTGCATTTATACAATATATTTCATGCACAGTATGTAATGAAAATGACAGTAAATATAACGTTTGAATCGTATTTAAAGATTTCATTAAATTAATAAAAATGTAAATATAGAGCATTTGTTTTTAATGCACTTTTTTAAAGAATAGATGTAAAAGTGCTCATTTACTTGATGTTTATTCACGGATCTGCAGTGAATGAGCTTTTCAGCTCACAGATTGAATCACATGTGTTTTATGAAAGAGGAGGGAACAACAAATATTGGAGCCAAATAGACTCTGAGAGTTTGTCAGAGCAGGAGGAGCGGATTGTTGCTCCCAAATGCTTCGGATCGTTTGTGGTGACAATTAAAATACGTTTTTGTGCTTTATTCCCTAGAAGTGTCACGATTAGGCTTTGCATCCTGTGTCTTTGTGTGTGTGTGTGGCTCCGCCCTGGTCTCCTCCCGGCTCGCTCCTGATTACATTCATTCAACTCACCTGCCCAGCTGCCTTCCATCTACTCATCACCCAACAGTATATCTACCCCGGTTCCACATCCACTCGCTGCCAGATCATTGTTGTTTCAACCTCACTGGTAGTTTGAGCTCTCTCAGTCACGCTGTTGCTGTTTATTCAGAGTATCCATGTGTTTTCCGTTGTCCTCATCTTGTCTTTCTGTGCCTACAATTTGGTTCATCCTCCCGGTTCCTCAGTCTGCCTGCCCTTCCTCGTCCTGCCTGGTTTTCACCCTCGCCCTCTCGTCCTTGTATCTCCCCGTTGTTCACTGACAGTTTCCCCTTTGTGTCTACCCTGAAGTAAATCCTTTTGTTTTCACTCAAGACTCCTGGTTATGTCTGCTTTTGAGTCCACCACCACACCCCGTGACGAGAAGAGGAACGGTTTGAGAGTTGCAGTGTGTCTTAACTTTACAATGTATCTTTCAGATAACTACAGGATAGGAACCAGTGTTCCCAATGGAATATACTACTATTACTACTAGCCTGTTCAGGTTTTTATGAGCTAGTGAACGTTCCTTACATATACAGGGTTACATTTAAATGTGGGCCTGCCAGTAGTTCCATTTGCTGTCTCCCATACTTGACACCAAGAGAGACACACCAACAATAACAACCCCTGAAAGCAGATAGCTTCATGTTACACTTTTCTTGCTGCAGGCAGTGGATCCCAACCTTTTTCTATCAGTGAATAACTGACTCCTTGACTAAGTGACATAATTCATGGTTATTTCATATTATATTCAATGCATAACAATAATACTAGAGGGCAACTTCTAAAGTTGGTTGAATTTTGATTGGTTATTTGCTGTGAATATTGCATCAGAGATGGGGTTTCCTGTTATTTTTAGCCACTTCAAAAACTATTGTTTTATGTTTCTTTTTTAGGTGGTTAAAGCAGAAAGTTGTATAGACTATGATTAGAATAATAATTGAAGCAGGACCTCCTTTGCCTTAAGAATACCAGAACATAACAATTCTGTAATAAAATCTCAGATAGTTGGCTTTCTGCTCCGTTAACAGACTTGTTCTAAATGGAAAAGACCTCAACATGGTAACAATGTAATGCCTGATGTATTTAAGGTGTCTCCTCAGGGTACCCTGAAGGTCTGTGTTACATCTGTTTCACTTGCGTTGAGCTCTTATCTAAAATACTTTGCTAAACGTATGGATACGATTCAAGAACTCATGTTCCAAAATGCTGTTTCTGTCTTGGATTTTGATTTCTTGTTGTGAGGCACTGACCCTCCAAGGAGGAGAGAAGAGATTAAGGGATGATTTTGGGATGTGGATTACCTAAAATGGACTCAATAATATGGCTCATTTATTGACGCTCCTGTGGTTTTCGGCTGTCGTAGTTCAAGATAAATCCGTGCACATGATTTGTTAGTATATTTTATGGTTCTTTTTCTTTATAATTGAGTGATTTTCTTCCGTCACCATAATCAGCATTAAATCAACACACGGTCTGTTGATGATTTCATAAAACATGACCTCACATTCTGAGTGTTTCTGAGACAACGGGAAGCCAAGTTATTCCTAAAGTGTGATTGGTGAAGCCTGTAAAGATTTCCATAATTCCCAATTTATTCTTGCATGCTTGTTGTGGAATGTTGAAAAGTTGTGTAATAAATCTGAAAGTAACACATTCTGCTGAAATGTTGTCTTGAAATATTTTCACACGAGGGGCTTATTTGATTGTCTTTTAGTTTCTGTCTCTTACCAAAATATCTTTAAAAAACGCATTCAATGCAAATCAATTCAGTAGGAAACAGACAGATGTTTGTGATACTCTGACAGTGAAAGGAAGAACACAGTTTTTTAAAGAATAGCAGTTTATTGATAAAATGCTGACATGTCACAATTTATTTATTTGCAGGATTTTGAACATTGACTTTTCATAAATGTTTCCAAAAACAATTGACTTCACTCTAAGAAAGATGATGAACAAACTTTATATCTGAAGGTTACATGTAAGATTATGTCATTTAAAGAAACAGTGATTTTTTTCACAATTTCAGTGAATCGCTCTGATGAAAACAAAACAACTTAAATCCCATGAAAAGAAATCACCAGAGTCCCACCCGCTATGTTTGATTGCTGCAGTGCAGACACACCTCTACATCTACAGTCTAGAGGTAAATCATTCTTTAAACTCCTGTCTACTTGAGCTCACACAACTCAGCAGAGCCTCCAGAAGATAATGGAAGCCGAAATCCAGCATAGAGAGGCTGAGTGAACGTGGTCTGGACTCTGTGGAGGAGAGTCATGGTTTCAGACACGCTGTAGTAAGACAGAGTACCTGCCCTGTGATCCAGATAAACTCCTATTCTGGAGGACTGAGGACCTGAGACTGAAGTATTAGTATTGTTATGTCTGAATTCATAACGACCACTGATACAATTTAATGACCAAGATTTGTCATTACATCCGAATCCACATTCCACTCTGGTCCCTGTTCTGCTAATATCTTTATATGCAACTGAAATCCTAACTGTCCCGCTCCACTCCACCTCCCAGTAGCAGCGTCCAGTCAGACCCTCTCTACTCAGGACCTGCCACCATTCAACAAATCTGTCTGGGTGACTCAAATATAACTGTTCTTTTCTCATTAATGTTGCTTTTCTGTTCCTGTCACATAATGACAAACGTCTATGTGTTGTGTTTGGATCCAGTGTGATTTGACTAGAATAGTTCATAAACTCAGCTCTGGTTCTGGGCTCTGCTTGAGGCACTAAAACATCGACTTCAGTCACTGCCAGAGAGATCTTTCCCCACTCCTCACTCAGAACAGCCTGCAGTTTATCTCTGGCCTCTGACACCGCTGCTGCCACATCCTTAAATGAGCATAGAGGATGGATATCAACGCTGGGTAGGTCTTCAGACTCACTCAGACGGGACAGTGAGGGGTAGTTGTTCAGGAAATGGAGGTGATCCTCTGTGCGAGAGAGCTGGTCCAGCTCAGCATCTTTCCTCCACAGCTCAGCGATCTCCTGCTGCAGCTTCACCTCAAGCTCTTCAGCTTGACTCACTTGAGTTTTCTGCTGGGATCTGATCTGCTGCTTCACCTCAGAACTTCTTTTCTCAATCAGACGACTCAACTCAGTGAAGATCTTCTCACTGTCCCTCACAGCATCATCGGCCGAAAGATTAAGAGTCCCCACCTTCTGTCGAAGCACCTTGACATCTTTCTCTCTGTCCTGGACTCTCTGCTGGATCTTTTGCCGACTCGCCCCGAGCTCCGTCTGCCTCTCAGCCCTCTCTGCTGCAGCGGAGACTGTGTCGTGGCCTTTATGATCATCCATGGAGCAGAGATAGCAGATACACTGCTGATCAGTGCGGCAGAAGATCTTCATCACCTCGTCGTGGCGAGAGCAGATGCTCTCCTGGAGCTTTAAAGTGGCTTCAACCAGCTTGTGTTTCTTTAAAGGAGCAACATCGTAGTGAGGCTGGAGGTGTTGCTCACAGTAAGAGGCCATACACATCAGGCAGGACTTGAAGGCTTTCAGCTTCATCCCAGAGCAGAAATCACAGGCCACGTCTCCAGGTCCCGCATAGGAACGATCAGATGAAGCAGCTTGAAGTCCTACTTCCTTCAGTTCCTCCACTAACTCTGCTAACACGGTATTTTTCACCAGGACAGGCCTCGATGTGAAGCTTCGCCTGCACTGAGGGCAGCTGTGCGTGTTCTTGTTCTTGCTCTCCTCATCCCAGCAGTCTTTAATACAGCTCATGCAGTAGCTGTGCCCACATGGGATGGTCACCGGATCCTTTAGAAGATCCAGACAGATTGAACAGCTCAGTTTTTCTCGATCCCGTCGAATCTCTTGCTGTGCCATTTCTTCTCTCGACGACAGCGAGTGTCTGTAAGTTTCACTCTCTGTTTCCAGATAAAAGCTGTGCTCATTTCCTCAATGTGTGTCCACTGATCTGCAGTGTGTGTGCTTTTCAGCTCTTACAGTTGATCACATGGTGTTTACACCCATCTTTTAACTTGCAGATCTGTGAAAGGGGAGGGAACGACAAATAGACTAGCATGAGCAGGAGGAACCTCCCCTACAGCAGTAAATAGAGTCGGTGTGAGGGTTATCAAGTTGTGCTTCATTCCAGGAAGAGGAGCGGTTTGAGAGTTGCATTGTTTCTTTAGTCGTCAGTTACATTCTTCCTTTTAGATAAATATAGATTTTATAATAGAATACATGCTCTGAGAAGCAGTGGAACATGATACTACTACTATTGCTACTTCCACTATTACAATGTAGAGTACTAATAGGTAAACATTAAATAACACAAATTATGTTCATTTAGATATGGTATAACTAGAATTAACTACTTTTAGAAACGTTATATGACATTAATTTGGCCAATGCTCAAAAATCCAAATCCATTTATACATTGTTACATACATGACTCTTTCATTTATTTTTTATTTTTTTTAACATAATAAAGTCCATTCATCTAATAACACAATTCTGTTTTAAGTTGGACAAAAACAGATTTTTATTCAACATTTTTTATATATACAATATATTACATGCACAGTATGTAATGAAAATGGCAGTAAATATAACAGAATTATATTTAAAATGTTGTTAAATTAATAAAATGTCAACATAGAGCATTTGTTTTTAATGCACTTTTTTAAAGAATAGATGTAAAAGTGCTCATTTACTTGATGTTTATTCACGGATCTGCAATGAATGAGCTTTTCAGCTCACAAATGTAATCACATGTGTTTTATGAAAGAGGAGGGAACAACAAATATTGGAGCCAAATAGACTCTGAGAGTTTGTCATTTGTTTTCCATAATTCCCAATTTATTCCTGCATGCTTGTTGTGGAATGTTCAAAAGTTGTGTAATAAATCTGAAAGTAACACATTCTGCTGAAATGTTGTCTTGAAATATTTTTGTTTGCAAAAGAGTCACAATTTTACACGAGGGGCTTATTTGATTGTCTTTTAGTTTTTGTCTCTCACCAAAATATCTTTAAAAAACGCATTCAATGCAAATCAATTCAGTAGGAAACAGACAGATGTTTGTGATACTCTGACAGTGAAAGGAAGAACACAGTTTTTTAAAGAATAGCAGTTTATTGATAAAATGCTGACATGTCACAATTTATTTATATGCAGGATTTTGAACATTGACTTTTCATAAATGTTTCCAAAAACAATTGTTAACATGAAAAGAGACATTTGACTCCAATAAAGACGATTAGCAAACTATATTTCTGAGGGTTACATGTAAGATTATATCAGAACATTTTTATGTTAATTTTCTCTGCATACATTTAAAGAAGTAATGTGATTATTTTATATCAGTACAGTTGCAGCACACAGACGGCAGCATGTAGAGTACTAAAAAGGTAACGTTCAATTATACAACTTATGTTCATGAAGATATGGTACAACTTAAAATAACAGTTTTTATGTTTTATATTACATTCATTTGGCAGATGCTCAAAAAATTTAAATTTAAATGAATTAATTTAGATTTCTACATACATTACTCGTGATTATTATATTTTCTATACATATAAGACCATTTAAATGAAAAACAAATTCTATTCACTAAATTTTAAGTTGAACAAAAAATAATCAGCAGACATTTTGCATATGCAATAATTTCAATGCACAGAATATAATGAAAAAAGGTTTAGTGGATTTAACATAAGAATCAAAGATCAAACTTGTCATTTCCTGTGAAGCTACAAACATTTTTTTTTTATAATTTCAGTAAATTGCTCTGATGAAAACAAAAGAACTTAAATCCCATGAAAAGAAATCACCAGAGTCCCACCCGCTATGTTTGATTGCTGCAGTGCAGACACACCTCTACATCTACTGTCTAGAGGTGAATCATTATTTAAACTCCTGTCTACTTGAGCTCACACAACTCAGCAGAGCCTCCAGAAGATACTTGAAGCCAAAATCCAGCATAGAGAGGCTGAGTGAACGTGGTCTGGACTCTGTGGAGGAGAGTCATGGTTTTAGACACGCTGTAGTAAGACAGAGTACCTGCCCTGTGATCCACATAAACTCCTATTCTGGAGGACTGAGGGCCTGAGACTGAAGTATTAGTATTGTTATGTCTGAATATATAACGACCACGGTAACATTCTAATGACCAAGATTTGTTATTATATCCGAATCCACATTCCTTCCTGGTCCCTGTTCTGCTAATATCTTTATATGCAACTGAAATAATAACTCTCTTGCTCCACTCCACCTCCCAGTAGCAGCGTCCAGTCAGACCCTCTCTGCTCAGGACCTGCCACAACTCAACAAATCTGTCTGGGTGACTCAAATATAACTGTTCTAATGCCATTAATGTTGCTTTTCTGTTCCTGTCACACAAGGATAAACATTTATGTGCTGTGTTTGGATCCAGTGTGATTTGACTAGAATAGTTCATAAACTCAGCTCTGGTTCTGGGCTCTGCTTGAGGCAGTAAAACATCGACTTCAGTCACTGCCAGAGAGATCTTTCCCCACTCCTCACTCAGAACAGCCTGCAGTTTATCTCTGGCCTCCGACACCGCCGCTGCCACATCCTTAAATGAGCACAGAGGATGGATACCAACGCTGGGTAGGTCTTCAGACTCACTCAGACGGGACAGTGAGGGGTAGTTGTTCAGGAAATGGAGGTGATCCTCTGTGCGAGAGAGCTGGTCCAGCTCAGCATCTTTCCTCCACAGCTCAGCGATCTCCTGCTGCAGCTTCACCTCAAGCTCTTCAGCTTGACTCACTTGAGTTTTCTGCTGGGATCTGATCTGCTGCTTCACCTCAGAACTTCTTTTCTCAATCAGACGACTCAACTCAGTGAAGATCTTCTCACTGTCCCTCACAGCATCATCGGCCGAAAGATTAAGAGTCCCCACCTTCTGTCGAAGCACCTTGACGTCTTTCTCTCTGTCCTGGACTCTCTGCTGGATCTTTTGCCGACTCGCCCCGAGCTCCGTCTGCCTCTCAGCCCTCTCTGCTGCAGCGGAGACTGTGTCGTGGCCTTTATGATCATCCATGGAGCAGAGATAACAGATACACTGCTGATCAGTGCGGCAGAAGATCTTCATCACCTCGTCATGGCGAGAGCAGATGCTCTCCTGGAGATTTAAAGTGGCTTCAACCAGTTTGTGTTTCTTTAAAGGAGCAACATCGTAGTGAGGCTGGAGGTGTTGCTCACAGTAAGACGCCATACACATCAGGCAGGACTTGAAGGCTTTCAGCTTCATCCCAGAGCAGAAATCACAGGCCACGTCTCCAGGTCCCGCATAGGAACGATCAGATGAAGCAGCTTGAAGTCCTACTTCCTTCAGTTCCTCCACTAACTCTGCTAACACGGTATTTTTCACCAGGACAGGCCTCGATGTGAAGCTTCGCCTGCACTGAGGGCAGCTGTGCGTGTTCTTGTTCTTGCTCTCCTCATCCCAGCAGTATTTAATACAGCTCATGCAGTAGCTGTGCCCACATGGGATGGTCACCGGATCCTTTAGAAGATCCAGACAGATTGAACAGCTCCGTTTTTCTCGATCCTGTCGAATCTCTTGCTGTGCCATTTCTTCTCTCGACGACAGCGAGTGTCTGTAAGTTTCACTCTCTGTTTATAAAAGCTGTGCTCATTTCCTCAATGTGTGTCCACTGATCTGCAGTGTGTGGGCTTTTCAGCTCTTACAGTTGATCACATGGTGTTTACACCCATCTTTTAACTTGCAGATCTGTGAAAGGGGAGGGAACGACAAATAGACTATATGAGCAGGAGGAACCTCCCCTACAGCAGTAAATAGTTGGTGTGAGGGTTATAATGTTGTGCCTCATTCCAGGAAGAGGGGCGGTTTGAGAGTTGCATTGTTTCTTTATTCGTCAGTTACATTCTTTCTTTTAGATAACTACAGATTTTATAATAGAATACTCTCTTAGAACCAATGTTCCCAATGGAACATGATAATACTATTTGCTACTACTTCCACTAATACAATATATATATAATATACAATATAAAAACTTTTGATGACATTAATTTGGCCGATGCTCAAAAATCCAAATCCATTTCTACATTTTTACATACATGACTTTCATTTATTTAAAAATATTTTTTAAATAATAAATCCGTTTCATCTAATAACACAATTCTGTTCTAAGTTTGACAAAAATAGATTTTTAATTCAAAATGTATACATTGCATATACGCAATATATTACAATCACAAGTATGTAATGAAATGGCAGTAAATATACCAACAACACAAAATAGTCTATTTAAATAAATACATATATATATATATATATTATTCAACACACAGGAATGAATTAAATTACACAAATCAGTAGAATTTCAGCCTTAAACTCTATATAGGTCATATGACATTATGCTGTGTGAATCATTTAATTAATATTCAATGAATCACTTGTCGGAACTCCTTTTGATACAATCTCCTCATTCGTCTTGAAAATAAACCAGTTATACGGTGTATTTCAGTGGTTTCCCTTCTGTATAGATACAAGACAACCATATCTTTAGTTATTTATTTCTATCTAGTTGTACTACAGAGAAACACGTAACATGCGGGCGTGTATTTCAAACGTAAATCAAAAGATATAACATCAATCCTTTTGTTGTTGTTGCAGATAGTCACTCCGGATGTCGTCTCTATGCCCGGAAGAAGAATTCGGTGGTGCAACATGTATTTTCTTCCGCCACCGCTCGGAAACACTCATTTCCTATGAGACCAAAAAACATCATGTCACATCTCAACATGTCGTGATAGCCGTTCATATTTGCATCTAGCTAAATAAAAAAAGAAATATGACGGTGACTTTAAATAAACTTCACATCCCGTATGTTTTGTTTTTTATGTTTTATCATTCTGATGTTTTGAAGTACTCGGCTGTGACCGCACAAGGTAAGGGATTGACAGCAGCTTTTTTTTTTAAGCTAGCAAAATACTGCAAACTGGCCGTTACCGCTAACTAACGGCTAACTTGTTATCGTACTGCTAATTGTATTTTTATGCTAAGAAGCTAGTTCCTTGTCTCACTGATGTGTTCACGATTTAACAAGATATCAAACGAACCCTGTCCATCAAACTAGTGGATATTATCATACATTATTAGAGTTGTTGTAACGTTAATTACACTCCTAATCAAACGTTTATAGTCACACTAACGTTACACTTTTTATTATCTGGATTTTAGCATGAACTAGCTGAAAAGCTAGTGATGCTCTCTTTAGGAAATCGTATGACTTGACCTTATTGGGCAGGACTAGCAAGAGCTAATTCGACCTTTACTTCATGTTCACCTCTTTAAAACATCACTATTATCTTCATGAAGAAAGTATCTTTGTGTGTGTATAAGATTGCATTAGTTTGAGCTAGGTGTACCTTATTAACTGGCAACTTGACCTCCTACAGCCGGACTGAATTGCCATTTCATATCATCTCCATCTGTCACTGAACACGTCAGAGATGTGGGTTGTGATTTAGAGGTCTGGAAACCTTCCTTTACTCAGTCATCTTCATGGGACATAACTTACGGCAAACAAATTAGAGCCTGTTCTTATAAATAAGAAATCATCTTTAGAAAAACATTTTTAAAAAGTGCATCTTTAGCAAAAGGAAAACAAGAGGGATAGCCTCAGAGAAATGTCTTCTCTACTGAATCTGGTCAATTATTGCTTCTTTTTTTCCTCAGAAAATGACGATTCCCTGGAGCTCATGCTGACAGAGGACGCAGTGTCCGATATGGAAAACAGCCCCAAATTTGTGGAGTTAGAAGACCTGGACTCTCTGCCGAAGAGGCAGTTCAAGACGGCTGAGATGGCAGATGCTGTGATGGGAACCGAAGCCCCCATCGACCCGTCTGACATCGAGTCCCTGTTCCCCAAAAATGTGAAAGACTACCAGTCAGGCTTCTCCCCGCCTTGCGATGAGAACAGTGCCCAGTGTGATTCACCTGCTCTGGCTGCTAAAGGAGCGTCGATGGAGGACATGAGCGACGACTCATCGCAGCAGGTAACTCACTACGAGCACTACAACATGAATGGGAGTTGTTGTATTTTCTTTTCTTTATAGATATATTTCTAATTTAGTTGACATCTGATAATTAATTACCTGTTAATCCTGCCCTCACCCCCCCAAAAAAACATAAAAAAACAACCCCAAAACAGAAAGTAATAAGCTTAAATCATGCAGAACGACTTCCTTAAGCTTTGTCTGGGTTTAGATTAGAGCTGAAACAATTCGTCAATCAATTAGTTAAGCAACAGGAAATGCATCTGCTCTGCTATATTGATAATCAATGAATAATTTCCGTATTTATTTGAAGCCGCAACACCAATAGAAATAAGTCCGTTGTAGTTTAGATGTTATACATTTGGTGTCATTCTGAAGCCTGATTTGGACTTCTCTCTGGATGTTTACCCCCAGATCACTCTCGACATAGTGCACGCCGACATCCTGCCATCCGAGGAGCAGAACGCCACAGAGGCCGCCAAGACGTACAAGGTGACCTGCGATAAGAGGAACATCACAGGAATTGACGATTTCACTGTGCAGGTCCTCAACGCTTCACAGGTATTCATGCTGCCATCAGCACTGCCGACATCTGAACGCATTTCCTGAATTTGTTCGTACGTTTAACGTAAGACGACTTAGAGCTTAACACGTGTTATCATGTTTAGTGAACCCTTAAACATGTTATTCATTTAGCTTCATTATTATAGACCAAAGACTGTAGGTGGTAAGCTAATAATGGACAGTTTTACTTCATACCAGGCTTATGGGTTCATCAACGGAAACCTGTTAATAAGTGTTTGATCTGCTTTTGACAAAACACACAAACTGCTTAACAGGCAACTAGCTTCAGAGGTAATCGTAAGTATTTGTCAAGCGCTATATTAATGCTAACAAACCAGAGCTTGCAGACTCATTTGCAAATAAAATGTGAACAAGACAGAAAAGGGATCCATGTTCTGGGAAAGCTGCTTTAAGAATAAACACAGTCGTATTTAAGAATCCATCCCTCAGTCTGCGTCTTTGTTCCTCTTTTCTCTCAGGACCTGATGGACTTCCTGAACGCTAACGGCACAGAGTGCTCCATAGTGCTGTTCTTCACCGCCTGGTGCCAGTTCTCAGCCAGCCTGGCACCTCACTTCAACGCCCTGCCCCGAGTCTTTCCCAGCATGCACTTCCTGGCACTGGATGCCTCGCAGCACAGCAGGTGAACGGTCGTGACTTCTGGTATTAATGTGTGTCAACGTGATCTTTTAGTATCTTTTGTCGTCTGTTGTTCGGGTGACATTAGCTTGTGTCTGGTAGAAATATCGCTCACTAGCTAAACTAGCTAATTCTTCACTAACTTTTCACAGAGTCTCAACCAAAACTGACCATTTTAATGTTTATTAAGATCATTTTTAATTATTTAAATCAATTATTCTCTATGTTAGACCAGATCAGCAACTGAATTTCTAAAAGAGAGCCGTGTGTTGTCCGTCTCCATCTTCCACCAGCCTCTCCACGAGGTTCGGGACCGTGGCAGTGCCCAACATCCTGCTGTTCCAGGGGGCCAAACCCATGGCTCGCTTCAACCACACCGACAGAACGCTGGAGACGCTCACCTCCTTCATCGGCAACCAGACAGGTACAAACTGAGTGGAAGACGTCCGTAATAATGCAGTTTTTAGGTTTCAGCATAGACTAGACTGTGTATAAGAAGTGGACGTAGTCACCTCGACGTCACCCATTGGTCCGTGGACGGCTGCTTTAGTCTCGAGGACTCGAGTTCGGCATTTTGGCCGTTCCCATCTTGGCTTTTTTGCTACTATCTGACTCTAAATGAACCATAATTTACTAAATGAACATCCTGCTGTAATGAAGAAGACTTGAAACTAATGATTGAGACCATAAACTCATGTTTACAATGTTTACTGAGGTAATAAATCAAGAGAGAAGTAGTCATTTTCTCATAGACTTCTATAAAATCTGACTTCTTTTAACAACCAGAGGAGTTGCAAATTTTAAGACACTTCTGCTTTGGAGAACAGTCTGGATCATAAAAACATATACAGGTTAATATCAGGGATATAGATTTGTATATACAGTATCAGATCTTAGGTATACGAGTAGTTTGTCATGTTTTTCTCCACCTGCACTGTTCATGTGTTTCAGGGTTTGAAGTCGAACTCGACCAAAACGTGACTGAGACCGACCGCCTCGGCCCCCTCCTCAGCGTCCCGGTGAAGAGCATCGACTGGCTGCTGGTCTTCTCCATCCTCTTCATCACAGGCTTCACTACGTACGCCATCCTGCGGACAGACAGCATCCGCTGGCTCATACCGGGACAGGAGCACGAGCACCAGGACTGAAAACACAGCCAGACCTCAAGACACTGGACGTAAACGATTATTTGAAGAACAATTTCATTTTGTTAATTAAAATTAACAGTTGCTAATTTGCATTTAAATTTCAAGTGTGTGATGAACGAAATAAATGTGTGTGAGCCATGGGGATTCATATTAAAGAATGTAGTGATTTCTAACTGTTGTCTTTCAGGTCTTGTGTGTTTGTGTATAGTTCTCGTCTCTGCTTTTTATTAGATATTCTCTTTCAGCCATAGCCTTTCAGGGCAAAGTGCAAAAAGCTGCAACTTTACTATAAGGAGCAGGTAAGGAGCAGGGTCACATGAAGTAAAAGCTGCAGTGGAGTGTCATCCACTAATGTTATTAAATAAAGTTATCCACCTTTTTAAACTAATTTAGATGATGTACTTCAAATATATAAATACATACTTAAAGGTTGTTTCAATTAAGAAAATATGTATTTATACGCCACTAGAAATATATTAATGTTTTAAAAATGTTATGATCACTGACCTGCATGAAACACACTTTCGAGTTGTCCCATTGTTGGCACAACCAGACTCCTAGTAGAAAATGAAGAATTTTAATCAGGCAGTAAACTGACCAGCCATGTCAATGTGTGAGAGGACTGTAGGGCAGAGTGCAGAATGAGAGGTAGTGGAGAGGGATAATGTCGGTTACGTCTGGGTTAATGTTTAGCGCGAGGACGAGCTGCTCATGGCCCTGCAACCGTGTGTTCAAGCTGAGCAGTCTGCTGCTGCCTGCGCTCTCCAAGAACCAGTCGTCTAAAATGGTGAGTGCCGCAGTGACAGCCGGTCCATTTAGCACGTGTATGCATCTTATTCCATATGATTTAAACTAGAGTTATGCACGTGTGAGTGTGATCTCACGAGACGAGCAAGGACTGTACACACTTGCAAGACCTCTGAAGTAGCAAGTGGCGTAAAACGCGTGAGATTGTCGTAAAAAAAAAAGACGTGAACCAAACTCCATTCGAAACGCACTGAATTAAATGTCTACATGCACACCTGTAAAAACGATACAAGTATTAAGGACATTTGTAGCATTTTTTTAATAGCTTCGGAGCTATTCTTTAATTCGGCACAAATTATTCGGCTGATTTAACTCATGAGACAATATAAGTTATGATGTGTAGTTTATTAAAATGCCGAATTGAAGAGAGGGTTAATGACAAGTCCGACACGATTTATATTCTTATTACTATAAGTGTGAGTTTGCACATAAGCAAGCCAATATCAAACTGATGTATAATTAATAACAGAGTTTGGTGTTGGTGTTTTCGTTTTTTTTAAATGTAGGCTGCAGATGGAGAATTCACGCCCAGTAATTATATTGTTAAATAAGAATATGTTCGCTGCTTGGCTGCCACCTTGTGGACGCAGCACTAATAGTACTCAGGTAACAAAGAACGTGACATCTGAATATACAGGACTGTCTCAGAAAATTAGAATATTGTGATAAAGTTCTTTATTTTGTGTAATGCAATTAAAAAAACAAAAATGTCATGCATTCTGGATTCATTACAAATCAACTGAAATATTGCAAGCCTTTTATTCTTTTAATATTGCTGATTATGGCTTACAGCTTAAGAAAACTCAAATATCCTATCTCTAAATATTAGAATATCATGAAAAAGTATACTAGTAGGGTATTCAACTAATCACTTGAATCGTCTAATTAACTCGAAACACCTGCAAGGGTTTCCTGAGCCTTGAAAAACACTCAGCTTGGTTCAGTAAACTAAATCACACGTATGGGGATTATCACAATATTCTAATTTTCTGAGACAGTCCTGTATGATGATGAGGCACAACTCAAACTTTACTTAAACCGTGTTTCCACAGTGGCAGTAAAGGATGAATTAGCAAGTCTTAAAAACAAATACAAGAACCACTGATAACAATTACAATTTCAGTTAAACAGTCAGTTTTACTATGTAAAGTTGTTGAATAGGAATTAATTTCCTGATATACATCTGAAACATGAATATGTCCGATAGAGCAAACCACAGCAGACTGAGAAAAGAGAATAAACGCGGAGTAAGCGCTTGCTCTAGTGTAATTACGACAGGAACAGCAACAATGAGGTGTACACATTCTGAGTTTTGTTTTGTTTCCAGTCGTCAGACTCACACTGGCTCCCCCCCGCCGACCGGGATCAGCAGGTGATGGACCTCCGGGCCTCAGGGTGGGTGGAGGTGGACGACCGCGATGCCATCTTCAAAGAGCTCCACTTTAAAACCTTCAATCAGGTGTGTGTGTGTGTGTGTGTGTGTGTGTGTGTGTGTGTGTGTGTGTGTGTGTGTGTGTGTGTGTGTGTGTGTGTGTGTGTGTGTGTGTGTGTGTGTGTGTATTTATGTTGATCTTGAGTTCAGAATATGTTTTGTGAAGTGACGTTATTTTGTTCTTTGGTTTAGTTTAGGGTTCAGACTTGGATTTAAGGCCAAGATTAAATTTAGGCCAGGCTGAACGTTCACTACGTAACATAGTTTATAGCAGCAGGTCATCATTTCAAATAGCTGTGTCGGTGATTTAATATGATGGAATTGTATTGTGATGACATCATATATATCGAGATATCGTGACACACAGTTATGTCATCTAAATTGACAACGACAAGCTCACACCAACTCAAATTTCTCAGAAAATCGGATTATCTCACACTAAAGTTTTTTTTCTTACTTCCATTTGTCAAGTATTTAACTCCCACAAGAGTATGAAATGGTTATTTAATATATTTTTATTTATTCATTGAATCAACAGAAAACATGCTATATTGTCGCATATGTCGTTATTGAGATATGAAACTACCGATATCGTGATTGAAGATTTTGGCCACATCGCACAGCCCTGTAATTAAAAGTAAAGCAGCAAAGAGTTCACACAGAACTGCACACACAGTAGTTTTCTGTGTTTTTAAAATATTAAATGTTTGCCATATTGACAGCACTGAAACGCCTGAGTTGGATCAGTCAAGAGCTGGATGTAAATTGCTCAAAGTCAAATTTATTGACATTAACAATCTAATTACCAGGATCACAATATAGATCGAAATCTGCATCATTGTTTAGCTGGTTAGAGTGTGTATTTGTGCTTTTATTCAATTTATCATGACAGGAAGAACACACACACACACACACACACACACACACACACACAGGCAGATGACATCTGCGCCAGTTTTTTATTCCAGGTGGCCAATAATTCTGTGAAGAAACTTTTTTTGTAGATTATAAATTATTTTTTCAATCTGACAGCCTCTGCGTTGTGCTGAGGTCTTCGGGGGGCTTTTGTAAACTGGCTGGAGGTCTGTTTGATGGAGATCAGGACGCAGGCCGCCAGACGCACGTCCATCTCGCTAACCATCGGAAACGCACAAATTCATCTGTGTTTATGCGCTGATTGCTTGCAGGTGCAGCAGAGAGCTGCAGGTTCCTCTCTGCTTTCATTGGACTTTTTCGTTTTTTTTGTTCCTACCTGCAAAGAAAAGCACTGATGACTCTTGAAAGGTTGAAGTAGAGCTGCAACGATTAATCGTTTTATTGATTAGTTGTCAACTGTCGAGTCAATCGACAGCTATTTGGACAATTGAATCAGTTTGAGTAATTTGTAAAGAAATAAATTCTCTGATTCTAGCTTCTTAAATGTGAATATTTTCTAGTTTCTTTACTCTCCAGTGGACAAAACAAGACATTCAAGGACTTAATTAATAAACTTAACTAATCAACAGTGAAAATAATCGTTGGAGCAGCCATGATTTGAAGCTTTATATTGCTATGAGAAAATATATTCATGTAGTTGTTATTTAAAGTATTGTATATTAAAAACACATCTAGTGCTGGGTTTACTTTCAAAGTCTTGAATATAATATGGTGCCAAAACAATACTGATACTGTTAAGTATTAAGTTAGAGTACAGTTAGAGTACCCAAACCAACATGATACTTTGAGGAATATGAACAGGTTGTTTTTTTTCAATTAATTAATTAATTATTTGTCATACCATCAATTACATGAAATAACCTGACAACAAGTGATCCCAGTCTTTGTTTTTTAGAATTCAACTGAACTGTTTCACAGAACTTGCCAGACTTCTCAGTGCATCAGTGTTATACGTTATATGTCTCAGTAAAAGCAGCAGAACAACTTTTACCAAATATAATGCAATCAAAATCAAACACAGTTTGAATTTATTATCATGAAATCTTTAACTATGATTCTAAACACGCATCCAATGCTAACATTTGAGACCTGACTGGTTTTGTTCCTTTATTCTACAGACACAGTTTGATACCCAGCCCTCGCCACACCAGGACCGTTTAGGTAATATCAGTCACACAGTGAGGTCAATGCCCCATCTCATTTGTGGGATTTGACATAAGAACTGTTTGCATATTCCCAATAACAAAATATCTTATTTGTAAGTGCTTTTCAAGCCACCCAAGAACACTGCTCATGAATTCTTTAAATCAGAAACAAAAGTATTAAATAATGAAGGAAATAATGCAGCTTTGTAGAACAAACATTTAAAAAGACAAAATGGATTATTATTATTGTGATCCTTGTGCACAATTTAGTCACCCAATAACATTGGGTCATATAAAGTCATTGAACAGAAACAGAAGCTGAGATCTTTATATGTTTGATCAAATAAGCTAGCAAGTGAACCTTGAGATGAGTATAATTTACCCACAGACTGTATATAAGAAGTGGACGGAGTCACAATGACGTCACTCATTGGGTTGTGGACTATGGTTTGGAAGCCTTGAGTTCGGCATTTTGGCCGTCGTCCTCTGGGTTTTTTGCAACCAGAAGTAACACGAAAGGATGGATTTAAGTACAACTGAACGTTGAATAAGACATTTTTAGGCGACCAAAATGTTATAATTAACTTTCATGAATTGAAAACACGGATAACTCCCAGAGCGGAAAACACCGTGGTAGGGATCTGTCAGGTAGACCCGCCCTAAAACATCCCCTGCTTTATGGTCTGTTTGACTCTAAATGGACCATCATTTACTAAATGAAGACTTGAAACTAGAGATTGAGATCATAAACTCATGTTTACAATGTTTACTGAGGTAATAAATCAAGAGAGAAGTAGTCATTTTCTCATAGACTTCTATACAACCAGAGCAGTCGCCCCCTGGTGGACATTAGAGAGAATGCAGGTGACACTTCCACATTGGCGTCACTTTTTACGTTGCTGCCTGATTTTACGTTGGTGTTCCTACAGTTTTGAATTTTTTGTATTCTTTTGTTGTGAAAAGTATTTTCCTGAGTACGTCCTCCGTGTTTTATCTCTTCTGTGTAATAATCCTGCCTCAAGTAGTACTGCAAACAACTTGAAGTGTTAAATTGAACTTTCCTGTTTCCCGGTTTATCACTGGCACATCACTGGAAACGCACCACAGAAATGTATTACTTGCAATTTCAAGCGACTGACTCAACAATATTGTGACCTATGTGGTAGATCGTCTACTTCTGGGTGTAAAAGAGCCACTAAAAGTCATATATAAATGTTTTTTTGGCAGAGAATTGGGAGGCCTCAGCCCTGTATCGGGCGAAGTAAACTGCAACATCTCAAGGCCACTTAGCGGACTTCCTCTAATCCTGTCGTTAGTTGTTTTAGCCCCTAAAATAGTCTGTTTTTACACTTCCCCGTGTTTGAAGTCGGGGGGCGAGCGCTGACCTCCCCCATCTGCTCCTCCTGGCTCGAAAGCCTCTCCTCTTACCCCGACACGTCAGGCTGCATTACCCTGAGACGCGCCAGGCGGCCAGTTGGCAGCAATTGGGGTTTCGATCAGAATGATTTCTTTCACAAACAATCAAATTGGTTAAAATGTCTCATCTGGTTCACAAACCACTAACAACCCCATCATTTCTTCTGGTAGATCTGCATTTCTTTCATTACCACCCTCCTTTCCCCATCTCCGTCGTTGTCTGTCTCTCATTCCCACCCCGTGCCCCATGTTATTGGGGAATGAGCTCATGTTGTTCCAATTGTACATGTTGGCAACTCTCTCTGTCTGTCTTTCTTTTTCCCTCTCTTTTTTTTTTATTCTCTCTCCAGCCACCCCTCCAGTCCTTTCGATGCATTTTCACAAACTCTCCAGCTCCTTTTTTTTTTTTTCATGGCTGTTCTTAAAGGGCTTTTACCAAAGGGGAGAATGGAGATGAGGAGCGACACGCTGGCTGATTTCCATTCACCACTTATCTGCGAGTGATGGGCTTGAGGAAATCAGATCCACGAGAGTTTATAATGAGAATAACAAATCCCCTCTGTGTGAGTTGGAACACTTCCTCTTGTGGTCTCTAGGCGGCGGTAAAGGTTTATAAATCTACAGAGAGCTGCAAATTAAAATTAAAGAACATGACAGCTGGATTTGCTTTCTTTTTACTTTCTTTTTCTTTGATTACTGCAAGTGGAAATGCTGCTGCAGCTCAGTAATTCATCTGCAGCATGTGGGTAAACTTTGCGTCAATAGCGGCAGTAGTCTGAGAAGTAAACGCAAGTTATTTTTTTCCTCATCAAGTCCAGTGATGTTTAATACGGTTTGAGAGGTGAAATCCTCTGTCTGGAGTCGCTTTGGTCAGTGAGAATCCCTGCAATCATTTGTGGAAACATCTGTGTGTGTCTTTAATACTGTAACTTTTGATTGGAATCATGCTCGTTTTTTATTTAAGTTGCAGTCACTGATATTGTTTACGCATCAAGCTTTATGTTGTGTTTGTTTACAGATGACCATCTGCTTTACGTTTCGGTGGATGGAGTGGAAACATTCATGTGACCCAAGTGAAGTAGTCTTATAAGATGCCGTTTGTGTAGGAGAGGTGAGCTGTGCATGCTCAACTGTTATGTTAGCTCAAGTTGACAACGATGGCATTCGGTCTTTACCCACAAAAACTCAGTCATACAGTGATGGAGGGAAAAGAAATCCATCAAAAGCTGCATTTTGGGTGGAAAAATGATTGTGGTTATTATCTGGAGTCTCTCCTGCAAAGTGAACAAGCTACTAAGGGAGAGAAACTTTAGAACAGGTAAATGACTTTGAGTGCACTAAACTGTTTTTATTTAACCAGGCAAATGAGGGCGTCAACCAGAGATGAGTTCATTTAGTTATCTAAACATTCAAAGTGCTCAAATGATTAGTGTGTCCATCAAGAAAACGAATGGATGCATTTTGAAAAAACAAAAGCCAAACGTCAGGATATACGGCTCTTCTTTGTTTTTACACCATTTTAAATTTAATATCAGGTTTTAAATTATGACTGGGCGAAATGGTCAAAATTCTTCTATCCCGATAGAGGTCATTCCATATCTCAATCAGTACTTGACAAATGAGAAGTAATATTAGTATTATAAGTAGTATTTTGTCATTGAAATAACCTACTTAAGTGCAAAATAATCAGATTTTCTGAGAAACTAGAGTTGGTATGTGCTTGTTATTATCAATTTAGACGACATAAATGTGTATCACTAGGGCTGCAGCTAACAATGTCTTGTTTTTATTCCATTGTCTATTCAGTTTACTGGAGTAAAGAAATCAGAAAATATTTAAATTTAAGAAGCTGGAATGAGAATATTTTGATTGACTTTGTCAACTGAACTCGTCTAGTTGGTTTAAGTGAAATAGCACAATCGTCAGCTAAAGGGTTGAGTTTAAAGGCAGGGTCTGTAATCTTCAAAAACATTTTTATTTTTTTTTTAAATTCTCGTTACATCCTGACAGCAATCAATGAACGCTCTGACAAAATAAAAAAAAAAGTGTTATCTGTGGCTTTTCCTTTTGGCCTGAATAAAATGATTGGACGGCATCGTCATCACTAAAGTCTTCCACAAGCTAAGAGCTTAAGAGCTATTTGAAACAAAGGGGATATAAGGATTCATGAAAGTCATGGTTTTATAGGACATATTGCTGTATTAACCAATATGAAGCATACATGTTTTACATTCTGAGGGTGTTTTTGCAGTATTCACTCGGTGTTATTGGGGCTGTATTGCTGCATTAATGTTCTCCTCACCTCTCAATGACTACGTCACGTATTATCTCTGTATGAGATGAAAGACGTATATTGAAAATCAGTTTGAAAGCAACAGGAATCAGGCTTCTAGATATTTGAAAGACAGGGATGTGTGTCCATTGGCCACATTAGAAACGGTTTTGAGGTCGTACAAGAAAGCTATTCCGTGTCAAATGCTTTGCTAGAATAAATAAATAAAATACAAGTTCACAACATTTGCAGTCATATTCGTGCAAAACATACTGCAGCAAAACCCAAATGAATATGATGCAAACTTCGAGACAAACAACATGCCAAAGTTGTGGCTAACCAACGACGCTAAATGCATGACAAGCACCGGATAAAAATCTGCAGCGTCCACACGGCTTCTGGACTCGAGTTCCAATTTTGAGACTGAGGAGAGCACTGCTGTGTTTCTACAGCTCCCTCCCGCTCCGCTCTCGCAAGGCTGATCCCACTTTTTATATTCAGTCGGGGGGCCCCCTCTCCACCAAATCTCCTTCAAGCCTCTGCCTCTTGTTACGGGCCTCGCTCTGCTTGTGTTGAATAAAGTTGTCCTTCGACTAAAACTGAGCCCCTGGGTGAGCCAAAACTCTCAGAGGCTTCCCCCCTCCCAGCACAGAGAGAGGGAGAGAGAATCTGTTACTGTGTCAAAGGAGAACCTCCTTCTCTTCAAGAGCGTCAGTCGCCCCTCACCCATCCGTTAGTACGAGAAACAGATCTCAGATCAACAGCTGATTAGTGGCAGGTTCTTGGAGTAAAAAAAATAACAACCAGCGACCTTTTAGCCAGGAGACAGCCGTTCTTTCTTTGTCATATAACATGCGTAATGTACAGATTAAGAACATCACACAGCTGTTTAATCAGTGAGCTATAGAGTTGACTTTGTTCAAAGTATTTATCTAAATTGTTTTACTTTTATAATCTTGTCAATTATGTAAAAAAAAAGTTCTTAAGAATGGTCCTAAACTTTACATAAAGGTGAAAAAACGTAGAAAAAAAACCTCAGACAGGATGTATTTATTTTGGGGAGGTGCAGTTATTTGGGCTGAACGGGGGTGTGGTGGCTAGCACTCTCACCTCACAGCGAGAGGGGCCCAGGCTGAACGGCCCTTCTGTGTGGAGTTTTCATGTTCTCCCCGTGTCGGTGTGGGTTCTCTCCGGGTTCTCCGTCCCCCTCACACAGGCAATAGACATGCTGCCCTGACTTCGCCCAATGTCAGCTGGGATCGGCTCAAGCCAACACCCCCAAACAATTTCATTTATACTGTATATATTTATTCAGAGAGGCAGACACACAGAACTTTATTTTACTGTTTATTTTACTTTAAATTATGTTATTTATTTGTTTGTTTTTTTGTCCAATTAACACAAAGTGTATATCTTTGGATTGTTGGCGAAACCTGAGCACCAGGAGAAAACCCTTACATAAATATGATTGATTGAAGTAGATCATTTCGAGTTTCCAATTAGCCTAAAGTGCATCGTTTTAGATTTTGGATTGGGGGAGGTAACATGACCACCAGGGAGAATATACCCTACACAGCCGGTCAGGTGGAGGTGTCTCTTTGAGGCCACAGTGCTGAGCCACTGAGCCACGTTGTCACCGTGAATATAACGGGATGATGAGGGTGGACAGGTGGAGGGGGGAGGAAAGGGGAGCTACTGTAGTCCAACCCAAGCTGAACAACCAGGATCCTCCTCCACCTTACTGTAGTCGTTCTTGTTGTGCATCTGGCTTAAAAAAACTTCTTCTTCTGAGCTTTCTTCTTCTTCTCTTTCTGCTCCATCCCCTTCTCATACTTTCTGCTTTTCATTTTCTGCAATTCAGTCTGTCTTTCCTCGGTCCTCTTCTTCTGGGACAAGAAGCCTCTCCTCTTCTTCATTTTCAGACAGAGCTCCTCCAGGTCCTTGTTCTCGTCCTCCATCAGTTGGACTTCTGTCTCCAAGCTCGGTTGTTTCTCGACCAGGTCCTTCGTCTTGTCTTCCACCTGTTTCAATTTGGTCTCCCACAGTTTGTTCTCGGTCAGCTCCTTCTTGAACTTCCCATCCCGAGCTTTGTGATTTGCCTGCCAAGCTTTTACTTTGGTCTCCCAGCTCGGTTCTTTCAAGGCCATTTCCTTAGTGAACTTCTCCTCCCGAGCATTGTATTTAGCTTGCCAAGCTTTCTCGCTCCGAAGGAGTTTAGCTCGTTTAGTCAACAGCTGGTTTTTGGTCTCTGTGAGCTTCTGACAGAGACCCTCTTTCTCCTTGCAGAGATCCATGATTTAAGTATCCCTCTGGTGGATCTGCTCCTCCACCTGGTTCACCTTCCTCTGGTATTCCTTCTGCAGCGTGTCCCAGCTGTAGTGTGTCTGGGCGAGGTCCTTTGTGAACTTAACCACCAGTTTCTTCCTCTCGTCCTTCATCTGGTTTACTTTTGTCTCCATCAGTTCAATCATGACGAAGACTTTTTTTGCAGGTCTAAAGACTTTTTTTGTTGGTCGAAGACTTTGGTTGTCTGTCGAAGACTTTGGTTGTTGGTTGAAAACTTTGGTTGTCTGGCAAAGACTTGGGTTGCTGTTTGAAGACTTTGGTTGTTGGCCAAAGACTTTGGTTGTTGGTCGAAGACTTTGGTTGTCTGGCAAATACTTTGGTTGCTGTTTGAAGACTTTGGCGGTCTGTCGAAGACTATGTGGGGCTCCTCCCCTGGTTCCAGAAATTCATTCATTTTTCTCATACACAATGTCCAAACATTTTTAGCATTTGGATCCGATTTACATCTTTAGAAAGAGGAGAAAATATCGAAATACTTCTCAACGAAAACAACAATATTATACTATACTATATATAATTGTGTGTGCAGAAATTCCTTGATATCGCTTCCTTGTGCTCCCTACTTATGACAAAAATTCTCCTCTGACATACGAAATTGACAATTGTATCTTTTTTCACAATTAAACAATCTATTCCTGTTTAGGTTATACAGTTATTATTTTGGTCAATTATCAAGTCAAAATGCTTAACATTCTTTACATTATCATGGCATTCTTTGTGTTGAATTATTATAAAATGATGGAGACAAACTAATAGATGGATTTGTCAGTTATGGAAAAAATCAACCCTAACTCAATTGATTGTTAAATTAAAGTTTTAGTAAGTTGTTCCCAGAGTATTCCCGAGTCAAATTGCTTTTTAAGAGATGGTAACTCTCAAAGAGTTATTGTGTCATAAATAAACTGTTTCAGCGACTTGACCACTCTGCCAAAAATCGAATTGTAGGGGTAAAAAACAAAAACTGGTAATTTTGTGGAATGTGAATGTTTAAAATAGTTTAAAACTCCATATCTAAACCCTTGTTACACCCGCATGCAAACATAATCACCCTACACAAGTGCTCACACCATATCCTTTAGTCACAGCGAGAGACCGGTTAATCAGCTCAGTGGTGTTCAGTTCCCACGTCTGTCTCCAAAATGGAACTTTCCCTGGAAACTGGAGGCATCGCGCATTCATCTCATCTTGTGAAAAATGGCTGCAGGGAAGCAGCGAGGTGTGGCGCCCATGCGGAGGTGGTTAGATAATCCGGCTATCAGTCCTTGGGTAAGCTAAGATGGCCCTGACGTCTGCTGTCTTTTGACGAGCCCAATGTCTTTTTAAGCCCTTGCTGGTTACCCTGCAGTTAATGAGGGAGTTTGCATACGTTGGCCATAATGCCACGCCTGAGCATAACAGGACATGACACTCATTACATAAATAGGAGCTGACCGTGGCGTGAACGTTTGTTACACAGGATAATAGTCACTTAATGAGTGTTCACAGCGTGCATCACCTTCAGGGTGTCAAATTGAAGCTCTTCTCTGTGTTTCTTAACTTTAAGAACGTTAATTCAAGAAGATTATGATGTTACACATGACCCAGCAGAGATCTCTCTGCTGCATGAAAGAACTTCAGCGCTTTGCAGCTGTGCTTCCAAATGATTCAATATTTTTTGCTTTGGGTTACATGTCAACTTAGCGGGCCGTCCTGTCCAGGCCAGCTGGAAGCTTGTGAAGGAGAGAAATGAGACATAAGAGGTGTGGTCTTCATCATCATCCTCATGACCACCACCACCACCACCACCACCACCGTGCAATTCACAGCGTTCTTGCCTTTCAATGTGGAGGAGCGAAGGTTTTCCAGGGGGCTGACGCGGGCGCTGATGGGGCTTGCAGGGTAATCATTGGGTAGTCATGGTGGTGTGTAATGGAGGAGAGCGGCTTGTCTTCATGTGTGTCGACACATACTCGAGTGTATGCTGAGGAGGCTTTGCATATGTGCATTCGCACATGCTTCAGCGTGCACGTGTGTGTCTGTCAGGGGCTAGCAAGAGCAGGCACAATCTGCATGCACTTAGTCCTGGCAAGACAGAGCAGGCGTTTCTAAGCCTCTGGACCGCGCGGCGGTGGAAAACCGATCTGTAAATAACAGACACATGTGTTTGAAACTGAGTCCTGTATTCCAGCCCACGGCCGCAGTGAGAGGGAGAACACCACTCTGCTCCAATGTCAAACTGTCTCATCCAGTGTTGTATGACAATCATGCTGTAATAGCACCAAATCGGCTCCTCAAAAGGGGGCATAGAGGGGGGGAAAAGGGGGCATAGCGGGGGTCTGCCGTCGGTGTGTTTCTGATTATTTGAGACGAGGGGCCTGCATAATGTCATGTCAAATTATCTGACTCTTGACAGCTGCAGCTTGTTGGGCCGGTTGGAGAGAACGGATGGCTGGCTGGCTGGCTGGATGGATAGCCGACCTGTCGACTCAAGAAGTGTGGCCCGCATAATACAAATGGGGTAAACAAAGCACTTTGAGAGGGAGAGTCCTTGACCTCTGTTGACATAAGACCTCAGCAGTGTGTTGAGGGTTGGTTTTATTTCCTTGTTTGGCCCAAGTGGAGGGCGTTGAGATGACCTACAGGTGACAGGCCGCCACTTTGGCAGTATTGTGTCCTGCTGCTCTTCTTACCGCCCCCAAGGGACCACCACCTTCAGGCCTTTTCAGGATTTCAGGCTATTTGGACATTCAGCTCTGATTCATATGCAATGGGAGATTACTGCTTTTTCTCCTCATTTTCGTCTTCCTGGGACATTCGGGGCTCATGTTGCATACACGCTGAAGTTGTCGTCTTGTGTTTCACATTCCGCTTTCCTCCAAATTGCATTTTGAGTAAACGTAGACGTGTAACTTTTCGGGAAGCGTGACACTTGGCTTGATAAAAGCAGCGCGGCCCGCGTTTTGTGCAGCACTTTGAAGTTCGGATAATGAGTTTAAGCTCTGGTTGGGTTTGGTTCACTGTCAATTCAATGGATTCAAAATGCAAATAAAAAACACTCTTATAATACAGCATTTGTTCTTAATCATTGACAAACTTCTTCATGCCATGAGATGGCTTTTGAAGAAAAATATATTTTTTGAATTAAAACTGAATCGAAGTGAATTATTCGTCCAGACTACAAGTTCCCTCTTCTGCCAAGTTTGGAAATATGTGGAAACGTATCGTACAGATGTGACTGCAGATGTTTGCAGTTGCGGACCCGCCGTAATGTCAGTGAATCGACAACTGTGTTATTGTGATAATGTTGCTTTAAAGTGGTGTGACCCAGTTGGCAGACATATAGTATTAAAAAGGGATCCGCCCTCTATTAAATAAGGAAGTTCACTTATTAGTCACACGTTCTGGTCAATTAAGCCTGAAAACAGTTATTGTCCAGCGGGATAAAATACAAAACTGTTTCAGTCAAATTATCCAAATAATCCAAATTCAGTCAAGAAATTAAACAGGCATCAAGTAGAGCCTGATTGGATTTTTTAGGCTGATACTGATATTTTAACAATAACAATGACTCTGATCACAGTTTATCAGCTAATAAACATTGAACAGTTTTGATAAGGATTCCTCAAATTTGGGTATTCAATTAAATAGGATATTCTACAGTTGAAAAAAAAAAACAGTTACTTAAAATATATTTTTGGTATTTCTGTACTGCAATTCACAATTGTTACTAATCAGCTAACATATACGCCAATACAAATATATATGTGATAAATAAACTTGGCCATTGATTGATGTGACTCTGGCATAAGTAATGTATGATGCATAAATTAACTAAACTAGCTTTTTGCATCAGAGATACAACGGTGTCATTTTAAAATGACTCTACTTCTCTCTTGATTTATTACCTCAGTAAACATTGTAAACATGAGTTTATGGTCTCAATCTGTAGTTTCAAGTCTTCTTCAATGCAGCATGATGTTCATTTAGTAAATGATGGTCCATTTAGAGTCACACAGACCATCGAGCAGGGTATACTTTAGGACGGGGCTACCTTGTGATTGACAGGTCGTTACCACAGCGTTGTCCGGTCTGGGAGTTGTCCATGTTTATGTTTTACATCTTTAACCCTTTCACAGTTTTTTTTTTCCAGTTCATGAACATGTTTGGTTGCCTTAAATTGTCTTATTTAGCGGTTGGTTGTACTAAGCACCGCCCTCTCGTGTCACTTCTGGTTGCAAAAACACAAGATGGCCAAAATACCAAACTGGAGGCTTCAAAATGGTTGACGTCACGGTGACTACCTCCACTTCTTATATACCTGGTGCCAATGATGATAAGAATAAAAATGATTGATTAAAATGTAAAAAAAAAAACTCTTTACACATATTCTTAGTCCAAGCTTTGACCAATAAGGAGTATGTTGAACTGCCAGGGCGATGCGTTTGTGTTCCATAACAGTCGAGGCTGGAGAGTGAGTTTTTTAAATGTATTTTTTTAAAGGAACGTGGTGTTTTGAAATGGGACAATGTGCAGGAAGCTTTAAGTGTTCACACAGAATCCTTTTACCTGTCACTCAATGTTCCTCAGCAGCAGATTAGCCAGAGAGAGAGAGAGAGAGAGAGAGAGAGAGAGAGAGAGAGAGAGAGAGAGAGAGAGAGAGAGAGAGAGAGAGAGAGAGAGAGAGAGAGAGAGAGAGAGAGAGAGAGAGAGAGAGAGAGAGAGAGAGAGAGAGAGAGAGAGAGAGAGAGAGAGAGAGAGAGAGAGAGGACATGTTTGGACAACACCTGACATGACAGGCTGCTTAGCCATCTCCATTAGAGTCAATGGGAGCTGAGAAAAGGCAGACCGCCTCGGTCTCCAAATTGGTGCCAGTGGGGTCAAGTTGCAGGAATATGCCAATTACTTAAATTGATCAGGAGACGGTTTTCCTTGATAACCAATTTGATCAAGCTGCCGATCGCGTTACACACGTCGCGTTGCTCGTGCACTTGAACAGGACGTCTCAGAAATTGGTTACAACGCACTAATTTCTTCGGCGAGAGTAATTCTGTTTCGTCATGTCAGGTGGTGGACGGGGCCGCTGCCATGGCCGGTAAACAATGGCGTTTCAGTTGATTTAATTAGGCGGGGAGGAAGTATTTAGGGGCTTAATTGAGATTGCAGTGGGAAATTGCTCTGAAATAGGTCTACCTGATTTTTTTCTTTTTCTCCTCTCTTCACAGTAGGCATGACGAGGGATTTCACTCTCCTCTTTGTAGATAATTAGAATAACCATAATCACTCCCTGGATGGCCTGTGATTGGAGAGAGCCACATGCCGAACTTGAAATATGAAGAGTGTGTATGTCTCTTGAGTGTGTGCCTGCATGCCGTCTGCTAACTTGCGAGGGTGTGGAAGTACGCGCATACATGCCTTCAGGAGGGTTTCCTGCATGCACAGAATAGTGTGCTTCTCTGCGCCTCAGAGGGCAGCATTGCTCCTTGTGCTGCATCCGTCTGCAGCTACATGCTTTCATCACTTCCTTTACGGCTGCGACAATTACTCGATTAATCAATTAGTCAAAAGACAGAAGATTCATCAGCTCGAGTCAGAACAAATGCCAACATTATTTGGATACAGCTTCTCAAATCTGAAAATTGTCTGGTTTATTTCGTTTTCTATGATTGTAAATTTAATTTCTCTGGGGGGGGGGGGTTGTCTTTCGAAGCAAGACATTTGAAGCCGCCACCATGGGCTTCTGGGAGATTCTACCATTCTTCACTATTTTCTGCCATTTTGTTGACCAAATCTTTAATTGATTATTCAATAAAACATCCGACTGAATGATGACATTTCACATTTGTTGCGATGGAGCATTATGATTTTGTAAGATATCAACAGGAGGATTTTTTTGTGTTTTATAATAGTCTCACTAAATTATTACGTTTTTTTATTGTTGGGCAATTTATTTAGGAATTGCATTTTTCTGACTGGGAGCTGCTGGCCGGGCTTTTGTTTTTGTTTGTAATAATACATTTCAACTATACACGCTCTGTTTTGGAGGCTGCAGTTTAACTGTTTTGCATCAGTTGTTTCTTATATTTTGCCCACCCCATTCATATCAATAAAGGTAGACTTAAAAACTCACTATTACGCGAAGGACCGCTGCAGGAGGTTCTTCCTGCCAACTGCCATCTCTCAGTCCAAAAAGTCTCTGCCAGGAGAGGGGGGTCGAAACATTCTCATCTTTCATCCCCTTTAATTGATCTGACCCATATCTGCACACATTTATTTTTGCACTACTTGCACAACGTTGTCCACCTCACAGCAATACACATGTTTATATGCACAGTAAAAAACAGCTATTGTTGACAACATTTTGTATACTGCTTGGTATTGATGCGTATTGTATAGTAAAAAAAACCTTTTTGCTGTAATGGGGAAATTTCCCAGTCGGATTAATAAACTAACTATCTATCTAACTATATTTCTATCTAAGTATCTATTAAGTATTGTATAGTACAGTATATATTTTTGTGTACTTGCTATGCAGTTTTTAGGAAGATACATTCCTGAATTGCTTTTGATTGACAGTTGATTGTTTCTCCCTAAACAGGCATTTGGCTTCATGTCTCGAGTGGCTCTGCAGGCAGAGAAGATGAACCATCACCCAGAATGGTTCAATGTTTATAACAAGGTAATAACTTTCTCCACATTATGCCCCAAATCACAATTTGTAAGCGCTGCATTTGTTTAGTACAAATTACAGGCACACCGAGATCAATCAACCCGCGATGAAGTCAGATGTTTTTTCATGTCAAACAATCCTCACTGGTTCTGGAGAGCTCTCCGTTCTCAAAGCCCGAAACACACTCCGTTAGTGACGACGACGAAGAAACGCAGTAGCTTCACACTCTAATCCCATCGTTTCTCTTGTGAAAAGCTCTGCGAATATCTCTACCTCCCCCCTCGGCGACGCCAACGCTCACGCACACTCTCACTTTTCTCCGCACTCAGAAATAAAGTAGCGGTTGATATGACAAACCCAGTCCCTGAAAAAATCTCACAGCATTAGTCTGTAGCCACTGAGTTACAGTGTGGCGGACCGGGACGCTCTGACAGGAATGCTGCTCCTAATCCACTCTTTATTAAAGTGGCTGCAGAATGGTGCTACAGGTCTCTGGGCCCCCGCAGCACTTTCCACCAGGCACTTGCACATAAATCCCACTCTGACTGAGCTTCAGCCTCCACGAAATAGATGCTGTATTCTGCGCTACAGCTAATATTCTATTAATAATCATTCATGTTCTGCTCTGTTTTTATTGGATCTCAATATTAAGTTGTGTCTTTACAAGCAATCAGAATCTCAATGGGTGGCCAAATGCAGCCTGCTGACAGTTCCTGCCAAATATCTTATGTGGATCTATTTAAAGAAATAGTTCGACATTTTGGGAAATGTGCTGATTCACGTTCTTTGTCAAATTTAGCTATCTAGCTTAGCATCGAGACTGGAAATGGGAGAACCAGCTAGCCTGGCTCCGTCCAAATGATCAGGTCAAGGTGTACAAATCCAATAAATTCCCATTCTTTCATCAGACGTACGATATATTCAGAGTCTTGCACATAAAAGGAATAGTTTGACATTTTGTGAGGTTATTCAATGTCTCGCTGAGATTTACAGTCTCCTTGGTGAAAGCTGTGTGTTCTTGGATCCGTCCAACTCCCAGAACTCTTCGCTACGCAGACTTTCGCGCAATTTGAAATTTATTTGTGATTCGTCAAAGGCAAACGTAATCCAGGACAAAATATGTTTCCCTCGAAAACGTGATTCACAATGCAGTTTTGTTGTATGGGAACGTAGGTTTCAGGAGACAGGCTTGTTACAGTAAATACGAAGTTAAAGCTAGCAGGCAGTTAGCTTAGCTTAGCACAAAGATTGGAAGTGGGGAGAAACAGCTCTGTCCAGAGATAACAGAATCTGTCTGCGAGCGCCTGTAAAGCTCACTAATTAACACTTTTATGTATTGAAATAACATGCTGTGGTTTCACTGGGGTTATGGGATGGACTGATTTGGCCTGCCAGGCAACCAGCAGAGACTCTAGGGAGTTACCCTACCTTACCCTTAACTCTAAGCAGTTATGTTCTGGCTTTGTGATTGCAAACAATGTGTATGTTTCCTCACAGGTCCAGATTACATTGACGACACACGACTGTGGAGGACTGTCAAAACGGGACATCAAAATGGCCAAGTTTATTGACAAAATTGCACTTTCCATGTAATATATTTGCTCTTCAATCAGAAAGTTTCTCTGCTTTCAGTCACAACTCTGCAGTATTCTTCATAAAAATGATTAAATATCGTCTCCTGTTGATCCATAGACCTACGTGTTCCTCTTCAATAACATCGTTGAAATTGTGTAAGAAGCTTTCGTTAAGAATAAAACTTTGATTTTGTGAACGGTGTTGTCTCTGTTATTAACGTTTTTGTTGCGCTGCACTGTGCTCTGTGGTTCAGATTCAGGATTTCATGAGTTTTCATGAGTTTTCTCGTTTTCAGCTCTGTTGTAATTGCTTCGCAGTAGGCCGACTCTGTCCGCTACATGCCAACGATCCAGAGGATCCTTTTCCCCCGTCAGTCCTCCACCAGACCACATGTTCTCCTTTTGGCCATGGAGAGCGGAGCGCAGTGAGGAAGGGGTCAAAGTCGGTAGGAGGCGGATTTATGTGATTTACGGTTTGGTAGGGGATGAGTCAGATGGAGCTGCTGTGTTTCCCTGGACTGGATCGCCATCAGGAGAAGATCAGCAAAGAGAAAAGAAGGCAAATCAGTAGAACTATGTTCACGCTGACAACCTATGTAGCGAAACAATTTATTTTCATCCTCTTGTGTGCTCAGTAACGTTGGCCTGTATGAAGGACAGAGTGTTTGCCCTGAGGCAAGGTTATCACCTGCTGCATGATGGTGGTTGCTCCAAATCATTGAGTTGTTACTAAACAATCAGCAATTATACTTGGTCGGCCTTTCCTGATCAGGTCAAGGTGTAAAAATCCAACAAATTCACATTCAATCATTCGGTTTGTAGTTTTACACACTTTGAAACACGTAGTTAAAGTTCTAAATTGAAACATAAAACAAAAATGCAACAAAACTACTTAGTTAGGTTTCGGTAAATGTAAATAAATATATTTAGCATGTATTTAAGCATCAAAAGTAAACTTGGTTGCTCTGCAGAAAATGGTCTCTGTGTCTGATAAACTGAATATATATCGCACTTTATTGCATGTAAGTAGTATTTTACTGTTGTAGCTGTTTGAGGTGGAGCTAGTTTTAACTACTGTATATACAGTATTATATTAAGTATGTTTCCTTTAGTGTATCATCTGAAAATAAGAATAAATGTGTTTTTGTTACCATAGAATGAATTACATACAGAGCAGGTTCTCTTCAGGAAGCTGGCCGCAATGTTTCTACAGAAGCCCAGAACGGACAAACCAAACACTGGCTCTTTTGCATTTTCATGTTTTGGTATCTTCCACCGTAGTTCTACAAGTTTGTCACGGGGGTGAAGGTTCAGTTGGTTGTAATCTGCAACTTCTCCACTATAGATGCCTCCAAATCCTACACACTGCACCTTTAACGGACAGATATGAGAGGAATCGATCTTTTCATCTAACTCTTTGGTGGAAAGTGTCTTTCCCAAATTATTCTTGTAAATCCAAAAGTCCAAAACAAGAATTATCAGAAATTGGGATTTTTGATGGATGACTCAAGACCTTTTATTCAGGAAAAATAATAACATCTACTGGATTCATTAGAGCGGAAGACACAATATAACACTCAGGCCTACTTATAAAGATCTCAGCTTTATTACATAATGCAGAATAAAGCTTAATACTATCATGTCTTACTTGGTGCTGGTCAGCTGAGGCTGCACATTTGAACCACTGACTTTTCTTTTCATGGTTGCAAGGAACAATTATTTTCCCTCATCAAATGATCGGATCATTTTGTTTCCAAGTTATTGTTAAGTCCACAAAATGCCCATCACTATTTGTCAATGAACAATCCATTCCTCTCATCTGAGAAGCTGGAAGCATGCAGTGAATGTTTAAAAAACGTTCCTTGAAACATGAATTAAAATGATTAATTTGTTTCTGTCAATCAACTAGTTTAATTGACTGATTGTTTCAGCCCTGAAAGCCTCTCTGCTAGGCCACCATCATCTGTCCTCTGAGGAAGAGGAGGAGGAGGAGGAGGAGGGAGACTTTTAAGTGACCAGACAGCAGTTCCTACAAGGCCAATTCGGGCCAGACCGGGCCACATGTGGCCCCTTCAGATAATTGGCCTCAGCTGATGGCCAGAAGCAGCAGGCAGCCTAGCCAGTTCTCCCATTAGTGAACCCCTTGGATTCTGGCTCCTTAATCCGTTTTTTTTTTTCAGCTTCACCTACTAATTCTGCACCGCCAGCAGTCCGGAGAAGCAGAGGGAGACAGAAAGACAGCGAGGGGGAAGGAATGAGGAAGAGGCAGAGAAAGTGGGGAGGGCAGTTGAAATTGCAGAGGTGGAGGGGAGTAAAAGACAGACGGAGAGAGAGAGAAGAGTGGAAAGGGAATAGAGTTGAGAATAGATGAGTGGGACAGACCAGGTGGGCCCTTTTTTGTTTTTTGTGCAGACCTTGAGATGGAAAAATAATAATTCTCCCCCAGCATAAAGCGTCAGAAGGGTAAAGAGAGAGATGGAGTGGGAGCAGGAGAGAGGCTTTCTGGGCTTTTTCCAAGTAGTGGCCCATATTTCTCCTCTGGTGTGTGAATCGCTGCTTCATTCTGTGGCCATGTGGGGGAGGGTTTGGGGGGGGGGGGCAGTAGTTGCAATCTGATACCGCCAAATAAAGATAACAAGGTCATAGACAGTCAATCTTGACTGAAGTCTGCTTCTTTAGGAGTCTCCGTGGGGGAGTGCACAGGCCAGCGTTTAGCATGTGGGCTCGTCTGTTGTGGGATTCGTACACACCGCTGATAGTAATCACAGTGTTCTGCTTGTTGCCAGAAAGAAAACCGAGAGCTTAACATTTTGTACGCCATTTGTTATTTTGATCAAATGCACCCCGTTTGTATTACTGGACGGCCACTGACTGTTCTCATCTGCCTGAACAGAAACATATTGTTGTCTGTTTTGCTGATAAATGGCAGTTTCACGCTGTCTTCTCCCATTTAAAATACAAGTTGTCAGTAGTCGTTCTTATTTTTTGTGAAAAGGAGAACACATTTTCTCTGGGATGATGAAGGATCTATGTCTGATTTGAGAGTGGTGGAAAGGATCAGCTCCCTAATACAGACATCCATTACGATCGTCAACTTCTCACGAGCTGAGAAAAACACCGTTTTTAGCTTTGTGGCGATGCATTTTTAAGGTACAGTAGTCCAATGAAACGGTTTATCTGAAAGAAAAAAAATGGTGATATATGTTTTTTTACTAGAAAGCAACAATCTGTAATGTCTAATGTGACTGTATAGTTGTGTAAAATTGAGTCCATTTGTTTTTTGTACAGAGTAAACCAACCTAAATATCTGAGTGTATACAGCCATTAGAGCGGCTCTCTGAGGCTTTATACTTTGAGGTAAATGCTAACATCAGAATGCTATTATGCAGATGTTACACAAGTATACGGTTTAACATGTTTACAATCTATTAACATGCACATATTTGCTATTTCGCACTAAACATAAAGTACAGCTGAGGCTGATGGGAATGTCATTCGTATCGTAAGTATTTATATTAGACAAAATTGAAACCGGACCTGATGATGGGATCACCAGATTCCAATTCATCTGAACATCTGAACCGTGAGAATCCGTCCAATAGTTGTCGAGACACCTCACACACACACACACACACACACACACACACACACAGAAAATAATGGTGGCATTTGGGTAAAAGTCAGAGGATCATCAAAGCCAGTAGGCATTGATATGGTAATCCATCCAAAAGTAAAGTGATAATCTGGACCAATGTGGTGAAGCTAACAACCGACAGAACGAGCATAAAAACACAAACACATCAAATGTATTGTATGTTGACATAGAGTAGACTAGAGTAGCCGGTTTACGAGATCATTTCAAATTAATGAAAAGCGAAGTCATCGTCAGACGATAGCAGATGGTTTCCCAGATTGTATTTCCCAACAACCAATTCATTCCGCCTCGTTTGCTCTCCACACAAACAGTTTCAGCTAAAGCCTGCTCGGATGTGATTGGTCAATTGGACAACAAACGTTTCCAATACCAAAATATATTGCAGACAGATTTTACATATGAATGCAGAATCTAATGCTGAGAGCAAATCAGATAATCAGTCAGATAATAAATAAAGTATGTTGAACCACATCCTTCATACAGTAGGCTTCTTTCTTTACTCAGCCACCCACAGGTTAGTGTGTTTTAAACGCACGCACACACACACACACACACACACACACACACGCGCACACACACACACCCACACACACACACACCCACACTTGGCTGTGAAGTCACTGCAGTTCGACTCAGCACGGTCACTAATCTCAAAATGACTGTCATGTATCAGCTTTGTCAGAGTTACTGCGGTACTGAGACAGAGACTTGCCGGTAATTACATCATTTTCTCAAGACACGTATAATTATTGTAATTCATGTTGTTGTACGTTGGCTTGCAACAGCATGCAGCAATTGGCCAAACGCTCCTTTGACTGTGTGATCCAGTGTTTTGCAATAAATCTTCAGCTCCATAAATCAAAGCGTGTCTCTGCAGCACGGCATACATGTTGGCTTGTTTTAGCGGTTAATATTAAAATCATCAGGTTGGCTTTAGGCCGATTCAATTAAAGTACATTCATAAAGATGACATAATTAACTCAGGGTGCATGCTCAACATGGATTTATGCAGCTCATCGGATTTAGGTGATATTGTTGATGTACGAAATTCAAAGAGGAGGAGGAAGGAAGTAAAATGAGCAGCCATTGGGCCGTTTGAGACATTTTGCTGATGCTCTGCAGTATCCAGGAAGATTTTAAGCAGAGTGGTGTTTTGTTCAACCTCTTGTTGGTGAGAGTTACACAGATGGATTTTGGTCACGCTGTAGGAATGCAGTCCACGTGCTGACTTTGTATTCTAATCTAAAAATACGGCTTCTTTGACTGTGCTTCAGCTTTAAGGCAGGGATTCTCAAACTGGGGTCCGTGAATGTTTTTGAGATTCATTCCTTTATATTGTCATGATACAAAATATTTGTATTGTATGTATTTTTTTTTAAATACATTTACATAAGTAAGATCATAGACATGTAAACACTTTTCCAAGAGACATGAGGGTGTCAGGCAGGTCAAGTACAAAAGGCACACTAAAGAGCATCTTCATACTTTCATATTTCTTACTCTAATATTATGTTTCTTTTATCGTCAACAAGTTTTTCTGAAAATACCAAAACCGAACGTGTTAATCCGTTCCTCAACACTTTTCCTACTTTCCTTTACTCCGCTTGTGACTCTCAGCCCCAAACATTTTGATTCTTACTGAAGATGTAAAGCTTTAAAAACAGGTCACAAATATATACTTTGTTTTTTAGAAAAGTGGTAGTAGTTTCTTAAAACAGCTGGGCACTGTAGATTCTAGCAACATTGCTCAAACAGGAATAAATGGTGGATTATTGGGGGGACTATTCTAAGAGGTGGATTAATACACACTTCTATGGGTATTTCTGGCAGCAGGACAGTAAACGTGGAAGTGACTCAGTGCAAAGTGACTCATGGTAATGAGGGAACATGTGACCCCAGTGCAGTGGGCAGTTGCACAGAGGATCAGGCTTAGAAACATTGAATTATTGAAGTAATATTACAGAAATCAAGCAGGAAGAGGACAGGCCTCCCCACTATCTCCGCACTCCAACATACTTTTTACTCTACCCAACATGATTCCATGTATTCTTACTGTATATGTTCTTCTGAATGGGACGTTTTCGCTTGATTCACTTTTCTGGAACTGGTGAACAAGATTTCATAACTGTGATTATTGGATGCAGTCGTTTGTTAATGCTTGTGAGTGCTAACACATACTTTTCCCAAACGCTTTTTTCCTTCAGGTCTTATTGGTGGTTGCCAGGCCAGCTCATAGATGCATTACTGCCCACCACTGGACTGGAGTATGGCACGATCCTCCAACACCTCACACACACACAACCACCCTTTAAATACCCTCTAAGTAAATTGGAGTGGACTGCACCACTAGTAGGGGAGCTCAGCTTAAACACACACAGGCAATAGACAGACAAGTTGGCCACTTGATGTTTACAAGTTTTGTTCATAAGTCACCGATAAATCACAGCGCCACCTGTATATGTAGCAAGCTTCAGCAGCTTCAGAAAAACACAACAACAAAAATAGACCCCCCCCCCCCCCCCCCCCCCCCCTTTCTTCAAACATGGTAAAACCAGGAAGTATAAATAGATACCAGTCCTTAGGCTCCTTTTGCCTGAGGACCAGAAAAAAGATCACTAACAAAGGTAAGACACGAGTCCTGATATTACAAGTATGCTAGCAGTACTTGGCTTACTATCAAACATTTACAGCAAACATGCCTTTTTTGTGCCACTGGCCTGGTTTGTGTAGCGCTGACTTCCATTACTAGAAAACTGTACGCCCATGACTCTTTCTATGTCGCACAAACATTAAAACACACAATGCATGAAATGTCACACCTGGAATTCGAGGGATTATCTCCATCAGCCCTCGTCTGCAATAAAACAATCAAATGATATAAAGTGATATTAGCAGGATAGCAGGCCCTTTTTAATTAATATGTATTGCTGGTAAGTCATGTGGTGTTTTCCCTCCTATTTTTTGTCAAGTTGCATCAAAATGCTCCCCTAATGTGCCCATCATGTGATATAAAGTGATAATGATGCTTATACATGACACATGAGGGCAACATGAGGCCCTTCCATTTTGTCTGAAAGCATCATAACACACCTATTCTAAAAGTAGAGATTTTATTAAATTAAGAAATGCTTTGTGGATTTGATTGATGCTGAAGGGAAAAACAGTCTCATAGACTTACAGGGGACGTGTCTGTCAATAAGGTTGGCCACAGTAAATTGATGCTTTTCAAGTCACATCTCATCTGCAGTGGTGTTACTGTTCTACTCTTTGTATTGCAAAATGTTGTCTTAAGGATATGCACCTTTTTCACAACACAATTTTTTATTTAGACATTTATATTTGTAACAAATGTATCCAGAGGCGTGAGACTTATGGTAGATGGGACCGGCATTTCAACATTTAAGTCGGGATCGGTCAGTCATGCTTCAGTTGCTGTTTGTGGTGCGAGTTTCATGGCAACATTAATCCAAAAGCAGCCACCTTCTTGTCAAGGCGCTTTTTTTGTTCTCTTAGAGTTTGAGATTTTGAAAACGTGATTGTAAAACAGAAGAGGTTTGTCCTCCTGGTTTACATTGTGCAGATGTAAAGCACCATACAGCAAGTTTTACAACATATTCTACATCAGTGTCACTGAATGCTTATTTTCCCTCCGCTCCCAGCAGTCATTACTTTTGATTGATCTTAGAATGGTATAACTGACTATAAATAAGTCTCTGATCACAGTGAGTGTTCGCTTTTATCGAGTGATTGGAAGGTCTGCACTGCGTCTCGTGTACTTTTCAGGTCTTGGTAATTTGATTTTCATACCATTTTAAAGTTAAAGGAAGCCAATGGCTTCCTAGAAGACTTAAAACCCAAATATTATGCTGCAGAATATGGTCAGCGGTGATGTAAAGTACATACACCTGTTTTGTGTGGTCTTGTTTTTGGGGTGCAGCAGCTGCTTTTACACACCCAGAGAGATAACAGTCACTCTGGTGCCGTCCTAATGGACCCTTGCTGCTGCTGTTTGATTGCAGGGTCAGTATTGTTGTATTATAGAGTCTAGGTAGTGCTTCTGAATAAACTACAGGTTTGGATCTAAACGGGGACTTGGTGTGTTTATAGGATGCAGCAGCTGCAGTGCAGGTTTCAGGATCAGACTGGCTGCTGCAGAGAGTTGGCAGGAGAAAACTAACAGAAGCTGAGCAGCATTGTAGTCATAGCTGAGGGGAGGCCTCGGTTTTAGGAGAGCTTGTTTTGTTAATTAGGGTACACCAGATGGCCGGGGTGTTTAGATATCAGCCACAGAAGTGTAGTGACATTCAAATAATGGCTTCAAATACAAGTTTCTTCCTTTCCTATGATGTCGTGGTGATATTTGCCAAGATTGTGCTGTGTCATCCAAATTAAGACATCTTTCATTTTTCATAAGGAGGTTGGGAGCTGCATCCTTTGTGCAAACATTAAGCGTATCTACAAATACTATTTGGCTCTTGGTTTCTGTACTTGATTTTGTCATAGCCCAGTACAATGTAATTTCAGCCATGGCCGCATTAACCTCTCAGGGGCCCGGGGCCAAATAAATGCTGTTGGGCCCCGTTTGACCTCAACACCTAACACCCTCATGGCAGCCGACTCCCAGATCAGACAAAGCCATGGTAGCGACCTGTCAATCACTAGGTAGCCCCGCCCTAAAGCGTACCCTGCTTTATGATCTATTTGACTCTAAATGGACCATAATTTACTAAATGAAGAAGACTTGAAACTAGAGATTGAGACCATAAACTCTTTTACAATGTTTACTGAGGTAATAAATCAAGAGAGAAGTAGAGTCATTTCCTCATAGACTTCTATACAACCAGAGGAGTCGCCCCCTGATGGACATTAGAGAGAATGCAAGTTTTTGCTGTGTCTTTTTATTCTATTGTTGCTAGGCCACAACCAAATGAGTGCTAACGTTAGCTTAACACAAACCGTAAGCTGTACGCTAATAGTTAATAGTACAGTTGTAATTCGTGAAAACAATTCAAAACTGGTAATTCAGACCGATGTGGTCGGTAGGTGTACAGTTGACTTCTAAAGGGGCCTCTCATGGAAAGCCGGTATTATTATTTACGCATTCAAAGTTTTGTAAGTTTGCTGGTTGAGTTCTTCTTGAGTAATACGACTCATCAGAAGAGGTCTGTTACAACAGTTCAGTTTGGCTGCAGCCTTCATCTTGATGCTGTGACTTTAAGTTGGTATTTTACTTGATTAATCAGCCGATTATTAAACTGATTCATTTTTTAATGGAATATCATAAAAAAATGAAAAAATCCCATCATAATATCTCAGTTGTGATGTCTTGAAATGTCCAGAAAAATAGAAATTTAGATCGTTGACTCTTTTTTATCTTCAATTACACACAGCTTTTTTGATTATCAAAATGGCTGTTGATTTTTTTCTTGTCTAACTTATTGTCATTTTTTCACTCTGAATCAATTTGTACGTTCTTGAGAGAGGAAGGAAACACTTCTGATATTATGATTGTGTATTGTTTTCTTCCATTCCATAGCAGTAGGAAGTAGAAGTGGGGACTTCCTCACCAGAGAAACACGAGTTCAAATATTTACCGACTATAAAGCGACGTGTTGAACTCTGCCCTCTTGGTTCAGGGGCGTTCACGGTGCCGCGCGGTCTTATTTATACCCGGAAACAAGTATTATGTGTAACATTTACGACAGCATGGGCGCTTTGTTTTTGTTACGAATCATTATGAGCCTCCGGTGCGCTTTGTCCACTCGTTAAACATTTTCAAATCAAAGCGGATAGTTGCAATCACAGCCAGTGCGCATGCCCACCCAAACGCTCTGCCATTAGCTCCATGCGCGCGGGCACGCCCCAGGAAAGAATTTGTATGAACCGCGTGCGCTGCTGATGTTACTGTTATGAATGGTGGACCTCAACGACAAGAGAGCTTCAGTAAACCTGTGACAGTTAGACTTACAGAAATAGTAACAGCAGTGCGTTTGACAGACGTTATGAGAAAATATGATATATGATAGTTTTAGTCTGCTACAGGAGATCAAATCACCGAAACCCACCTCTAAACTCACCAGACGATAAGTTAAATATTATAGATAAATACACCAGCAAAACACCCAAATTACATTTAACTAACTTTTGAGCGTCAGAAACACTGTGGTAAAATAACAAATGTATTCTAGAGGTAGGTGATTCATAAACGTACTGTTTATCACAGACACGCTACAGGTTAAGATACAAATATTATAGGAATATTATTTAGGAATAATAGGAATACGACGCGATAAAATCAAGAAGCCAGACACACTGCTAAAAAATATTATGGCTCAATCTAATATAGGAGTTTTTTTAAAGAACCTTAAGTTCAATAATCTAGCTTTTTAAAAATATTAAAGGAATATTATAGGCTTATTATAAGAGATAAACGCTAAATGTTATGGTGAAATATTATAGGAGACATTTTCCAAAAAGGCACAGAGGTCAACATCACTTTTGAGTACAGACACTGTAAACTATGGGTTACAAAATATTAATAGAATATTAAAGAAAACCTAGAACAATTACCAAAAATCAGACTTTTGAGCGTCAGGGATATTATAATACATTTTTCAAAAAGGTATTTCAGGTTAACATTAACTCAGTTTTTAATATCACTGACACATTACAAGTCAATCTTGAATATTACATTTAATTAATAGAAAAAGGCCTAAAGTTCCCACATTAAGTCAATATAAACTCACTTTTGAGTGTCAGACATGTTTCAAGTTATTATGAGACTATTATACTTTAGAGACACAGTGATATCTCAATTTATGTTGGTGTTGTGGTCCCTTTTTTTATTCAGTTATTGTAAAATATTATAGTACTTTAAACTCAACATAAACTCCCTTTTGATAGTTAAGATAGAGCAAGAATAATTACTAAAATGCTACTATGACTATAAACTCACTTTTAATATACATATTAGTTTAGAAAATTAAAGTTAAAACTCACTATTATACCTCTAGAAACCGGTTTAAATGAGTTTGCTGACTTTTAACTCCATCAGTATCATTTAATTCCTCAGGAGTCACAGGCTGTTTGTATTAGTCATTAGAAGCCTGCGTTACATTTGATGGTTTATTCAAGTGTTGCTTCTAATCCTAACATCCTCCCCTCACAGAGCACTATCAGTTTAAGCACACAGTCATTACTGCTGCATTTGTGCATGCGCGCTAATATCAGTCTAACGGTGAGTAATATAGATATGGGGATTTCTGCAGGTGTCAGAAAACGAGATATGGTATTGATTGACTTAATTTTGATTGACACACTTGGCATTGTCGACTTGGCATTGTCGACCAAAGAAGTAAGCTGCATTTTATTTTTCTAGAAGGTGTTTTAGGCAATTTAAACACACAGGTCTGTTTGAGAGTTTCGTATTTTTGCAGCTAATTCAATAAATAAATAGCTTCAACTCGCTTAAAAGCTATTTTTTTTTAATCCTCTGATAATAATTCCTTAAAATGGGAGTCTGTTAGGTCCATATAGAAAGTGTCCTGAGTGACTCCAACTTCAACCAAGTGTGCTCTTAAAGTGTAAATAAAGAGAGCAAGGCTCAAGTACAAATCATAAATCTAGAGTTGGACATGCATGTTATAAAAGAAAAGGGCTATTTTCTGCACCGAGCCGTGATTCTCATATTCTCACCAAATAACAATAACCCATAATATTAAATAAGGCTTTAGAGAATGATCCTTAAAGAAATGTATATTAAAGTGTGATGCGTTTAAGCTCCATTGGATTTATTTCCCTCCACAGAAAAAAAGTGATGCGCAATAAAGTAAAATAAAATGCTTGAATAAGCTTTCAAATGAGCAAAGGAATAAATATCGTCGTCAAAGCCCAGAGAACTAGTGGTTAGTCCCATTAATCCTTAAAAAAAGCTTCATATTTCTGAGATAATCCAGTGGATCAATGTGTCTGCGGATATTTAGCCAATTATTGATTTTGCTCCTCTTTGGAGTAAAAAAACTGTCCCGCTGCGGTTTGTCTCGTTAAACGAAGACTCCTCTAAACATACTTGAAATAAATCTCTCTTTTCCTGGAGTTTATTCAAACAAACATGTTACCATAAACACACGAGGACTTTGAATCACCTTTTTTTGTATACAGTTTAGGCTAATGAACTTACTTCTGCAAAGTCTTACATTACCGTACAAAACACGTTGCACTCAAGTTTAAACATGCGGGGCTTTTTTTTTTTTTTTTTTTTTCTATTTCAGCAAACAAAATGAGAAGAAAAACATTTCAAAGTACAGTCACTGAACGGGAGGCGTCGCGGAGTCAAACGGGCCGGTGGCACCCTGCATCGGTAAATATAAGCACACAGAAGCAGTATAAAATATGTACAATATGAGCTGGATCTCTTTTCTCTCATCGAGTCTGGATTCTTGATAAGCTCCACACTTTATTTAATTTAGTTTTTACTTGTAACCCCCCCCTCCCCCCCCACCCCCCCTTCTGCCAGTCTCCAAAAGCAAGCAAGCAAGCACAAAAGAAAAATCCCATCGTGTGTTTCATATGTTAAGCCTGTATATATTTACATGTATATATGTACAATGCAGCAATGTAACACGTCTTCATCATTTAAAAAAAAATCCTGGACATTTCAACTGCTGTGCAAGTTCATTGGTAAACACATAAAACCCGCATAATCCACTTTTTCTTTTTTTTTTCTTTTTTGAAAAATGATTGCAACTAATCCAGTTTAGTTGTCTTTGACCCCCCCCCCCCCCCCCCCCCTCCCCCTCCTCCCCCCGAATCCGCAGGTAGCCTGTAAGCTCTGACACCGTGTCCGTTTATCACATATATATATTTCTTAATTTTTTGTAACATTTACGCGCGCTTTGGTCCCGTCAGCTGTTGTACTGACACGCGTTCAGGCTAGACCCGGGGCTCTGCAGGCTGCTGTATCCGAAAGTTGGATGCTGTTTGGATTTGAGTCTGAGCGTGGCCAGGCTGGAGTTGCAAGTGTCCCGGTAAACGCTGTACGGAGAGCCGGGTGGCCCGTACGGACACGCGGACGGTGACATAGCCGAGTTGATGCCGGACGTGCCGATCCCGTTCAGGTTGCTGATGTTGTTGAGGCCCGGGGTGGGCATGCCCGGCACGGCGGAGTGGCCCATCCCGGAGGCCATGGTCATGGAGGAGATGGAGTTGGGTGCCGAAAACATGGACTGCGAGGTGAGCGGGCTCATGGAGTTGAAGAAGGTGAAGTTCTTGGTGGACAGCGGCGCCGGGGTGAGGCCCTTGTTCGTCCAGTTGTTGTAGGTGTACGCCGGGTACATGTCCTCGTAAGGCTGCATGAGGCCGCTGAACTGCGGCAGGTAGCTGTTTTTGCACAGGTCCATCTGCTGGTTCCGCTCCCGCTTCCTCCACTTGGCCCGGCGGTTTTTGAACCACACCTGGAGGACGGACACACACACACGGTTATAGGCCCATTGCGGGAACGTTGAGGAGCAGAATGGTCACCTGAATAGTCCCAAATAGTCTAAATCTGGAACCTACATTATTTTGATTTTGGCATAGAATGTAGTCCAATTTATTTAACTTATCGTCTTATAGGACAACATCAAGTCACAGTTATGTGGCAGTATCTTGTTTTGTATTTTAACAATCAACAAGCTGTATGGGCCTTCAGTTTGTCTTTTGTTAATTCTCATAAATTGTACTGATAGAATAATATTTCTGTCCCAAAAAGTGCTGCTGGCTTCATGGTTTGTTGGTGTCTTGGCTGCAGAAAACACACACACACACACACACACACACACACACACACACACACACACACACACACACACACACACCTATATATATATATATATATACAAAAATACATATATATATGTATACATGTATATGTATTTTTTTTACACTAAATAGCCCTACAGCTAAATTCCAAATGTGAAGCTGCAGTCCACGTTGAGGATACAGCTGTTTAATGTCCTCAGTTGTCTAAAGATTTGTTTACAACAGTTTATAAACACAGCATAAATGGACCAGACTGTAAGGACCAGACTGCAGTTTCAATCGTGAACACACACACACACGCACGCACGCACGCACACACACACACACACACACACACACACACACACACACACACACACACACACACACACACACACACACACACACACACACACACACACACACACACACACACACACACACAGGCTTATTTACTCCGTGGTCAAAGTTAGGCTCTATACATTTATATTTTAATCATATATGGCCACAACAAATCAGTTAGAATTTTAGAAAAATGCACTTTCATCAAGTGAAAGTCAATCTTCAGTTGTTTGAGTGCTCAAGTCCTGACTGTGGATTTGGGTTCTGGTCCCAGCGAACACATCAAACAGTCCTATTTGTCTTCTCACATAACAATCCTCACTCACTCCGGTTGTTCTGCACATTTTAAACCAGCTAGGCGTTTAAATTACAGGAGAAGCTGCTATAGTCCAGTAGAAACTTCAACTTTAAATGAATCCAGTAAATGTCCCCTTTAATTTGTTCAAAAGTGAATATTTAGGGCGGAAAGTGAACGGTGAACGTCTTGTTCTTCCAAACAAACGCTCTTTGTTTGCACGTGTTTTTAATTGTCTATTTATTAAAGCCTTTGTTTAAACTTTAAAGCAACATATATTTAAATCATGTGCGCAGTTGAGCTCCAAGCGTGCAAAGAAACATAATTAAATGACCAACTTTTCTCTTCAATCATCGCACAACGTTTTTTTCTTCAAATAATTATTCTTTGTGAGAAATGTATCTTCAAATATTAATATTTTCTGCAATCAAATTCGATGACTTGATTCAAATAAAAGTTACATTTCAACATAAATGTGTTTTAACTAAAGTAAGACCCAAAGATGTGTTGAAGGTAACTATTCAGTAGCGTAGCACACGTGAAGCCTACGTGAGTGTGTGTGTGTGTGTGAATCAACTGTAACTGCATGGATCAGACGCGCGCGCCTCTGGATATCCTCACGCCTTATCGAAGCCTGACAAAATATCCGTCACTTCGCACTCTGCGAGTCATTTTTTAATACACAGTTGAAACAGTTTACAAGTGGAAGCATCGGCCGGGCTATTTATAGCCGCGCAGGGGACAGGGTGCTGCGGACAAATTGTCCACAAAGACGTGAGCGATGTGACGGAGAGCTGCGGAGGAAACGCTGCGTTTCTCTGCACCGCCTGTTTCAGTGTCCTGTACCGAGCCAAATAAATAAACTAATACACATTCAATAATATATTTAAGTTATTAATAATACTTTGGATTTTAATGGCACGTTAACAAGCAAAGAACAATCATTATTTAAGATATTTTACGATGGTAACATTCAAAATAAATGAGCCACAAATCTCAATATATAATCTGTCAAACTCGACTAAACACCGATGACCTTAAAAGGTCAAGTCCAACCACTTTGAAATGTCAAAACATTTTTCATAAATGTGCAGATATGAATCTCATATATCAGGCTGCTTGATGTCACGCCACGTTCCTTTTTGAAAACTGTTTTCTTTTTATTCCGTCAAAATAAAAGGCAGCACTGTTTGAACTTCACCCTCATTGACTCCAGAAATGAAAAACCATGGCTCTCTAAACTTTCTGAGACTTTTTTGTTTTTAACCCCCCCCCCCCCCCCCCGCACTTTAAATAGCTGTATGCATTTTTTATGCAATTTGAGAAGGTGGAGTATTGCAAGGACGGGCAGCCAGGCGCCAGTTGCTGTAGTAAATGAAAACCAACTGCAATTGTTTTTGGTTTAACGCACGTTTCTTACGTCCACATTTTCTCTTCGAGAAAAGAGCAGCCAGCATGGATACCTGTGTAGGGAACTCGCTGTGTCATTTATTTTCTGAATTGAATGGTTATAAATACGTCGTAATGATGCGTAAACGTGAATAGATTTAATCACACGCTGTTCCTGCTCATTGCACAGCTCCATAGATCTGGCTGCACGGACCGTCTCCTCCACGAGGACAGATAAGGGTCCACACGGGTGGTGATGTCATCAAAGGACAATTCCTCCATTGGCTGCATTAGCAGCGCGGATACGCTCTCAGAAAGAGATGTAATTTCCAGTAGATCCAAATAGTTACAGACGGCTTCAATTTCTGCTTACGTTTCAACATGAAATGTGTTGACGCCAACGTGTCGTTGTAGAGCTGCTCGTGTCAGAAATACGCGTGGTGTTGAGAATTGTGTTTTATAATAATGGAAGACCTATTTTTTGGATGCACCGTAGCTGATAGTCATGGATGACAGCAACTTGATATCTGTTAACGCAGCAGTTTACAAATCACCCAGTTACTATTACCAGTTCATTACTTATGTGTGTCTCTGAATCATGACACGTTTAGTTTCTAACAAAGTCACTGCAGTAATTTACATGGATTCTGTGAAAAGGCTGGATACGTTCAGACAGTTGGCAGCAAGAGAAAAGCGACACTGTAAAGACCTCAATACCACAAATAAAAGATCAATATGTTGTCTCTTGTCCTGATATGAAATTAAAATGCTGGAAGAGCAAATGAGCAACAAAATCATGGAGATTCATCTGCAGTATCTTTCAAAATAGCTTTGGTTTGGGTAGGTCGATGGTCAATTTTGCATCAAAATGTTAGTTGGACCAAGAAGTTGTATAAATTCGGAGCACCAATCATACACAGACACTCGTATTAAAATGGTAATTCCAAGTTTTTTTGTTGGGAGAATTACTTTTTTGCTTTAATATTCTTAGAATTATTTATCTATTTCCCTAAACATTTTGTTGATTATTTGGTTCATGTGTGTTGGAGTTATTTCATATATTTAGGTAAGATTTTCCCACCCAATAACGTTGAGATGTATCTCCCAAATTGTCTTTTACGCACGCATTACGCACGGCCCTGCTGGCCTCTTACCCGGACTCTGGCCTCGGTCAGGTTGGTCCACACGGCGATCTCCTCCCTGGTGCTCATGTCCGGGTATCGGTTCCTCTGGAAAGTGGACTCCAGCTCCTGCAGCTGCTGGCTGGTGAAGTGAGTCCGCTGCCGCCGCTGCTTCTTCTTCTTGGGATCGTCCGCGTTCCCGTCATCGCTCCTGTGTTCAGCGCTCCTCTCCTTTTCTGCGGATCATAAATCGGGATGAAACGATTGCATGCTGCCGCTTTTGTATTGTCCTGTTACCATTTTCTTTTCATTTAAAAGTTAAACGTTTCAGATTGAAAATAAGGGCAACAACGTGCAAAACGACCTACATCTTGAAGTCAACTATAACAAAAAAGTTTTGCCAGCATGAAATAAGGAACTTCAAAGCTATAAATAAATGATTTACAAAATAAAGCCCCAGGTGAGAAGTGCCATATTAAAGCCAAATATTTACAAAGTTTTGTATCGATTCTCTCAAACACACTTGGATCAATATTACTTTCTTTACGAAGAGGTCTGCCCACTCCTCTTATCTCCGGAGTGCTATCTTGTATTCGTGTTCTCACAAGATTGCCTCATTAAACTGAAGGGTCAACACGTGCAAAGGTTAATTACAAAAAGGGAATACTCTTGAATGTTTGCCAAGAATCAACTTAAAACTTAAAGCCACAACATTATTCTTTTTTTATTTAAGCCCCATAAATAATTCAAACAAAGGAAATTATAAATAAACATTCCTCCATATTTGCTATATTCCTCATATGGAGTGAGACAGAAGAACAAGTCGGGTTGCTAAAAGAAATGTGGCCAAGTCGAAGAATAAAAAGCTTCTTCAAGAATTGTTAATAGCCTGCAGACTTTCTGGCTTTTAGTTTAGATTGGTGGATGGGCCCAATATTTATAGTTGGTTTTAATGCATTTACTGACAGCAGGCCAGGCTGTTCTGCACATTTTTCCCTGACAGACTCCGAGATCCTGCCAAGTGTTTGCTTCAGCCAGCGCAATAAACAAAAAACACGCAAAAAAACCTGGACTATTCTCCCCGTCCTGTTGTATTTAGGCGCATTCAACTTTGGAGCAGAAATAGACCAAATTAAGATTTGATGCAAATGGAATTTTATGCACTTTATCCAAATGCTTGTTGCGCCGTAACACGCGGAAATAAATCGTCATCGCAGTGAGAATAAACAAACACTGAGACACAAGTTAAGAGTGTCTGCTTTTCCGTAGCATCAAAGTGTCGAGATGTCTCTGACAGCCCACCGTAAACGTGCTTATGGAGACGTAAAATAAACTGTTATTGCACTCAGAAGAAGGAATAGAGTTGCTAAAAGCACTCTTGACTGTGTACCTGCCAACTCTGTGTCCGAGGACTCGCTGCTTGAGTTCTCTAAAGTTTCCCGACTGCTGTTTGAAGTTCTCGGTAAATGAAACGCGGGGGCCGCGTCGCGGGCCGGCGGTGCTCTCGCTGCCTCTGCGTTTCTGTCCAAATTCATCCCACCTTGAAGAGAAGGATGCGTACAAGAGGGGAAACGGGGGAGGAGGGTGAATCCTGGGGGTGCACAAAGCTTTCCTCAACAGCTTAAAAAATCCACCCGCTGCCAGACACCACACTGCGACATGAGAGGAGGAATCACACGGAGAAGGATTTCCACCAAAGTGTAGTTCTTCCACGAAGAAAAGGACTTCGAAGAAAAGAAAAAAACCCTCCTCTACAGTGACGGCCCAGTGCGCGCTCCTTCTCTCCACTGCAAGGGAAAAATAGCTTCTGCCCGCTGCGACTGAGAGGAAGCTCCGGCTCTCTAACCCACACGCAAGACCCAGCCCATCTGCTGCGTATAACCTCCCTAAAATGAGCGAGTCCCACCCACTACGCCAGCCCGCTGCAAGAAAAGAAGAAAAAAAGCCACATCCATCCACACAAGTCTGACGTCAAGAGGAAACAAGTGGAAAAATGATGCCATTAATTTATAAGACGTTTTTTTTTTTATCGCATGGAAATCTCTGGAACGTAAAAAGCGTCATATTGGAGCAAAACAACTTTGTTCACTTGCTAAGACATTTTTTACAGCGTTCATTTTCCTCTATTCGTCGGGAGCGCGCAATGCAACGCTTTGCTCTTTAGGCATAAAATGGGCCTTTTATTCTTGCAGGCATGTTTGAATTTTGTCCAGCGCAACGTAGCTGGGTGCGCTTCTACACACACACGCAGCCACACAATGTACTGTATATCTCGGATATGTACCGAGCTGAGTAAACATTTGCCTTCCAACACGGGCCTGCCCAGTTACTGTTTCCTCACTATGAAAAGCGCACGATATGAAGATTATTGTGTGTGTGTGTGTGTGTGTGTGTGTGTGTGTAAACTGACAGATGTAGCTCTATCAGCGTTTCACTTTGACAAATAAACAATCGGGACTAATGGAAGCCCGGCAGAGCAGAGACAAACATCAGTGATTTATCCACAAATATGTTGCTGAATAGTAATCTGTTGACAGCAGCGGATCTGTGCGCGCGGCACTTATAACGACATAATTAATAACATGTATTAAAAGTTTCTAAACTTTGACGTACATTCGTGTGGTCATACTGCTGGATCCAGAACCTCTCAGAACGAAACCCCTTTATGGTTGATGGTCCGCTACCTGATTCCAGACCTGAATGTGGCTGATGGTGACCCATAGCAGTCATCATTGAACAGGCTTACGCTTTATAGCTGTTTTACCACCTTGGAGACTCAAAGTATTCACAAACAAGCCAAATCACGTATAGAGGGCTATTTTGGTTAAAATTGTGAAAGAGTTGAATTTGAAAACTCAGCTGTTGGAATGTCTGTATGTGTTTTCTGGTCTAATTATAGTCTCTGGTCCCTCACGCGCATGCACAGTGCGGGCACTGACTCACAACGCAGTCAAAGTGAGATGTAACCTTCACTGTGTGGAGAATAGAGCTCCGTCCAGAAACAAACTTCTCTTTGTTAGCAAACGCGCATGGTCACAAAACACGGAGGCCAAACGTCTCAATATCAATTAGTTTAAAGTCAGTTTGGCTCCAGGTGAGGCCTTGTTGTAATCACTTAAGGTTCATAGATCTGGTGCGTCATGGGTAGTTTTTATTGTCGGTCATTTACTTTGTTGCTTACGCAACATTCGCACATATCTACGTATTGTGTTTATAATTAAGCTCTTTCAGTGTGATTACGCACTTCAGGATGGAATCGATTACTGAAGACTTAAAATCATATTTCTGTCACTAAAATAAAGGGAAACATGTGCCAATGAAGTCAGAAACTTGTTTCCATTTAACCAATGTGTTTTTATTTCTGGAATGAAGTTGCCTTCTGAATAATGAAACAATCCAAACCTTCCACACACATCGGCAAAAAAGAATCTATTGCGGTGACTAAATGACCAACAAGGAAAGGACACATTTTGTTGTGTCTCTACATGATTTAACAGAAAACGAAGTACAAAACACAAATTACGTCAATTTACACACTTTTTAAACCACAGACTGAAAGCTGTACGTTTCTCCTGCAACGTGAGACCGGCTGACCGGCTGACTTGCCGTGGTTCAGCTTGTGTCGAGTAAATGCGCACCGGCTCATGCCTTGCCGTCTGGGACTCGGACTGTCTCCGGCGCCAGTCTCGAGCATGTTCGGCCATTGTATGACAGCGACGTCTGACACGAGATCCCCGTCCGACCGGAAAACTCCCCCGAAGGCCTTTTCTTAAAAGACAATAGTGCAAGCTCTCAACAATCACTTGGCTTTTCCCATCTATGTGTTGGGCCTCAGCGTGTTCTTGAGAGATTTGGGGCTCACATAAGGGCCTGTATTATATTTCTACACATCACAGGCCTTTCATAGTAATTCATTCTAGTTGGGAAGTCTGAATATCCAGAAAATGAATCAGCCAATCCAGTGGTTTTGATTTAAATAGCAGATCCTCATTATCTCCAGCGTGCGTCACTATGGCCTGTTGTCTGCAATACAATGCTTGTAAGAAGTTCGCCCCTTACTTACTGAAGTGCCATTGGTCAGAAAACCAACATGCCCTATACCTGTGCACTTGTATTCTGAGCTGCAGAAAGGTGCGTAAATGGCAAAAAAAAACCCGAATTCAGCTGCAGTGGGTGAACCAAACATGAGCGCATAAGTGGGATTCTGTGCGCAAGATGCATTTTTGTTAAATGTGACCTCGAGGACTTGGTCATCCCATCGTGTCAGCAGGTGGTATTTACTATGCAGGTTGTGGAGACGGAATGGACTGAAAATGTAAATTGGTGCGTGTTAGTACGGGATTAGTGGGTGCATTGCGTGCACTTGGGTCAATATACTGTGATTATCATTACAAAAAACAACTGAGGTCTTTCTGTAATAAGTTTAGGAAAGCAACTGAATAACACATTGTAACATCACATTGGCTTGTTGCAGGGGAATCAGAATGTATACTCTTCAAAAAGTCATTTTTCTAATATTCTATAGAACAAAAGTCCCAATAAACTCGCTGACCCTTAAAGTCCTCATAGAGATATTAAAGGATGTACAGCACATGGAGATTCCTCTCTGTCCGCGAGCAGATATTACAGGCTGATAGATGGAGGTAATCTAAATACCCAGCCTCCTCAGCCTGCATCCCTGCCCGCGTCCCACTCCTCCTCTGCTCTGGAGGGCACTTGCGTGTGATGGATGAGTTAAAAAGCCTTTCCATCCGGCAGGACAGGTTAAAGGCCAGTGGCAATGCAAACACTCATATTTTGCCTCCAAGAAGTGAAAATAAACTCCTCGACCGCCGTTAATCACACACCAAACACACATAATAATGGTCTATTTTTTCCTCTCTTAAGGGAACCAAACAAAGTAAAGCTATAGAGCCACGGGGGCCAAAAAACAAAGCATTGCCTATAGAAAACTAAAGCTGGCGAGTAGATTCAAAGGCAGGACAGCAGTGGATGTAACTGGACACGGCGGGTAACTGGATAAGGACAGAGCTGATTATTTCCTTGGTGATGGTTTCCCTGCTTGGTCCAAGGCCTGTTTGACAACCAATAAACAACCTGACAAGAAGGGACACGGGTGTAAATAAAACAATAACCTCTAATGACCATCATACTCGTAAGGAAAAGCTATACAAATGCTGTAAAATGTCGGATTTTTTGTGCATCGTGTGGTTGTGGGGGAAAAACGTTGCCTGAGTTGAGATGGAATTATCCCTCAAAAATACACATTTGTTGCTTACAAAAAGGATTTTTTTCTATCTTTTGATGATTAGTCTCCAAAACCCAATAAAACGCACATATGTTTATTAGCAACAACATTCCACTGTACCTCTAATGAAGGTCCATTTAGTCTGAATGTCCGCCTCAGTTAATACAAACATGCTCAGCATGCCAAACGTCTTTCTTTGTCTTTACAATAATTATGTTTCCAATTTGAGTCGTGACCTTATGTTGAAGCTGCTGCTATTAATAAAATGACGATTTCCTGAAAGAAAATGTAAAAATGAAAAGGATTGTACACGACCAGCACGTGCATGTCTGGCATTTAAATGTCTTGGAAAAACCGCGGATATTTTCTAAAGTTCTCACGTCTCCATTAGACGTTCTTTCTTTGGTCTGTGATTAAATCCAGCTTTACTGAAAACCTCCATTTAAATACAATAAACATTTTTATAATATGTCGTTATGTTAAACAAATATAACTTGTAATCTTCTGCTGCTTTTTTTTGCCGTCTATTCCTATTGTTTTTTGTTTTTAAAAGGTAAAACGACTCACCAGGAAATCATTATCATCATAAACCAGACACAAAATAATAAAGGAGAAAATAGATGGTGAAAATAAAACTCAACTATAGGCCTCATTGTTGCAAATGCTGTTGCTCTCATTTGATTTTCGCACGCTCACATTTGCGTCTCATTATGTGATCTGTCGTCATGTCGTAAATGCGCTGTGTGCATTAATTCCTCGCATATCAAACATATGCGTCCGAAAGCAGCTGCCTGTGAACACCAACAGCTTGTGTGCTGCGATATTTGCCAACAAGTTCTGACCTTGCGCCAAAACCGAGAGGTACAGTATCCTCACTTGTAGACTACAGCATCCTTCTGCTTTACATGATAGCTTCTAGTTTTGTAACTCTGAGGCATGAATGATTTATTTTATAGTCGTGAAGAGAAGAAGTCATACCTGCGTCCCCGCAAGAAATCACATCCTTCGACAGATTCAGTTCCATTCCAGTTACCTGAAAAAAAGAATATCCTGCATATCAGACTTGCATAGATAATAAATACAGTTATACATATATACAAATACATGTATTGTCCCCTCTTAAAGCCATTACGTTATATATAAGTTCTTATAAAACAATATCATCACATTTTAGCCACTGCACTTAAAGAATTAAAAGAATCTAAAACTTCATATCTTTTTGCATCTGAATCCTCACTTCTCTTTTTTTTTAAAAGTATACTTATCATATATGGACAATTCCAAGGTAATACAGCCAAAACAGAAATAAATGAATTGTTTTCATTTTATATATGTATTTTTTTTAATTTTTTACATAACAGCCTCTCCAAAACTTTCACCAAGGCCTTCACACGTTGCCACACACATCTTTATGTTTCGTATGCTTCGTTTCGTCCCTTACCCAACATCCCAAAGTTTACCTTGCCATTATAACACACACACACACACACACACACACACACACACACACACACACACACACACACACACACACACACACACACACACACACACACACACACACACACACACACACACACACACACACACACACTCCTATCTACAGGAATCCATTTGCTGCTCTATGTCCTCGGTAAATCTTCGCTCAGCTCCCTTCTGTCCCTCCGTGTTCACACGCTTCACTGGCGCGCCCCCGCCTGCACTTTATATTTATTTGGTTAATTTAAGGCGTCAGTCAGATATTATAGGGAAATGATGAATACGTCTGCATGCTATATCTGGCTAACAATGATGCTCAGGCACTCTGAATAGCACAGACTATATTTTAGCTTCCAATGATATTTTCTGCTGCTTTTTATCTCTGTCAATCGTTCCTGTGCGTAAAGATGCACCCAATAAGCCTCCGGCCTCTCTACGGTCACTAAAGCCCCTTTGACCCCCACAAGCCGACAACACGCACTGCTTAATGAGGGAGGTCAGCACTTATCAACTTTTCATTTTCTCCATCACGCTCAACGCGGACTCGTGTGTGACTCAAATGTGTAACATCCGAAGCGTAAAACGGTCAAAATGGAGAAGCCAGCCAACCGTCTGACCGGTTACCTGAGCTGAAATTCAACAACCGGACAGACGAGAGGTGTTTGTTGTACTCACCAGTTGGTGCCCAACGGAGGCAGACGACAGAAAAAAAATGAATAAAGCCTCAGAATCTCCCCCATGCAGGTGTTCGATAAATCCACTTTATGCGTTGGCTGCGCGTAAACGCTGCGTCCGCGATATTCAGCGCTTTGGTTGAGTCTCTGCGGTGCTGGTTTGGTTTTCTTCGCCAGCGGTCTGCAGCACGCCTCGCGGTGACGTCACGATACCGCAACCGACAGCCCTACCTCCCCGTTGTCATCCTCTGTATCCCATGCACCCTCAATCATCTCCTCATACCATTGCTTTTTCTTTTTTTTAATCTTCATCATTTTTTATTTTTGCAACAAATTTCACAACTTTATCATCCTCAACTGACGCCCCCTTCATCTTCGTCCTCATTGTTTTACCAAAGTGTATCGTTATTCTCAGTTTCTGATCTTCATCTTAAAATGTATTTTCACCCTCATCCTTATTTCTCAACCCTCAATATGTTAGCAACGAGCAGAGAAAAATTAAGATATGATAATTTAACATTTAATATGATGATGGTGATGTTAGTGATAGTGGTAATTACGATAATAATAATAATGATGATACTAATAATAATATTTTTTAAATTAAAACAATTATGGTACAACAAAAGCAACGTTTTTATTTTATTGTTTAAATAAACCTGCTGCTCATATTTCCCTCTCTCTATGATTAAATGTGTGAGCCGTGACAGCGACTATGAGGAAAAACAGTTTCGGTGTGAAAAGTTGAGACTTTATGAGCTCATTTGTCTGCAATCAATTCAATTCAATTTATTTTGTATCGTCCAATCCACTTTTAAAACAGCTTTACTGTAAACCTGCACATGTCGTGTTACTTGGGTACACTTTAATAATAGTTCTCAGGTATTCTGGTCTACTGTCTCACTCCTGTAGAATAATGAAACACACACGTCTGGTTTATTTTTTGTACGGTTCTAGATTCAATATATTTATTAATTTAACCAGAATCTGTTGCATTTTGTTACTTTGCTTGTCACACACGATATATTCCTCAGTTGGCAGCAGTTCATTTTTATATAAATAGACAGATTTTGTGTTCGGGCACTAAATATGTTTGTCTTCTCGACAATTAATTGATTCGGCAAACAATATTCCGCCTGAACATCACAGCCTAAAGCCATTCGCCTTTGTTAACGGATGATTATTTAAACAATTGTTCATATCCCAGTATTTACATGCAGGTTTAAAGCAATATTTTGTTTTGCTGTTGGTTTGACATGAATCAAAACAATTTAAATGTGCTAATACTTTATTTTTTCTTCTGTGGCTTAAATGCTGCATGGGAATGTGGCTGAATTACAGCTTTTGCCTGGAATGAATAATAAAAAGAGTAATTGATATTTTCAGAAAATCAACAGTAGATGCTCGGCGGAACCTTCAGGCCTTTGTGCGTATTTGAGCTGCAGCGGCGGAGCAGCGCAGAGACGCAAAACGCGACGATAACAAACACTTATATAAATCATTAAGCTGAAGCAATTACACTGATTATTCGGGACACGTATTTAGCTGTGCAGTACGATTATAATAAAGAATAAAATGCCCCCCAAAAGCTAATTATAGGGCCTAACATATAGGCCACAAGTAGCCGAGAGCAAAGTATAGGTTTAGACTGTAAACTTTTAATTAATAATGACGTGAAAGATGAAACAAACAACACTGTATCAATATAAAATATATTTATTTAAATTGAACATATAGGCATTTCTGAAAAGTATCAAATGTGTTTTTAACTCTCTAAATTTTAAACGTCCACAGCCTGAGAAGTGCAGCCCACGCACGGCCACCAGTAAACCACCACAGCAAATATTTCCAGCTCCACATACTTGGTTTACAACCTCCTTCTTTTGGCCTCAGACATGGGAGAAAGTGTGAAATTTGTCCCACCCTTACACTTTCCTTTTTAACTCGGCCAAGAGCTGCGCACGAGGCAAAGCCCGGCTCTGAGAGAAGGATCCTGGAGGGATTAAAGGCGAGCTGCGGGCCTCCCTCCAGGACTCGGACGGACCTCCTTCCCATGGTGCCTCTCGGAGACACCCAAACATCTCTCAACTATCCTCATGTCAGCTGTTTTTTGGTTGTTGTTTTTTGTACTCCTTTATCGAAATTGACATGTGGCTGCAGGTGAGATGCACTTATAGCCAGGAGCAGCTTTTGCTTGATTTTTCTGCCAAATAAATACAAAAATGGACATTAATTTTCTACTAAACGGCTAGTAGCACCATGCAGGTTAACAGATGAATTTGACCAAAATGTGTTCATTGCTGCAACTCAGTCTGCAGCTCAAATATTCAGGTGGAGCAACAAGTGTGTTCTTGTGACTCCCATTACAGGCCGCAATATTGACCCCAGCTCCTTAGCATGCAACTCTATCCACAAGATAGTGTTATATGCAAAATCAGCCTGCGTAATTGTCTACCTGTGAGGCCTGCATTGCTAAATAATGAGTCCGACACACACTCTCTCTCTATAATTAGGCAGTAGGCAGGCAGGTAGGAGAATGCTGTGATTACTCAACGAGTGACTCGAGGAGTTAAGTAGTGCCCTGAAGGTGAGGCCGTGGCCTCATCTCTCCTGTGCAAATAGGTGGAGGGATTATTTAGCCAGTTTGGAGTGTGTGTGAAGGGGGAGGAGGTGTGTGTCTGTGGCCGGGGCCTGTCTGATGGTCACCCCCGCAGCGTAAATAGTTATTCCTAAATAACAGAGGAGCTGATGCACACTGGAAACGGTGGAAAACAAGCTCACGCCCTATCAGGAGAAAAGTTTGAAGTGGGTTGTGAAGTGTGTGCAAGTGTGTAATGCTTGTATCCTAAACACAGAGTTGTGTTTTTCTGAATCAGGCTCCGAATCGGCTGTTTTAATCTGGTCCTTTCATATGTTCTTCTCGTAGAAATGGAATAGGAGTTGAACAGACATTGAACTGCTTGCCCGGGTTCAAAAGAAAATGGTGATTGTTGTTAGTTGTTACTGTGACGACACATGTCGGGCCTTGAAATGGAGACGGATGGCTAGCTAGTTAGCTACGTAGCTTGTCCTTGTCCAGAGCTGCGAGGAGTTAGGAGGAACTGTTTGACCCAGCACTGCTACCGGTCACCAGCACGCTGTTCGGCTCATTTTCTGCAACCAGTGCAGCATTAGAGCATGGCGGAATTAACTAGCTACCTTTCCACCTATATGCTAGTTAGCTAGCTTGCTAATTCCACCATGCTTTAATGTTGCACTGGTTGCAGAAAATGAGCCGGAAAAAAGTTGTCACACTTCTGCAATGTGCTTTCCTACACTGTGACAAGAGTGTGTGGGTGAGGCATTGAGTTGTTCATTTTTACTCAACTACTGTGGCTCTCCGTGCTTCGTAGAGTTACTACTCCACTGCTAGTTTTAGTCGTTGCTTGTTGACATGCAGGTGGACTCTCCGGCTGCAACGTTACAAAAAAGGATTTTCATCCTGTCGAGCTCACAAACCCCCCTGATTGATTCTGCAGAGTGTGGACGACATACGGTTCAAAGCACTTCTCTGCTCCTCGCTCAGCGGAAACGGGCCTTACAAACTAAAGTCAGCTCTGTTTTGTCGAGATGGTCCTGGATGGGGAGCCATAGAAGAACCATAGAAATGGTATAGTAGAACGAATTGAATTGAATCCCCTTGAAATCATCGCAGCACGATTGTCAGAGCCGCCGCCATTTTTATGTGTACCGTTGACATTGCGACCGTTGTAAATGGCTAACTTCCATATGAACTAAACAGACTTACAGCAAGTCTCATTGAGGCGAGGTTCAAGACCAACACTCGACCAGCCAGCCTGCCCAGACAGATGCACAACAGACAGCCCTGATATATTTACTGCATGAAATTCCCACTACTTTAGATATCTGTCCATTTCAAAACATGTGAGCGGACGAGGATGAAGTCACCCTCTCATCACTGGGGCTATTATTTGGAATGGATGCTTCCCAGTTGCCTCTTTTTTTCTTCTTCTTTGAAGCAGTCCCCCTTGAAGTGTGTTGAAAACGCAGATGTCACAATTTCCAATCGGCAGTGAAATTAGTGATGTTTTGATTGCGCAGGGCTCGGAGATTACCAACGTAAACAGGTCTGGTGCATGGATCATCATTTCAAGAGGAGGCATCGTCCCTTTTTTCCACTTAATCCAAAACTCGTCGGGCCTCTTTGGCTTAGTGCTGATGAGAAGCGGACGTCCAGCTTCCAGTTTTTCATCTGAGCATGAACCTTAGGCTGCCTAACGTGATGTTTCCTAAAAGGCCGACCACCAAAACTGGGCATTTCTCGCAGCACACAAAACATCTTTACATCACTTCTTTTGGCCCAAATACAACATCACCTCATTTATAACATCTTTTCATCAAATGTTTCCTCTTGTCAGATTTCGATTAATCCTGAATGATGATCAGATCTACAGGGCTGCTGATTTTGGAGCATCACCTCACTCGTTAGTCTGCTGGTGACAGTTGAGTCACCTAAAGACATCCGGTCTTAAAAAACTGTTTTATGATGGATTCACATTAGTTTTATCATCTCATCTAATTCTTATTTAACAAGGCAGACCAATTGCTGGCAATTATCAAAAGGGAGTTTTAGACTTTATTTGAAGTTCTTGTGGGGTCGCCAACGTTCCCAAAGATACCAAAATATAATTTGGGGCAAATAAATAAAATAAAATGATGCCCAAGACACCAAAAATATTACTATTGGATGTGATACTCTACATTCAGAGGGTGGGTTTTGTTTTCTGCAGAAAGGAAACGTGTCCCATAATGTCACATCTTTAACTGCACACCGTCGAGACTCAGTTTAGACCAAAGCAAAGAGCGAAGGATCTAACATCGTTGAGACGAGTACTCAATTGCGAATTGATTTTCCTTCAACTGATCAAATGTGACGCCAGAAGTTAAATTGGGCAGATTAAATGAAGCTGCTGTTACATTTTCAACTGAGACCAAGACGAGATGGAATGTACATGCATGTTTTTTTGTATAAAAATCATTACCACAGTAATACATTAAAATGAAATCTGAGGAGTCTACTCCCTTTTTTCTCATCTTCCATTTATCAGGCCAACTGAAAGATGAGAAAGACACAACAGCAGCAGGGACACAGGATACAAATAGGTCCTCCAGGATTCAGTCCCAGCAGGAGTTCAGAGGCGTTCATGTCCAGAGGCAGAGGTCTTAAAAAATAAACCATCACTTATGCTCCGCACAATAAGATTTTAAGCTGCGGATATTTATTCCACAATGAGGTTTGCATATCTGTTTATCCCTTCAATCCACCTGCATCTATAAATGATAAAGACTAATCCAGAGGAACAGGCCTGTTCTGTATTCAGAGGCACCTTGAGCTGCATGTAGCGCATGCTGCAATATCTGTGTTGTCCCAAATGGGATTAAAGTACTGATTCCGCTCACTGAGGGAGTTTGTAATGTCGCAAAACCTCATTGATAATTGCTTAAAACAGACTTCCAATATGCAGCCGCCCCCCCCCCCCCCCCCCCCCCCCCCCCCCCCAACACACACACACACACACACACACACACACACACACGCAACTTTTCTTTTTGGTTCTTCAGTTTTGATAGATTGTTTTATTTACTGTCTCCCTCAAACATCTGGATTCTGGCCTCTGGAGCGGCACACGGCACTGAACAAGCTTGGCTGTGGCTCGGCGAGCTCGGAGATTTATGGCGGCGGCTTATAGCACTCTGCTGTGTTTGGGATAGCGTTGCCCTGCGCCGTCCCACTAAGATCACTAAACTCTCCCCCCCCCCGTTTTCAATCCAGCCTCTGGCTTATCGAGGAAAACTGTCCGCCCCCCCTTCCCCTCTGTCTGCTTCTGTCACCAGCGAGGGACAATAAAAAACACAAGGTCATGTGGCTGCTCTGATTACAAGAGTCTGTTGGTAACAAAGGAGCTCAACTCAGCTGTGTGGTTCTTCACATTTGGGTGATTTTAAGTGATCTTTAGGCAATACAAACAGTAAAATTGACTTCTTTGCCTTACCCAAATATTGATTGTCTTTTTGACAGATGTACACCCATCCAACAAAGGTCCACATCCAAGAAAATAAACCAAGAAACAATTTTATGGATTAAAAAAACTGAACCAATTCTGAGACTGTCCTCACAAGAAGACGGACGGCATCGGTCGCTTGGTGAAACACTTAAATGATCAATTATTTTATGTTTTCCTTCCAAGGACGACTTCTGCAGCACAGATGTTGTCTGTGAAGAGCAAAGGTGGAAGTAGTGTGACATCACTTGGTTTACGTTGGTTTCTTCTAACCCTAACCTACTTTCTCAAACCTTAATGCAATAGTTTGACATTTTGGGGAACAACGCTTCTTCGCTTTTGGCAGCAAGTTACGCCATTATTGTGAGAGAAGAGAAGACAGAAAGGTCTACAGGATGTCACGCTGATTCAGGAGTGAAAACATGTTAAAAGCTAAAGCTACAGATCATAGTGTAAAAGTGAACCACCAAATCACCTGAACATCAGAAGACAATGAAATTAAGGAACAACACTGTTTCTGTAAAGCCGGTGTAGGTCTTTATTCTCTGTTACAATCCAAAAAAGCAAAAGCAGCATGTGTTTACATTTAAGTGCTAGTTAATGATGTGCTAACGTACTCTGCTAATGTTAGCTCCACAGGTTTTTTACATAGAAACATATATCTCCTTCCAACCTCTCCGGGTAACAAGTTTCATCTCCAGAACATCTGGAATGATTGAATGAGAGTCTATGGAGCAGAACTGGATAGTTGCCGGACCTTGGTCATGGCTGGCCGATGCTACGCTATGATTAGCTAGTCTGCGTTTGAGGGGCGGGTCTTAGTGAAGGGACATTAGGTGGAATTTGCTATACCTTTGGACAGAGCTAGGCTAGCTGTTTGCAGCAATTTCCAGTCTTTGTGGTAAGCTAATCAATTGCTGACTGTAGACTTGTATTTAACAGGACAGATGAGCAAACCAGGCACGATTCCAAAAATGTTCAACTTTAGCTTAGTAGCTTCAATTGTTAAAAACCCAACTAAACCTTAACCACAGAGGTGGAAGATCAGAAAAATAATATTATCTAATCTTGTAATTTGTGACAGTTTTTGAAGACGATTGTCATCTTGCCAAAACAGGCACACAATCATTTTTGGAAGGCAATTAAAAACCACCTGCACACTAAAGGACGTGTTTTATTCATTCAAATGGATTTTCAAGTATGTAGCATCAAATGGAGATTTGGCGATGAGAAGGAAGCTGTTTAAGGTTAGTTCAGTAAAATTGAGTTATGTTGATATTGGTACTGGAGGTCATAGTGACTTTTTGACTGTTGCAGCCAGTGATAGATGGTGTACTTGTTCTCTGGATAAAATCTACAGCCTGTGTCAACAGTTGCTGCTCCACTAAATTATTTTTGGGCTAAGACAAAGGAGCCAATTTTCCATCATTTGAGGTACATTACTTCCCCTCCACTCTTTGTCTCCCGACTTCTTGACTGCCCAGAGTGTCTGTAAAAAATCTTTTTGGCCACTAGTAAAGGATTCCCATAATAAGAGATCACTTTTAATTAAATGTAATGAAAATGTACTTGAGGAGTTGTTTTTTGCAAAGAGCCTGAAGCTTACTCAGCACATAGCTTGATAATTGGATTTATGGGCGCGTGGCCACCACTGTTAGATTCACAGGCGTTGGGGCATGTTAAAGATATTCATGGCAACAAAAATGTTTGTAGCATGTGGAGTAACTCTGCAGAATCTCAGCACCCTGCTCTCGCTGGGCATGTGAAGGTAGCGAAACGTAGGGCATGAGAACTGCCAAAGGTTACTCGGGGGGAAGGCGGCTCCAGCCTCTGCACTGGGTCTGATACATGTCTGTATAAACCTACTGACAGCAGGCTGGAAAAACAACCTGGCAGAGAGAGAATGGAAAGTAGAGTAGAGAGTAAACGAGTAAAGGGAGTGAAGGAGAGAGATAGAGTCCAATCCGACCCACCCAGGTTTTGACCTATAGCTCTCTTTGTATTCTCCTGACACAAAGATTTATTATGCAAACATTACCATTCCCAAAAATACATATTGAAACAATTTTTAGACAAACACGGGAGACAAAGTGAGCGTCCTGCGCCGTCACGGGAGTTTGGAGCTCAGGGCGAGGCGGCGGGGCTGCAAGGAGAGCGGCAAGTGCATTAGTAGTCTCGCTTCAGGAGCCCTGAAAAGGTAAGCAGGCCAGGGCGGCGGTGTGGGCCGTCACACAAGAGCGAAGGACTGTCAAAAGGGAAACAAAAAGGAGGGAAAAATGATTAAGAAGCTGCCACGGCCTCCCTGCCTGTCAGTGTGTACCTGCCTGCTATGTGGAACCAGGCCGAGCAACGGCTTGAACCCACAGAGTGTAAACAGTTGTAAACACACTCCCATGTGTACGTGTGCACGAACTCACACACATACTCGCACACTCATACAGCTGCATGTCCTCAAAGCACATATGCTATCGCACATGTATGTATCACTGCAGCTTTGACTTTACACTAACTGCAGGAGTTATGCTGATCTCTACTTCTGATCCACACGTGCCTATGGTGGCTCTGCAGGTACGATGAGTCACTGTGATCCACCTTTTCAAAAAATACTTCACATGTAGTAGCCCAGTCACATTTTTTTAAGATGTTTGCATTGCATGAATAGAGAGGCGAAGTCCCTCCCCCTCCGGTGTCGCCCATGAGAACTTATTTCAGAAATAAATAGGGCGAAGAACAAATTGTTCTTATTCCGTTTGAATTGTGGTGTGAATTACACATAGGATGTTTGTCAATTTAAAAGAGAGTTTTGCAAGAAAGTTGCAGTTTGTCGTAGTAATGTTAAATTGTATGTGGGATCGCTCAGTGCACGACATCTCTCGTCTCGCACAATACGGCACCGTAATGGCCGTTATCTTGGATTCATAGCTAGCTAGCTAGCTAGCTAACTAAGCTATGTTGCATGCAAAAATGTAATGTCATATTACTCTCTTATCAGTCGGGGAGCAAAACGACAAGCAAGGCCCGCTGTTGGTGTGAGAGTCATCCGCGTACCAAACACACAGGCTTCGTAGCTTCAGAGAGAGACGACATATACATTTCTTTTAGGTGTGTAGTTTTATGACAAACTGCGACTTTCTTAACGTGGAAAATCATCTTTTAAATGGACAAACATCATGCTCAATTCAAACGGGATTAGTTTGAATTGTGCTTGATCTCGACACTTTTGTAAATGTAATGTATTTCGGTATTCGCTTTCTTGCTGAGAATTCGATAACAGATCAATGACACTGTTATATTTCTATTAAATTAGAAGCTATACGGCAAGGATAAAGTTAGCTTAGCTAAGCTAGACTGGAGTGGAGCTCTGTCTAAAGGTAGAACAAACATCCAGCCTACCAGCATATCTAAAGGTCACTAATTAACTCACTATATCTTTATTATTTGGCCAGTACAAAAATAAAAGTGTGAAAACGTGGAGGGGTTATGTGCTGGGCTATTTGTTGGCGCAGTGACTTCCTGGTAAATTAAGGTATTTCCTAAAATGCTGAACTCTTTCTTTAACGGTTGGGACTTTGTTGGGGCTTTATGGGATTGTTGCATTCTTGATTAATAGACCAAATGTTTTTAGCTTAAAAGGCCAATGTGCCTCTCGTTAGAAGTCACACCTACAGGTTTGCTGCTTTATTACTTGAGTTATGAAGATGAGAAAACCTGAAACACTGTCAGGTTGACGTGACTTTTATGAACTCCACTCCAACGTGGGCCTCAGATCCAATGATGAATGCATACAACTCATTGACTTACACCTCAGCTTTCAGAGAATTGACCACAGCATCGCTTTATAAACACACCTGTGGATTATATTTCTTTCCTAGAAGTTGATACATCAAAACGGCATTCTGGACATTAGCCAGTCGAGGTGACATGTTCCTGGCGAGGTTTGAACTTCTCTGCGGCCAGTAAGCGTCATATATTGAACAAGAGAAACCAACCGAGGTTGAATGAGCCACCTCTACATATTTGTACAGCCGTGTTTGTCCATCAACAAAAGGTCAACCACATATTTTATTTCTCACAAAGCAACGTGTGCTCCCTGTTGACTTGATCTGGGAAGATTTTGGACCTGAGAAAGTCATGCACTGAATGCATTCAAGCACATATTTACACGCACGCACACACATACGCTGCTCCGCCTCAGGCTCACATCCTCCTTTACAAAAAAAAAAGAAAAAAAGACGAAGTGATGTATGTGTTTTTCAGAAAGGACACGTAGGTGAAACTCAACATGCCTCCTCTCTTGTCTCTTTTTCTCAGAGTCGAAGGTATTCAGGAGGGAGAGGACAACGTCGCCCCGGACAATTTACTGCCCTTCACTGGGAATTCCTCATGATCCAGGTATGGGAATGGAGAGTAGGAAAAGCTGGAGTGGTGAACTCACCCTGGCAGCTTGATCTTGATTGTCAGATAAAACGGTCTGAAGCTGTACGCGAGAGTCTTTAGCAAGAAGCACTTTAGCTCCTTCTCACGTTCTGGTTTCTGATAAAAAAAAAATACAAAAACGTACAAACACGGTGTCAATAGCGAGGCTAATAAAAGTGCACAGAGGGCCTGGAGCTTCTCCTGAAGACTTCTCTCTAAAGCAGAAATAAAAAACCTTTTCTTTCAAGTTCATCAATCAAAATCTCTGAAATACTGAACTTCTGTAAAAGGGGAGGCGTCTCTCTTAAGTGTTTTTGAGTATGAGCACTGCGTCCTTATGCAGAGAGTAAGAGGATTAAACTGTCCATGAAGATTTAGGACTATCCTGTTAACTGTGATTTACAAAAAAGGTTTGATCTGTATGGTTTTATAGATTTATGCCAGATGCTTATTTTTGTTCAGTGTTTTAAGAATAAGAAATAAAAGTCTGAGTGACTGAAACCAACACAGAAAATCGATGATCAACACTAAATGCTGTTTTGAATTTCAAAATCAGATTTGAATCCTCACAACATATCAGAAATATGTCATTTTTGTCATCAAGATGATATTTTTCAATAAACACAGATTTGCTCTTAAGCCCAAATGTTGTTCACGAGAAGCATCTATAAATTGTAGCTCTAGAGGGAGCAACTTGTTTCCTCCGCTCTATGTTCTCTTTTTTCTTTCCCATGCTGTGTAGGGATCCAGACACGCAGACACAGGTATATATTAACACAGGTACACACACACACACCCACACACACACACACACACACACACACACACACACACACACACACACACACACACACACACACACACACACACACACACACACACACACACATTAATGCCAACACATACACACAGTAGCCTGACCGAGCAGTCCAGGTTAAAGAGGAGTTATGGAGGAGGTGGAGGAGGAAGAACTGGGACTCTGGTTATCTTCAGTCAGGAAAGAGTGTTTTCCCACAGCGGCGCACGCAAACGGCTTCACATGGCTTCTCGTGTAACACGGCGTTCAACTCTTCTGTCTTTACTGCTCCTCCTCTGTCAGTCTTATCTGATGATGTAGTTCTCAATAAAAAGAGTGACCTATGACGTCTCGCCGGTGATCACCATAAAGCACGATCACTGTCCAAAATCTGCTACGCTCACAGAAAAGGGAGGCGCTTTATATTAAGCTCCTTGTAATAAGGCCCTTGTAAGTCTTGTAAGATGCTTAGTAACATTCAGTGTTAATAACAGAATCATAAACACGTTTATTGTTAGATTATATGACATGTATTAGCACTAATAGGAAACTTGTTTACAGACTGCTCAAAACATGCTTGTTTCTGTTTTTTAATAACATTCACATTTATTCATTGAGTTTAACTACCTTACCTATTGTGTCATTGTTAAACCTTTACCAAGCCTTTTTAACTTTATTATGCATTTATTAGCAGTTAACTATGCTCTTATTTGGAAATATTATTGTGCATAAAGAATTACACATAAATACAATTTTTCATTAGAGAGATTGATTATTCGTCCTCTCGAACATCACGTCCACATTGAGAGGAAACGTTGTCTTCCAAAACCGCTACAATCACTGTTTAATAAATCTGTTTTATAATTTCAAGTTTATCACCTCACTAACCTAACAACATGTTTGGTATTATAACCATTGTGACAAAGCTCCATTAACAAAGTACTTATTTCAATCCAAACAATAATCTCTAGAGCTGACTAATGATGTCCCTCCAAAAGGGGAATATAGACAAACGAGGCATTCAGTCATTTCATTTGACATATGAGGATAAAATGCTGACGTAGAGTCCTAAAGTCTGCAAACTGACTCAGCAATGTACAACAATATTTATACAAAGTTGACTAACCACAGCTAATATTAGCCAGAACCTACTTTTGGTCATAAAACTCCTGTGCGTTTTATTTCTTGTGAGTTAACCTTTTAATCTGTGAGAGGAGGAATGTGATATTTCTTTGTACGGCCTAGCTTTAAATAGAATTGCCTGTAACTTTTCCAAAATAAAAAGGCATTTAAGCTGTATTAATTTACATAAAAACGGGGTAAACCTTATTAGACTGAGTTAAAGTAACCTGTCAACGCTCTACATCATCACTAATCTTTCCACCAGTCTCTCTATCCGAGCTTCTTTGCCCTCCTCGTTCATTTTTCGTTGTCTGTTTTTTGCTCGTCTCTCTCCCTTCCGTCTCTGTCCCATGTGGTCGTGATCTTCCACCATCTGACATCTGCTCTGCAGAACGAACAAACTGGTTCCCAGTGTTTAGTTGGAGGGGAACACTAGAAATACACTTCAGTGATAAAGCAGGTGTGGGTGGCTTTTGTTAGACTCTTGTCTTACGAAACTTATTTCACAATTGTTTGGAAAAGCTGATGTTGGCAGGGATTTGCTGCTTCAGTGTGTGTGTGTGTGTATCTGTGTGTGTGTGTGTTCATCTCTGTGCACTTAAGATAGCTGTGTGTGAGGCCGAATTATACACACATCAAACCAAATGTCATTGGCGTAATGCTCTGATAATTTGGGTTGGACCAATATTTGGTAACCAGGATGATACTTTTCAGTTTTTCATGGCAAAACTGACAAACATTCAGCGTTTGTCAAAGAGTTTTGAAACACATTGTAGTGAGAATAATGAAGATTTGACCAATATGGAAACGCGATGCTGCTATTTTTTTGGACTGAAGCTGCTGGCAAAAACAACAATAAAAAATTGAAATATTCAGCATGGAAATGTTGTTTTGGGTAGAAAAACCTCTGAAACAGCATTTTCATACTCTGTGGTCTGGAGCTGCAATATAGTGTGTTAGAGCCTTTGATATCATTTATTTTGAAATGGCCATTAAGGTCATCTATGACATTTAATAACTTCTATTACCACAAATAGTTGTTGAAGTTGTTTGAATGAAACTACCTGCAAGTGTTCCAAAGATTAAAAGAAGGGTTTGAAACCAGGGGTTTAATATTTTTTAGCAATGAAATGTAAAAGCTCATCATAGTTTATTTTTATTGTATCGATCTGATTTTATCGTTTCATCTATTGTTCTGTTTTATCAGGGTTTAAATCTCACCTTAGTTTATCTTGCTTTGTTGGGCCTCACTGTTTTATTACCTTGCTTTTGCTGCTTTGAAGCACTTTCTAAACTCTGTTTTAAAGGTGCTACAAGTTATTATTATTATCATAATTATTATCATAATCTTCTGGAAAATCTGTATCTGTAAAGTACCTTGCAGAGGTAAATAAAAGTATAGATACCAACAGTACTTCATTACTTTTCACCACTGGTTACTAATTTAGCTGCAGAATAATTAGTGTGCTCATCGGATATACAAGATCTTCATATTTAGCTAAAATAATGCAAGTAACCAGTTTTAAGTCAGAAATGGCACAATGTGGAATTATAGTCACGGCTCGTATGTTAATAAGTTGTTGCTCTGGAGCTCCGGACATCCAATATGGCCGCCACACAGGTATGTCATCTTATATCACATGACAGGCCTCTAACTTGCCCCCCCGCCTCTGATTTGACATCTAAACATTTCTCTTCAGGTTAAGGGAGAGAAGTTAAACAATGAGGGCAAAGATTGGGGAGGGAGAAGAGAGAGAGGCAGGTAGGAACGTCAGGGAAGAAAAGCCGCAGACTGGAGCCGCCGACGGTGGGAGAGAGGTGGGAGGAGGGTGTGTCGGGTGAGGCTGAGGAAAAGGGTGAGAGCCTTTCTCAGGTAGGTCTGCCCAAACATGACGGCTTGTTTACCTGTCAGCTTGTTGCTTTTGTCTGGGCCTCCCACGAGAGACAAAAGACACGGAGCTTTAGGACCACCAGTGTAGTATGTGTGTGCGCGTGTGTGTGCGTGCGTTTGGGTTACTGTCACAGAGGTGTGCGCTCATTTTGGTTTGTCTTTACGTGTTTAAAAAAAACAAAAACATCCTCATGTTTCTGTGTGTGTAGTTATGCACATTCGTGTCATGAGAGTGTTGTCATGCATATATATGTGTGCGCGCTTTCGTGTGTGTGTGTGTGTGCGTGCACATGTGTGTGTGACCCTGAGCGCCTGTTGTGTTTGTTGCTGGGCGGGTTTGTGTACAAATGCACACATGTGTGACTAATTCGTTTTCGGGAGCAGCAGACAATGTACGCAGTAGACGGCTGTGGAATTGGGTTTAGGGTGAGTGGTGTTTGTGTGTGTGTGTGTGTGTGTGTGTGTGTGTGTGTGTGTGTGTGTGTGTTTCTGTGTCTACATATGTGAGGGTATGTGTGTTGTAATTTGAGAGCTGACACCCACTGACTTACTGTGGCCGACATATACAGTGTCATGCAAACTTAATGGGCGTAATGGTCTGAAGGTAAATTCAACTTTGACAAACATAAATTCCAACATATTCGCTGTTTGCAAAGCTTTTACCCACATTTTTATATGGAGTTTAGGTCATGTGAGGGATAACAGGTGGTCGTCCCCGGCTGGATAACAGATCCACATTCAAAGGTAAAGACTAAATCTAGAGTGATGCGGGGATGAATTGTTTTTTGTAGACTGGAGGTTAGCATGGCACTGGTTCCCTTGTCACAAATGCGATGGGATCTTTCCGTTCTATTTTGGATTATTTCAGAAAATAGGCCTTGTGGCAAAAACAAGATTATAATACGTACATGTTATGTTCAAGATAATCTTCACCACTGAGCGCTACTTTTATGATTTTTGAAGCGTGAATGCAGTCACCGGAAGTAAAAAGCTAACGTTAGTTTATATATTTATATATCCTAACGTCACCGTGGTCGCATGATTTCACATCACAGCCACGAGGCTAAAGGCCAACTAGTCGTCGGGATGACGTTTAATGGTCTCATTTAGCCATTTGTTAGCAACTGCCTTTTTTAAAGCTACTGTATATGCTTCAAAATTCACAAGAGGGGTTTTTACTGCCGCATTTAATATCGTAGAACAAGACGTCAAAATCTCTTGAGCTTGTTTTAACCACAGAGCTTGTTACAGGCATCTAACCAAAGACCAGTTCTGAACAACAATTGACTTTGAGACGACGGGGGAACCGGAAGTACCAAAATGCTCATTTCCTGGTCCATCCAAATCCTTCTCCATGACAAAGAAGGCCACAAGATGTGGTTGAATAAGGGGATTTTACATAATTAAAGCTCCCTAAATGTCTTTTGATTTTAACCGTATTTGTGGCAACTCTTCTGCAGGGCGTCATTGTTTCCTGCAGGTGTTCAGTGTCATTGAGGCAGCAAAAGCTCTGAAACAACACTGAGATCATCTCAGGACACTAAAACCCTCCCTTCGAGCGCAGGCTAATAAAAATCTGGTCGGTAAGGCAGGGTGACCCCCACCTGTCCAATAGCAGGGGGAAACTCTGGGCATCTTTAAATGAAGAATTAACTTACGAGACATTACTCAGCAATGAAAATAATTAATTAAATATGCGTCGTATAGTATGTCATCAGGTTTTTACAGACTGAAGCTGTTCGGTATGAGCAAACGTGTTGCTCTGCTAATACAAAAAACAAAAAACAGGTCAACATTAAAAAAAAATTTTATTGGGTTTTTTGCCTGCACACAGATCCACATTATAAATAGTCCGTGTTTTTATTTTATTGCTGTGCTTAACATTTTTTAAAGCGCAATGTGGGAGGAAAAAAAGTTACAACATGTATCCCATCTTTGTTGGTGCGTTGTTCTGTCTATATGTAACAACTTCCTAGAAACAATTGAATCACACAGCTTAGAAATGCACATTTTGAAACATACACCTCTTTCTCAAGCTGCAGACGCTCATGAAAACCACATAGTTGCCAAATGAATTAAACTCAAACACCTTAAATTGTGATTAAAGGGGCCATCAGATCTTTTTCTCTCAAATTGATTGCACCAGTGCTGGTTTTCTTAGCTTTGCCGCTTGTGTTTAATTGTTTGTTATCCTAAAGCTTGAGCTTCTGTCTGCCGGAGTGTGTGTGTGTGTGTGTGTGTGTGTGTGTGTGTGTGTGTGTGTGTGTGTGTGTCCTTGTGTGGCATGCATGTGTGTTTGACGGAGTGTCTACCTGTGTGGCAGTAAGGTAAGCCCAGTAATCTCTGTTTGTCTCGTTCTGAGAAGTATAATGCTGTGACTCATTCCCAGAACGGGTGTGCTAAAAACCCAAAGCGCTCGATCTATCATAGCGTCAACAGTCGCCACTGTAATTTACCAAACTAATCCTCAAATGCCAAATTAATATGTTAAGTATGGATGTGATTAAATGATGTGAAAGATGGCTGTAGACGCCGAATGTGTAGTCAGTGTTCTCGTCTGTGGTGAGTGAGGGTGAGTTTAATGTGGTAATCCCAGAGATCTCGGCCTTTTCTTTTATTCACGGCTGCGTGGGTGATGCTGCTGAGTCTCTTCTCGAAATTTATGTCGGTGAGAGGTGGCGCTCCTTTCTCTTTAGCCATGATCTTTGTCATCGTTGTTGGCAATGCGAACAATGTGTTCCTTCTTTTGTTTGAACTAAACAAACGGCTTGTTTGGCTGCTTGAACAAGAGCACTTAGCGTTAGCCTTGTTGCCTAATTCATGTCTGGGTATTTTAACCGCCTATCCTCATCTTTTGCTCCTTGTGTGTGTGTGTGTGTGTGTGTGTGTGTGTGTGTGTGTTTGTGTATGTGTGTGTGTGTTTGATTCCTGCACATCAGGAACTCTATTTCTGTTTCTGTCTGGGTCTTTTGGAAGCTCTGTTTTTAATCCGACCAGCTTTTGGACCATTTCCCGTCCCCGTGGACAACTAGATGTTTAATATGCATGAAAAGTATCTGCATAATGCATTATATCACTCATGTAAAACCTATAGTACACTGAAGAAAAAAAAATATTTTAGGCAGAAAAGCCTAGAAATTACGACTATATACTGCTAATTTGCAACAGGCACCCTTTAAGCTTGGTTTATCCGCGCTGTAGTGAACCAGCGCGGGGCTTGCGCGTCGTGGTGGTCCACCAGCTAAGTGGTCGCAGCTATTGGGCGTGCGCCTCTGAGTTTTTGTAACTATGCACTCACTGTGCACTTTTCAAACACGACTGTCACAAATAGTTAACTGATGAAAGTACTATTAACATTTCGGAGGATTTTACAAAAACAGCCGGTTCGTTTTTAAATGCTTCGGGCTTGTGAAATGGCTATAAAAGTATAGACCATGAATATCAGAGTTTACAATGAATTACAAGTACTCCTGAGCATAGTGGAGGTTGGTTTATGCCGTTTTTGCCTGTTACACTCTTTGTCTTGTTTGTTGAGAGTAGATTTTCTTTACACGCCCTCTTGAGTATCTGTGCGTGCTCAAAGCTGTGATCCGTGGAGGCTCGCGCATCGGTGCCACGCACGACTATAAGCAAAGCTTCGGCGTCTGTATGAGACGCACCGGGCTTTTAAGCAACTACATTGGGAACCCGTCCACGTCATTACTAGACGCACAGATAAAATGCTCCGGGAGTGTGATGACGTATTATAAAGAATGCAAAAAACACAAAAAAACACAGGACTTTCGGCCAGGAGACCAGTGTTCTGGCCAAATAATTTACGGAAATAAATTGTGACGTGTACACTTGTTACGTTGTTTACATTTTACTTAGTTTACGTACTTAATTTAAGCTGTAAAGTTGTTTTGACTAAGCCTAAGCAAGTGTTTTAGTTCATATTGTATTAAAAGTGAGGACGAGTTGGCATGAGAAATTCTTGAACTATCCCACATCGGCAAATCTCATCAGTTATGTCTCGCTCTCCTCTCTGTCCATTGTCTCTCTCCATCTCCCACTCTTCTTCCGTCACCTTATCCCATATCTTTTACCCATCTACCTCCTCATCCACCCATCCATCCATCCATATATCTCTTCCTCTTGTTGTGTAAATCCAGCTGCTTCTTCTTTCTCTCTCTCTCTCTCTCTCTCTTGGGTTGGTGAGGTGAGTGTTGAGGAGGAAGACGCTCAGTCCAGCTTGACATATTACACGAAGAGAGGGCTAAAAGAGGGAGAAAAGGGGGGAGAGAACTGCAATAACAGATTCTGGGGACATATGAGATAAAGGTTGACGGGGCAAGAAATGAGGGAGAGCGCGAGAGATGAGGCGAAATGGCTAAAAATGAGGCCCAGAGACACATTTCGGTGTGCAGTGGGGGTCTGTGGAGGCTGTCAGGCTTTGATCTGGCCTACACATTGTGTGTGCGTGTAAGTGTGTGTTTGTGTGTGTCTGGCCTGTGAGAGGAGCTGATTTGCCAGAGGGCCAGGGCTGCAGGATTAAGGAGCAGCTCTTCTCTTCTGGCACAAAAAGCAGAAATACTTGAGAGTAAAACAATGACAGAAGCAACCGTGTGCTCGGAAAGGTGGGTTAACTATACTCGTGTCTCAAAGTTGAAGAGAAGTTGATGAAAAAGGTAATTGGAGGATAGTTTAGTTTTCCTCCAGGTGTGTTTCCTACCTGGCCACCTTTTCTCAGTTTTAATCAGGTAAAGTAGTGCTTCAGTAATCCACTGTTTGCAGCTGTACTGTGTGTGTGTGTGTGTATGTGTGTGTGCCTGCTAGTCGCACTGAGGTCTTGTAGAGATTGGAGTGGCCTTGAGGTGAAAGGTCAGATAAACACAGCTGGCACTCTCCTCCTGGCTAGCTTAGAAAAGCTGTTTTCTCCTCCCCGCTCCCTCTTTCTTTATCTCCTCCTCCCTCGTCTATCTGTGTCAGTCCTATTTCGTCTCACTTCTGTCTCTCGTGTGATTCTCCCTCTGTCTCTTCTTTCTTTTTGCAAACTTTTTTTCTGCCCTCTCACTCTCTCCTTCGCTAATCCCATCTCTCTTTTCCTCAGTCGTCTTTTGTCTTCTCCTTTTTTGTAACTATTTATCTCTTTTGTTCGGCCGTTATCTCATATCAGACGTTTTTGTGCTGATCTATTTCCCTCACTTTGAAACATTTGCTCTTTTCTTTTTTTTTTTTGTCCGACCATCTCTCCCTGTTTCCTTTCTTGTTCTTCTCTTTGCCACATCTCTGTTTCTCTCTCTCCGTCGCTCCATCACGTCTGTTCAGGGAGGAATGCTCCCTCGATGCCCAGATCATCACGTCTCCACACTGTTATCAATAAATCAGCCTCTTCTGTCTCTCTCCGTCTCTGTTGTCTGCCTTTTCATCTGTGACCTTGTCAGAGGTCTTGTCTATCTACACTACACGGTCAAAAGTCTGTGGACACCTGAATGTTACACCACTATGAGTTTGACTCCCACATCTCATTCAAAATCTGTGCGTGATTATAAGCTGCTGTAACAGCCTCTGCTTTTCTTGAGGTCGGCGCTCTGTGCAGGCCAGTGAAGCTCTTCCACAACAAGCTGGGAAACCCATTTTTTTAATGGATATGGCTTTGTGCACGTGGCCACCCCCCAGGAACAGCTGTGGGCTGTGATGTGACTTTAGTACAGTTTACACAATCAGCATTGCAGATCATGCATCCTTTTGAAAAAGGAAAAGTTGTCTGCCCATTGAAATTTGCAAGCTCCAAAAATCGGTAACTGTAAGGTAATTCATCATGGAAGCGTCCATATGAGCATGCTAACATGCTCACAAAGACATTGGCTTTCAGTAGGAAGCCTAGCTCCCCTTACAAGATATGTACCATTTCACTCAGCATGCGTTCAACTGTGCCTTGAACTTTTGACCCTCTTGTTCATATATTCGCTGTGCAGAGGATCGTGGGTCAGAATAGCCCGAAAACCCATCCTGGCTTGTAAGTGCATAATGCAACTGAATGCACTTTGAATATCCTGGTATTTGTGGCACACTGCATTTGACATACTATGCATTGGAACATATTAAATATTTAGCGGGCACAATAAATAGTGTGGTCGTGTGGAACGCGGACCACAGTTAACTTGCTGATGTTTTGCAAGTATAATGCTTATCATGTTCACCCTCATAGTTTAGTATTTTGGCATGCTAACATCGGCTAATTAGCAGTAAACACAAAGTGAGGGAGAGGCTGATGTCCAAAGTATTGGACCAAGTGACGATGGCACTAGTTGAAAAGTCAGAGGATAACTAAAGTTAACTACTAGTTTTTGAGATATTTCATTCAGAATCAAAGTTGTAGACCAACGTCATTGTCGTCCCTAAAGCCATGCTGCTAGCGTAGCTAAAAATAAATAACAACTGGTTAGTCCTTGTCTTTCCAAATAAACTGTATTGTTGTACTACTACTACATCACACTTACATCTTACTTGTTTATAGTACTGTTATCTGTTTGCTTGTGCACTTTATTTGATATATTATTGTAAATTTGAATATGTTTCTATTTTTTGCACTGTGTTGATCGTTTAATGTTATGCACCGCCCTCCATGTCAAGTTCCTTGTATGTGCAACATCCCCAAATAAATGGTTCTGATTCTGGTGTCTTAAGGCTAAAAAACGACGACTTCTTGGACCAAAATGAGGCACCCTCAACCCAAGGTCACCGTTTCCACTTCTAACCAACACAAACTTGTACTCTAAATAGATCTTAACGATCAACTCCGTTTCCCACAAATCTCTTAAGTTCAGATCTCAGACTAGTTCTGTAATGAACAGAAGACACCCCTAGGCTTCCCCCTTCAGTCAAGAGGATTATGACGTCAAAGCACAAGACATGTGTAGTGTGTATTTGTACAGATTCTCTTGTCTTAGTGTCATCTGAACAAAACACTGGAGAGTATTTCTTTGCTGGTGGAGAAGCGGGGTTGTGATTGGACCTCGACTGGCAAAACCTCTCTGAATTATTACAGGTTAGCAAAAGTTCACGCTCTCTGCTGGGAGACGTAACCAGATATCTGAATTTCCTATTCACGGCCTAATTGACTTAAGCGCATGCGGATGTGGTGATTGTTCTCAGAAACATTGCTGCAGTAGGTGTGCACTTTCTGTCTTCCTCTGGGCGTATTCATCTGCAGGTGTAATTAATTGCTGCTCTTTTGTTAGCTTTTCCGATGTGTCATCTCCATGGCGTGCTTTCTTTGTTTGTTGTTGTTTTAGCGCCTCGTCTTTGGCATCGACAGTGGTTTCGGGGCATTTTTCAGGTCCTCACTCTTGTATATTACTACCTACCTGCCTTGGCAGCTGCTCGGGACTGGTCTGATTGCATAGTTGTATGCAGATATTAAAGCTGCTCAGATGCAGTCGGAATAATTCAAGCTCACCCCCAATTCAGCCACCGCAATAGCTTTACACCTCCATTACTGATCGTCTCCAACCAGCCCTACCTGCTTAATATGAAGACTGGCCGGCTGCATGCTAGGCCGGGACGTTCGCATCGCATGCAAAGGAGTTGGTTTGCTCCTGACAAGAGGCCACAGCTGCCAAATGAGAGACAGCTTCATCATTGTCTTCATGTTACAGATGGATGGCAGTGCTGACAGACAGGCGGAATAAATTGGCGGGGATATCAAGGAGAGACGAGCTTACGTTTCAGGGCTTCTCTTTTCCTTCTTTTTTTTCGCTCTTGTTCTTTCAGCGTCAACGTGCATTTTTATTCAAATGCACAGAGAGGATGAAAGACCGTTGGCCGAGTGCGCACGTTTTGTTAAGGTGATTTGATTCAAAGCAAAGCATTTGTGTGTATCAGTTGCCTATGTATACAAGAGATCGCCTTTTGCATAACAGGCTGTGGTGGGGAGCAGAATAGATGGGCACAAAGGAAACGGTATAAATGAAAATAGGTGTTTACAGCTCCACGATGAGCCACACATTGTGGTTTAATGCAATATTGACCTGTGCAGAGTCTCTCAATGAGATTACCTGATATTTATATATAAAAAAATATGCAACATGTACAGCTCACCAAAGCATTCTCACTCCTAACTCATTAAATATCGTCGGTGGTCTACGCTCTATCCCCTCTAGCATCAGTTTTGAATGCGTCAGGGATGGCGTGTCTGTTTCCACTTGTTACATGCATAGTGTATTTTCAAAATAAACTTCAGTCTTCACAGGAAGTTAGGTTTATGCAATAAAAGTGCCTTGTTAGGTCTAGGGCTCGGTTGACGTTCACCACTCACTCTGAGTCACATGTTTAACTACACTGATGAGTTACCTGAATAACGACTCGTGTGACATAATGTCAACGTTTACTTTTAGTTTTGCATAGGACACGAATAGCAGTCTCCTGGATGAAAGTCCTGTGTTTGTTTGACTCACCCATCTCTTGTGTGGACTGTCTCGCTCTTCTACGTCATTATTAGACACTCAGAGAAAATGATGCTCTGGGAGGATGATGACGTGGCATAAAGACACTAAAAACACCAACTACCAAAACTACAAAACAAACGGGACTTTCAACCAGGAGACCAGTGTGCATGTCCCAAAATGTTGTGGAGTTATTTCTTTTGTTTGCGACGTGTTTTCTGCACTTATGTTACATTGTTTATAATTACTTAGTTTACATTCTTATTTTAAGCCCAATCATAATGGTTTTCCTAAACTTACGTCAGTTACTTTGGGAGTCTAATAACTAATAACGACTAACACACTTGTCACTACATTTTTTTTTCCCATGCAAATAATGTGATTATATGTTTTGAAATGCGAGTCAGCTCTTCATACATTAAAGTAATCGAACCTCAGATATTCAGTAGAACTGTGCTTTAACCAACTATCTCATTAAAAAAGATCTCATTAGTGCTGGAAACATATTTACATCTTTACATTTTTCAAATGGATCCTCATTTGTTTTGGAGGGTCGTCGCATCAAATGCTTTTTAACACACACTTTTCAGTGCTGGTTTTGGCCAAACACCTTTAACTGATGAATTATGTTCTCCAACTCAGAGGGGCTGTTAAGGTACTCGGGGGGGGGGGGGGGGGGGGGGGGGGGGGCAAGCAGTATATTAAGTCCAATTTCCAAAAGCCTGGCCCTAAATTAGACGTTTGGTGGTGCTCTAAGTCAAACCTGAAGGTAGCGGAGGCCAGAGTGGAGCCAGAGAGATCAGAGAAGATATATGGTGACATCAAAGCTTTTCTTTGCGCCCCACAAAGGCTCGACAGAATCGGAAAAATCCTAGAGGTGGAAGAGGGTGCACGTGAAATCTGTTTCTGCTCTTTGTTCATGGCTGTTTGAGTACTTGTCTCTGCGGATTCTGTCAGATGATTAGAGACGGGAAAATATGTGTCTATGTAATTATAAATATGATGCACTGCTATAGATTGAACTGCACATCACAAAATAAAGTAGTTAACATTTGGTTCAACCTTGACCAACTGCAATATTTACAATAACTACTGCTCACTTACTGCATCAGTAATTAAAAATAAACTAAAATTGACATTTTGTCACTTCGTCCGTTAGTAACTATAGCAGTCGTTAGTGTCGTGTGTCACATGACTAGCAATTCACGTGAGTCATGTGACAAACGACACTTCACAAAGTTAACCACGATCTTTTCCTAAACCTAATTTACTGTGAAAAGACACCAAGCATGAAACCTGCATACATTGACACGCTGTTCCTGACAAGTGCAAAACGGATGCTAGACGGATACGTAGAGTGTCATAGTTTGAAGTTTAGGCCCACTGACTAAGCTATTTTACACAATGTGTGAGGATGTATTGGAACAGTAGCCTCCTGGGTGAAAGCTCTGTGCTTTTTTGACCAATGCATCCACCCCGACTTCCTCCCTAAGCCGACTTTCGCTCTCTTCATACTATAGTTGCCTGACTTCCTCCTTTACTCCGGTCATATTTACTACAGCCACTAAGGGCTAGCCCTACACTTACAAAACTGACGCTAGAGGGGTTCCCGCTGTGGCGCTTCATAGTTTGACGCCGAGGGGGACCAAGGGTACGAGTCGGGAGTAAAAATGGGTTGCTAACTCAGGTTCACTGTTTATAGAGAAATTGTTAGCATTTAAAAACAGGTTTCCAGCTGGTTTGAGTGCATTTTGCAGTAGTTTTAGTCAAAGATATGTCATTGAGAGAAAGACTTTCAAGCCAATGGAGTATTTTGCTTTGCAGTAATAGTACTTACTAACTGGGGTAAAGGGCTGTATCTGAATACTTCTTCTCTGCACATCTGTCCTACATATAGATTTCAAGTTCAATGATCAGCAACCCGAGATGACGGTGTTATGTGAAATATGCCTGCAGACCTGAAGTGAATTTGAAAATGACTTTGTCATGAAATCCAGTCACCAGAGAGGGAAAGCTGTCAGTCTAGAGGCCAGCTGTTTGGACTGAAGAGAACATTTGTCTCCATTCTGCAGGATTTCTGTCGAGCAATTTAGTTTAAACAAGAAAGAAAAAGACGAGGGGAGAAGTTTAACTTAATAGCATTGGAAGTTTTTTGACAGTTGACATCATAGAATAACCTTTTTGTTTTCTTCACCGCTTACAACAGTTACGAAAAGGTTTCACAAATAGTACCTTGATTTATCTTTGTCAGAAAACGGTATATAATTAAAAGCAATTACATTCCTCTATTATTAGCTCTGCCGTTCCCTGTGACTTCTTGCTTTCCTTTGATGTTGCACTTTGCAGTTCTTTTGAGAGTGTGTGACTTGATCTTGCTTTTCTCTTACTAAAGAGAAAATCACATGTGATTTAAAGAGAAATCATGATCTAAAAAGATTGTTCTACAAAAGATATTGGAACAGAACTCATGAGTAATCAACATCTCACACTATTAGCATCTGAGATTCCAGTTAAATCTGGCATTGAAACTGCATTTTTGATGTTTTGCTCAGTAAAGAGAATACGTTTTTATAGGTAACTGAGCACTTGAGTGAAATGTACTTTTACACCACTAGCAAACTAGAACTACTTGAGTATTGTCGTTTTGTTACTTTATACTTCTTCCTCGCTACATCGAGGCAATTAGTAAACTTTTTACTCTTCTGCATTTGTTTAGTAGTACTATTTACTTTTCATTAGTGGTGAAAGAAGTAATCACATCTTTAACTTAAAGAAAATTAACAATACTACAGTGTAGAAATACTGTTGCAAGTAAAAGTCCTGGATTCAAATTGACTTAGGTAAAAGCACAAAATGATTAGCATCACAATATACTAAGAGTAAAAGTACTCATTATGCAAAAAACATCATTGACACCAATTTAATGTTACAGCTGGTAAATGTGGGGCTAGTTCTAATTACTTTCTGTACTTTCACTTATCACTGATAACGTCATCCATTGCAGCTCTGTCGGCACTTGCGCTCTTAGCACTGTTAGCTGCGAGCAGTTGGCTCAGCTGTCCCCACGAATGCACCCATTCATGTATAAAGCACCTTTTTAATGAATGAAATAGTGCTTACATATTAATGCATCAATATATTATTGAATGCAATGAGTTAATGCCACAATGATTCAACAGAGTGCTGCAGGAATGAGTAATTATAAACCCATGTAAGTCCATGGTTTCTTTTGTTAGACGCCTGAAATAAGATCTGTGGTTTACACAAGCTTAATTGAATTGAATGTAAGACTTTTACTTGTAGTTATTTTCTGTGACTTCAAAACAGAAGAGAATAAAACATTCAATCGGAGCACATCAGATTTGTTCTCTGAGAATCTTTGTTTTCCTGCATGGAGCCAGAAATAGTGGCGGCTTATTGGTGGCTGAGGCCCAGAGGTGAGTCAGGGAGAGATTAAAATGGGCTTTCCAAATCAATCTTGGGATATTGCTATAACAAAATATTGTCTGTTTGATGCCGCCAAAGCTTTTTAAATTCTCCTCAAGTGTACGGAAGCCTGGATCAAATATCATGGCGTAAAATCAGGGTAAATTATCTTCAAATACACATCAAAAAGTTACATCTGATTTTTTTTTTAGACAAATGTCAAAACAATAGATGAATATGAAAACTATTGTTTTTGTCCGTTTGCAATCATTCCACAAGATACACTTTCTTCTTCTGCGTCCTGTTTACTAGCAAATTCAGACATGTTGTGACAGAATGATTGTGGAGTAAATCCAGGAGGGGATACAGTTGTGTGACAGCGATACGTTGTTTTGACAGCATTTTAAGGTAAAGTCCCATCTGAATTATTCAGACGTGGCCACTAAAGTCATTGCACACAGACCCCCCATATGAGCCCTTGGTAAGCCCTGACTGGAAAGAGGAAAAAAAGAAAGAGAAACAAAGAATGCAAGGAAGAATACGTACAAAAAATAAATAAATCAAGACAGAAAGAGACGAAGATGGTTAAGAACAATTGGAAAAAATAAACGGAGTAGAAAGAGACAGAAAGACGGAGTGAGACAGCAAAAGAACGAGGACTTACAGTGGACTTACTGTAAGTCCTCGCCCTGTCCCTCTGCCATCTAAGCCTAATGCTGACACCTAAGTGGCCCTCATTAGTCCGTTAGGAGCCACCTTGGTCAGCATGTGTGAGTGGGGTGGAAGCAGATACAGCAGAGGAGGCGGTGTGGGGGGTTTAAAGTGGGGATTGGCTGGATCTGGGGGCGGCGCAGACGTAATCCGGTGTCTCCGCTGCTTCAGATTCGACCTCTGTTTACGAACAGACATGGAGAGATTCTTTTCCAAAACCTGGAGATGCTGCACCTTTTTTTCTTTTTTGAATTTGTTTCAAGAAACCGCGCTGCCAATTTGCTACACAGGACGGAGACGCGGCGTGTTACGGAAGAGAGAGTTCACATCTGTGTCGAATCCGTCCCCGGGGAGATTTTTGGTTATTCTTCCCTGCTCAGCTTGAGGTCCTGGCTGTGTGTTTTTAAAAAACAGAAGCTTCACTGTCTTAGCAGCCTTCACGCAGGCTAAAGTGCAGACAAAAGCATGAGTTTACACCTGTAAATGTGCCTCGCTGGAACTGCCTGTTGTAATCCCGTGAGCCTCCACAATCCGCCAGTACAAAGGGAATTGATGATAGGGTATTATGGCAGTATAGTAAATATGGCCCACCCTTAGAAGTGCCTAAGATGATATATTAATACCGTTTCCCCAAATGCATCTGCAGCAACACTGAGCTGCTTTTTAGTTTGTAATTAGATGAAGGATTCTCAGATCAATCGCTGGATGAAACAACGTTGTGATTAGTGTTCTTCGTCTACATTTGAACAGTTTACAGAATAATTAGTGTTTTCAGCCCAAATCATTGGGATTCTTTTTCAGCACGCAATGTCATTATGAATCTGCATACTTAAAATGTGCAGTAATGATGCCAGCATTACTCTGTAATACCTGCTCATCATGTCCCGGGGTTTTTCAAAATATAGGTTGCAACAGGATGATTATTGCTTTCATTGATGTCAAAGTAGTGCTTCCACATTTTCCTCAACAATCTTAATACAACATCCGACTAATACTAGTTACGACGTTACTTGTTGTGAGTTTAAGTTTACCTCAGGCTAAACGGGGGATTCAATTCAGCAAGTTTAAGTAAAGAGGTTAAACAGCTAAAGTGATTCAGGTGGTTGTGTGTGTATGTATATATATATAAATACACGTCCTGACTATTTGTAATACTTCGGTCTGTTTGACGTGTCCAGTGTGTGCTGTACGGAAGTCAAATGACACATTGTTGCACTTTAAAGGCCTTTACATATCGGGGGATGTGACCAATCAAAAACACCAAAATGTGTAATACTTAACTTTTGTCATCAAAGATATTGTATACTGGCAGCAATGTGGGATGTGCGACAGCTGCAACACTTTAAAGTAAATGTTTGAATAGATTCTTGCAGGCAGAGGACCAATTACCAGGATCCTATTGATCCAGAGCGGCGTCTGGCAGTCTGTCTGAGGTAAACTGTTGTGAAGCGTAAGCCACTGTAAGATATTTTATTTACTTTCCTTTTAGCAAAATGTTCTGCGTGATTTTGAGATCCCTCTGGTTATCAGTTGAACCATCTATATATATCTAGGGCTTTTGTTGTGAAAGTGGATCTCGTATGCCGCTGCCTTTGTCAAGTTTGAAAGGAGTAATAAAGTTTGCAGTCTCAGTTCGGACATGTACGCTATAGTGTATGTTTTTAATATATCCGTTCTGCACAACGTGAATAGTTGATGCCTTCCTTTCGGGGTACGAAAGCACAGAAAAATGTATTTTGATTCGGAAAGAAAATCAAGCTGCTTTTTTTTGCTGCATAATATTCGTGATCTGTGTGAAAGTACTCATGAAAAAAGGCCTTAAAATAGCATTGAGAGAATATTAACTTTAGCTTTTTTGACAACAGACTTTTATTCTACCCACCCACAGAGCAAATGTACATGTTTTTCCACACTAATAACTAGAGCATAACATAGTTACATTAAAATAATGTTTTCTCTGCTCAGGTGTATAATGGGCATTACAGCCGGCGTGGTCACACACACGTTCAGGTGGATTTCATTAAAGATCAGCATTGATGTGGTGTTACTCGTTAGGATTGTCCCAGCTGGGCCTCACAAGTTGGACACAAGGTGGCTTTTTTATAGACTTTAATGAAATTTTTTCGTATTTTCCGTGAGCCGTGTAAGTTAAAGTAATCCTGTTGACTTGTGATGTTGGACTGCAGACGACTAGCTCTGCTGATACAAACAAAACTCACGTCAGCAATAACTTCCCATACTATTAAGTACTAGCTCAGTGCCTTCGAATGGCAGGTAAATCCGACTTCCACGAAAACAATGGAGGCTTTCCACGTGGTGACATCACAGCCCCGGGTCAAATGTTTCGCCTGTTTGTCACACTGACGAGGAGAGGTCACACGTCTCTTTTTCCTCTCGTCCCGGCACAATTGGAGTGTCAAAGTGTCAGAGCAGCATTTGAAAAGCTGCAGTAATAACAGTTAAGGCAGGGCATCAGCGCGATGCAACACTGACGCTCTTAACCTGCCTCCATCAACACACGCGAACTGCCTCACTGGCAGAGCAGCAATTCTCTCACGGCGCCAGTCAAAACAAAGTGCACTGTTCACACACTCTGCGCCGGCCAAAAAGCTCTCCTCCTCGACACACAATGCTCGTGTGTTTGTATCCGCACAGAGAGCACTAAAACAACACACTGTTCTCATGGAATCAAAAGACCCCCGAATCCAGGTGAAAGCCCTTATTTCCTATTTATTTCACCTGGTAAATCTACTTCCAGCGTGAAGGGAATGAGACGACAAAAAAAAGTTTTAAAAAAGTTTTTCAAGCCCAGAGAACATTTGGACAGAGCATGTACTCAATAATCGGAAATATTGTTCTCAATAGTTTGTAATTTCACTGTCTTCTTCTAAATCTGGGCTGAGGCCCAGAGGTGAGTCAGGGAGAGATTAAAATGGGCTTTCCAAATCAATCTTGGGATATTGATATAACAAAATATTGTCTGTTTGATGCCGCCAAAGGTTTTTAAATTCTCCTCAAGTGTACGGAAGCCTGGATCAAATATCATGGCGTAAAATCAGGGTAAATTATCTTCAATAAGCCGCCACTATTTCTGGCTCCATGCAGGAAAACAAAGATTCTCAGAGAACAAATCTGATGTGCTCCGATTGAATGTTTTATTCTCTTCTGTTTTGAAGTCACAGAGGTTGAATCCTTTTACTGTCTCCTCCTCAAACTGCGAAGATTTACGATCACCAATTGTTGTAGCTTGTGGTTTTGCCTCAATCAGCAACCATCTTGTCGTCTCGCCCTTGACGAGTCAGAACAAATCTTGCTCCACCCCGTTTAAAAAATAATAAATCTGCACCACAGGCAGCATGATACCCACTCTGAAAAAACGGATAGGGGTATTTTACACCCTCATTGTGTTTACAGTAGGAAAGAGGGTGTAAATGAAGCACGCTGGTGAATGTTTAATGAAGCTATATCCCTTTGGTGAGCTGCACGTGGTAAACTACACGCTGCGAGGATGTAATGAGGGATGATGATAGCCTTGACAAGTCTGAGGAGGGTAATGAGGACTGGATGGGTTGGATAAGAGTTGTGCAAAGATTTGGCACCATTTGCGTTTAACGGTGACAAATTAAAGTGATGCTGAAAGGCCTCCAAAGTCAAAACTATTACGACAGTGATTTGAATGGGTTTAAACTGCTTTAAACTGATACGGCAAATTTGCAGTGGTCATATCATGGACCACTGCAAGTGGACTTTTAATTTGTGCTGTGCACTGTAAAACATTTTCAGTCATAGATGAAACATTTCATGCAGTCGCTAGGGGAAAATGTTGCATTGTACGTTTGTTCCATTGAATGTGGACTATTGGTATATTGGTGGTTATTTAAAGTTATGTGGTAACTATAGGGGTGCACCGATAACTATATCAGGCCGATACCGACTCAAATAACTGGATCAAGTATTCTAGTTTATAAAATATATACAATATTTACTCAAATTTAAATTTCTGTTCATGTTTTGACCAATTTGTTGCTGCATTTAAAAGCTTTACCCTTGAATTAAAATTCCTGTTATTTTTTTGATCATCGCTGGGAGTGAAAAAGACGGACTGGTGCTTCCCTAATAATACCGAGTATTACAAGCGAGACAGTCCAAGAGGTGGACGGGTCAAACAAACAGGATTTTCACCCAGGAGACCGCTGTTTGCGTTCTGTGTGAAACCAAAAATAAAACGTAGATTTTATGCTTGTTACATAATCTTGTTATGCTTGTAACGTTATTTCCAAAAATCCACTAAGGGCAGTTATTTATTTACACTTTTTTTTAAACGTTTTTTAATACAAAGTATGATATTTTTTTACTTAAACCTAGTTGCCTTAATCTAGTTGTTTCACAGCATTAATCACGTGGCGTTGTGCTTTTCTGCAAGCGTGAGATCAGGCTGATATGAAACATATTAATGAAACATATTTTTTGTATCAGAAACCATGACATTCAACGTATCATGTGGTTTGCAAAAACGAACACTGCCGACATTTCTTCAGGCGAAGGACTATTTTCCAGCTTTTGGAGCACTTTAAGGCTTAAAAGCTTATAGGTTCAAATGTCGTTCTTGACATTGGAAACAGCAGACCGTTTTCTCCCTTTAGTGATTCAATAAGTCTTAGTTTACTTTTAATTAATACAATGACTAATTATATAAGTCAATGATGAAAGTATGCTTTACAGTGTAGGGAAGAAAGCGATTGGTTAACTCAACGCTAACACACTATCAGGGCCAGTATCAGAGCTCCTTTCAAACGATAGGTCAGTCTCCTGTGATAATTTAGTTTTAACCATCATTCCCTCTCAGAAAATGCTTCCTGTAGAGCGACAGGAATTATTTCAATCTACGTCTTGTCAAGGTTAAGTGGCGGAGCTGAAGGACGGCGTAATTATCACCGTGCAGGTTTTCCCTCCAGTCCTCTTCGCTGTCTCCCTCGCCGTCTGCGTTTCCTCTCTCGACGTGACAAGAGAGCCCTGCAGGGCGACCTGTCAGTCACAGGAACGCGCACACTACCACACGCATGGAAGGGAGGCATTGTGCACAAACGTGCACATGTTGAGTAGAAATGTTACCGTGACATTAAAAGGGTGGGACGACAAGTTGAGATCACACAGGATAGTCCAAACCGCTCAGGTGCAGACAAACGCATTACAACTCTACAGATAGGAGTTTGTGTCTTTCTCAATAAGATGCAGAAATGTGCAAGAACGTGCATGTGCACACATAAAGCGACGGAAACAACTCAATGATCCGGATGACTCATCAATACACATACACAAATTATCTTTTGTCAGTTTGCTTCTGCCTGAGGGGAATGCAATCGTACTGGGAAATAAAAGTATCTTAGGAGTGTGAAAAAGGCTGAGCTTTAGTTCGATGGTGTGTGGAGGTCCGCCATGCTCCACCTACGAATTCCAGAAGTGAAATAGGTTCGTAATAAGGGAGTAGCGTGGCGTAATGTGGGGGCGGGACATTAGATTCCAGTTGGACAGAGGAAGGCGGTTTTATTCAATGCTGGGAGCCGATCAACCAGACTGTGGAAGCTGCAGCATAACCTTTGTTAGGGAGCAAGAGAGAGTTTTTCAGGAATATTTATATATATAGTTTCTATTTTATTAAAATAAAATGCATTTAATTAACAATCTATTAACTATACATCACATGTACTGTAGACCATTTTCAAAAACATGCAGCAATCGAATTATTTTCAGTATCAACCTTTAGAGGCTTGATGCTTATTTGAGATATTAGTTATATATTTGATCATTGTTCCAGTATCGTCTTGTCTTCACATTGTAATGCCGTTAGCAGCAGAACGGACCATCAAACTATTCTTTGTTCTCCCAGTAAGACTTTCTAAATGTCTTATTTAAAAGGTGTTGTCACTCTCAGCCGTCATATTTAGGATGTTGGAGTGTTTTATTTGACTTTGGACAGCAGTCGAGGTCAGCTTAGTGGCTGCTCTTCTGCTTTCGATCACATCGCACAGTTTTCATCAACAGATGGAGTTTGCCTGGTTGTCATTGAATTGTAGATGCTCCAATATTTTTGCTTTTCTCCTTTCCACTGATACATTGAGAGGAGCTCATTGGTGACTTTTAATCGATACAGACACCCATGCTATAGTCTGCCCTGCAGGTTGTCTGCAGGTTTAACCTGCTCCTGTGTTCTGCCCGTGACATGGCCAGTAGCCTGTCAGCTATTCACAGAGACGCCATCTGCACTTCATCAGACGGACAGATTCTTGTAATGGCCCCTCTCAAATATCATCCTCTTTCTTTTTACATAACACCATGCTGCTCTTACACAGCTGTGAGTCGAATGTGCAGTCTTCAGCTTTTGTGTTTCACCGACCTAATGAACTAGAAGTTTCATAGAAAATGTCAATGATATTATCCACCATTTGTGGTATAGTGGATAATATCCACCCTGTTCTCACTCCCAGCTTGTAAAATACAAATGCTTTGTCAGTGGCCCATGGAGACGCCCTTTATTATCTGTATGAGGTGCACCGTGTTCTCAATTATCGTGCAAACCCACGTCATTATTAGACGCTCAAAGCAAGAGACGCAGTATAAGATGCGACTCAGTCTATTTGTTTGACCCATTCATCCAACCTACTGCCAAGGAGACCGCTGTTTGTGTTCCGTGTGTTTATTTATTTTTACCTTAACTTAGGTGCGTGGCGTTAGCGAAGCACGTAGGCTGATCTCATCCAGCATTCATAGCTTTACCTACAAAAAATAATGAGCCGTATTTTGTAGATATCCGAAATAATCCTTTTGTGTGTTATCCACGTAACCATGAACGAGGAAGTATAAAGACTCCAAAAGCCCACACAGGACGGCAGGGAAGATAGGTTCAAACAAACATCGATCTTTCAGCCAGTAGACCACTGTTCGTTCCCCGTGTGAAACGAGAAGTCAACGTTGATTCATTTGTCATGTAACTTGAGTACTTCAGTAACGGCACTTCCGTAGTTATTTTAACCCAAACAACGATCTTTTCGCACGTAAAATGAAAACGCACGTAAAATGAGGAGTAACTTTCCATAAGATATCATACAATGTCTGAGTATGTTGAAGCAAGCAACCCACTTATTTTACATAAAAGACATACTTATGTTAACCTAAACCACAATCTTTTCCTAAGCCTAAGTACTTTGAACCAAACAAAGTAAACCTAAATGGACGTTGACATGTAGCAATCCATGCGATAGTTGTTGAGACATCTTACTGAAAACCGCAAATGTTAGCTTCATAGTGGCACTAGTGGGGAAAGTCAGAGGATCATCAAAGGCAAACAGTGCCATTCAAATATGTAAAATGAATTAGATGACCTAAACTGCTGATGGATAAATGATGAATCAGTAGGCCTACAATAAGGTGTGGGTGCAGCGTTGGCACAGGCCATTAGCTGTCAAACAAAACCTCCCACGTTGTTATATAAAATGTTTCACGCCAGTTCTTTTGAGATGCGTTCAGCTCTACTGGACGTACATTGTCCACGTCTGCCTCTCACACTTCTTTATGAGTCATGCGTCTGTCATCACGAACTGTCAGAGCCAAACAACCAGAGCGTGTTAAGAACTAGCACCGAGTATGTTGAAGAAGTCAGCTCAGGACTTCTCATGTCCTTCATACTTTGTTTTCAGGTGTTTGTTGTGACTTTAATTTTCAGGACTTTGCAGTCTCAGTGTGTCCAGTGACTGGCAGTTTGTACCTCCCCCCCCCCCCCCCCCACAGTTACATTGACTTGCAACACTGTTCCAGTATGATCAAACTGCAACAATAATGACTATCTGTTAGTTGGACTATCAATGTTTGGATTTTAATGCTACCTCAAACTGAACAAGTACCATCATATTTCAGCTGCAACAGCCTTGTGTGAATGTTGAGTTAGATTTACTCTACGTATCAAAAACAAACTAACAAACTAACAAATGGAAAAGACAGTTGCTGAAAATTGAATCCAATGTGGATCTTTCTAGTGGCCATCAGGGGGCGACTCCTCTGGTTGTATAGAAGTCTATGAGAAAATGACTCTACTTCTCTCTTGATTTATTACCTCAGTAAACATGAGTTTATGGTCTCAATCTCTAGTTTCAAGTCTTCTTCAATACAGCATGATGTTCATTTAGTAAATGATGGTCCATTTAGAGTCAAACAGACCATAAAGCAGGGTATGCCTTAGGGCGGGCCTACCTTGTGATTGACAGGTCCCTCCCACGGCTTTGTCCAGTCTGGGAGTTGTCCGTGTTTATGTCTTCATGAAAGTTAATTGTAACTTTGGTAACCTTAAAATGTCTTATTCAGTGTTCGGTTGTAGCTCCACACTCTTGGTGACGGCCTAAATGTCAAACTTGAGGCTTCAAAACTTCAGTCCACAAACCGACCGGTGACGTCACGGTAACTACACCATTATATACAGTCTAGTATTGGGAGCAATGTGCAGCTACTACACAGCTGCCAGGGAGGCAGTTTGTGAATCAGGTGCCTTGCTCAAGAGCACCTCAGCAGGAGGACTGCTGGCCCCTCTCTTACCACCATTTCACACTCGGTACTTCGTTCGACTTAAACCAGCGAACCTCCGGTTCCCGAGCAAAGTCCCCACGGGCTGAGCTGTTGCAGCCCACATTTAATAATTTAGTTGTAGAAGCGTTACAGAAAAAAGAGGTCGGGTGAATGCCACGTAGTCTTTGAACAGAATTGGCTGCTGTCAAACCTCACTTGTCAAAATAAGGTTCTGTAATCCGCACACAGAGGTTGTCAGTCAATGGTATTTGAAGTAAAGCAGCCGGAGGCCAAAGAGATGGTAAACACATTAACCCTTGACAGCTTACACCAAGTACAATCTACACCAGTGGATTTTCAGATATCAAAACATTTTCAGTCATTGAGAAGGTGAAACTGGGACTTGGCTGCTTCAGGACATGGATGGTAGTTTTATTTTTTTTTATCATCAGTGGAATATACTGTATATCTGCATTTCTTTCCTCTTTTGTCTCCCCAGCTGTTGTTTATTCTGTCTTGACCTGAAACATCGGGACGCGAGCCAAACAAATGACGCGCATATCACACTGGATGAGGATACACGTCAACCTCACTCTTAACATTTTTGAAATGCATCTTACATCTGGACCTTCCAGTTTGGCTGCTAACCACATTCAAGTCAGATGAATCAAACCTTAAACCGGTCATGCTGACGCTTCCTAAATTGACCTTTAGGTGTTGGTGAGGGTTTTAGCTTTACCAAATGTTGTCTAGTGGTGGTGCCCAATACGTCTTTTGTTATTTTACGGCTTGGAAAGTTTTTTTTTTGTCTGTTAACTTGTTGGCACTATTGTATTATTTCAAAGAACAGATTTAAGAGTGATTACCTGCTTGTATTTAGATTTTTACTTAATAATTTAGTAAAGAATTAAGACATTCAACAATCTTTGGTACATAAAGCCTTAATTCAACCCAATTGGCAGACAAAATATTGGCATGCGTTTCTGCAAACCACAGGATACTTTGAATGTCGATGTTTCTGAATCAAAAATAAGTTTCATAAACACGTTTCATATTGTACCTTGTACCCTGCTTGCAGAAACGCACAATAACACATACTTAAAGTTGTAGTAATGCCAATCTGCCAAGAAAGTGTCAAACTAGTCAAAACCTAGGTAATAGTCCTTTTAAAGGAACCAAAAGACAAATGTGAAAACTTTACTCCACAGTGTGATCATTTGTCTGGTCCAGAGAACTCTTAACAACTCCAGTAACAAATGTTAAGGTCTCTGGTGTCAAACTTGTCCTTTTAATTTCCCTGAAAAACATTTATGTCTATATGCATCCTTCACCCTTAAAAAAAGTTCCAGTCTCCTTTAATTGACTCATCTACAAGACGGGCTGTCACGTCTGTCTCTTAACAACCACATCCCCAGTTCACCCGCCGAAGGATAATGGCCAGGAGGAAAGGTGCCTTTAGGTGCCTCCGAGCCCTCTCCTTCCTGCTACCTTGGCCTGATTAAAACAATTGAGGGGGAACACGCGGGGTACTTGACCCAAACGTTGCATCGTACCAAATTGCTTTTGTTAGGTGAAACCCAGCGCTACGCCTGGTCTGCCTATCTGCCCGTGTCCAGAGGGGATTTGAGATGCATATACATGAGCGCTGCAGGCTGGGAGGGGAGTCAGGTGGAGTCCTGGAGGCCAATTTAGTCCTGGTGGGAGAGAGGTGAGGAGGACAAAGGAGGACGGAGAAGAGGGAATCTAATGGAGCTTCCTGCTAACAAGCCCCATCTCTGGGCTTTAAGTATGATGTCACCGCATCTCCTCCTCCTCCAGCAACGCTCACTGTTTGCCTCTGCATAATTTCCCACACTCATTTCGTTACGCTGTCATGCCGCTTTCTTGCCTTTTCTCCTTCTCGTGCCAATTTGGATGGGCAGCAGTGAGTTTTTATCTTTCTGCCTCATTTGCGGAGGCATAGAACAGGTTCTGGTGTTTGTTTGCATGTTTGTGTGTGTTGTCTATCCGTCTTTGTCAGACAGGTGCTTTGTTAAGCTGCTGCCAATCATTGTCTGGGTTGTCTTCCCTCTCCCGAGGGCCTGAGTTTTTTTTTTTTTTTTTTTCTTACACACACCGTCTGCTTGCAAGTGTAACCAAAAAGCTGCAGACAGGTTCAGGAGGAGAGATTACATCTTTTGAGTTTTCTTTCCCTTTACCACATTCCTCATGCGCCCCCACGCTGCAGACAGTCAGAGGAGTTTATTATGGTGGAGTTCCTCATAGCAGCGCTTCGGGGCCTGGTAGGTAACCAGTTTCCCTCAGGCACTGTCTACCTGTTTAACAAAGACAAGTCTTTTACAGGTGCTTTTTGCCTAATTTGACTTTAGGAAGCAGTCACATTTCTTGTTCTGTATGTGGGAACTTTTGGTTTGGTTTACTGTTTTGAGAGTAACTGAATAGGAGAAAAAAAGCACCAAACATTTGTATGCGTGATGTACGGATACATTCAGACATATAATAGCTATTACAACATGTGCTCCATGTTTAAGTTAAAATAGATTTCAGTAATGTCATCAAAACTGAAATCTCGTGTGTATCAGTCAGCCTTTTGGTTGCAATTTTATGATTTTTTTTCTTGTCAGATACGAATGATTACTGATCAGTTTGGCCTCCTAATTGTGTGATTTTAAACTACACAAGTGGAAAGTGGCAGAGATCTTCAAAACGGCACATCCCAGTCTCACTCCCAACTTGTCGACGGTTGGTCAGTGACCCTCGGGGTCTTATACTACCATCATTAGTAGACGGTCAGACGTAGTTTAAAGAATGATAGTCCACATACTGCCATCATCATCATTTTGTGTGAAGAGAGGTGGATGCGTTAAACAAACACACTCACACCTTTTTAATTTGTATTTACTGAGATTGACCCTGCACCACTTGACTGTTTAAAGAGTCTACAGCCATGCTAGCGGTTCTGTGAGGCTGTACTTTGGCACAGCAATACTTTAAGCTAAATGCTAACACCAGCATGCTAACATGCTCACTATGATTAATATGCTAATATTTAGAGGGCAATGTTTACCAGGTTTACCATCTTAGTTTAGCATGCTAATATTTGGTTATTAGCACTAAACACAAAATATAATGTGAATCGTTAGTTTGGAAGGTATTTGGTCACAAAGTACTAGTAAATAGTTAGATGAAAAACTAAATAAATATCATATATTTTCATTGCAGTTCAACCAACAGCAAACGCTGCTTGCATGGCTAAATATTCCCAGCCTGCCAAGCTAGAGGGACACCAAATATTGGGGGCAAATTCAAATGCAAAACCCCCTTTGACCCCATAAAACCTCTTGAACACAAACAGCTGCTTAAATTGAGTTGTGCTACCACTTGATCATTCAGGAGATGTCCTGTCAGACATGGAGGGTTAAACTCGGGGGCTTCTCTCCTTGTCAATCAAAGCGTCGTGAGACGAACATCTCTGTCAAAGATCAACTTCCTCCCACCGTCCCGCCGTGCCGCCGCGCTCTCATTTTGACATCTGTGTTAAACAAGGCCTCTGACAAATCCCCCCCCCCTCTGCAGGCTTAGAGCGGCTACCTGGGGGAAATCACAGCTGTCTGGGTGTGTGATTGTGTGTACGCATGTGTCATACATATCCATGATGCCACTGTTCCTCTGCCAACGCGCAGGAATGGATGCGTGCATGTGTATGTTAGCGGCGTCCGATATGCTTTGGTGTAACGACTCCTGGGGGTAATTGACTGGCTCGGGCCCCCTTGTTTAGGCCAGTCTCATGGGGGGCAGTTAGGCTGCCTGCGCTCAGATGTTGCAGACCTCCACTCATGGAGAATGCATAGAGGGATCTCTGGTGTGTCTGCGGGATTAGCTGTGTTGTAAAGGGCAGAGGGGGGCAAATAAGGATACTGCACGTGAAGTTATTTGTCATGCTTTAAGTGAGTGTTTGTAAGTATGATTCTACAGACTGTACCGATTGGTCCAGGTAGAAATACGTAGCTTTAATTATGGCTGTAAAATATAACAAAGATTTTAAAATGAATGCCTTGAATGTGATAACGAGTGCAAGATATTTACTCTCTCATATCGGAATGTTTTTTCCTGATCAATTACAGAACGTTATGGTTAAACGTTGTGTAATAGTGATACTTTACTCTGAGAGGTTGGAAGGAGATGTACTTTTCTAAAACATTTACGTTTCTACGTCAAAACCCGGGGAGCTAACATGAGCAGAGTTTGTTAGCACATCAGTAACTAGCGTTTGCTCTTTTATGCTGCTTTTGCTTTGTAAACAGTGAATAAAGACCTACCCTGGTGCTACACTAATAACAACTATGTGTATAATTATTATTATTAGTGTAGCACCACAATTAGCAGTGTGAGACATAATGGCAGAGGTTGATGGCTCAGGTGGATTATAGTGTGGTTAGATCCATGCCCTCACTCGTTCACATGTCAAAGTGTCCTCTAAAGTACAAGTACATTTGGACAAAGTTAAAAAATGAATGTAATGTATAAGCGGTAAAAACATCATGGCCAGCAATAGTATGTTAGCAGTAGTATAAATGTTAGCCTTGTTAGCGGCTTCATTGGTCCCATAAAGACAGATTCAGAAAACATTAAACAGAGAATAAGTGTGTGTCCTCTCCGGCTCTTCTTCTTCTTCTCTGCAGGTATATTTCATCAGTGATGCTTCCCGCCCACAGTCGGACAAACACGACCCAACCTGCAGCATCGCTGACTCTGTGGGTCTCTGCCTGCGGTGGCAGAGTTAACAAACACTACCTCTCATCCAGAACATCAAACAGGGCAGGGCCTCCAGGAGGAACCAGGGGAGAGTATTAAGGATGTTGTGTTTTATTATTTACATTAATGTCTGACGAGCACTTGTACCCACAGTGACTCTCAGCATGACGTTTCTATTTTCACAACGCTGTTTTGCTCATTGAGGCTGATTTATACAGCCTTGATTGTATTAGCACTGTTACAACAACTACTAATAGAGAGGTTTGACAACATAAAACAAACAAAGGATTGTATTCCTCTCAAACTCCAACTGAGCAGTTACAAACCTATTGGTTTGTTTTTTCAAATTAAGATAAGATATCTGTCACCACAGAAGCACTGGCCAAAACACGGATGAATGAATTAACACGTCATCTACACGGATATGACAGACGGATGCACCGTTGTGGCATCGATTTTGTTTGTTTAAATGTTCTTTTTCATGCAGTTTTCAGTTTTTTCTTGTCTCATAAATCCTGCAGGTAGTGTAATAATACTGCTCTTGCTGCACGTCTGGAACTACTTTAAGTTTAATTAAATGTGTTATTAATTGTAGTAGCTATAGTGGTTTTACTTTCTACTGATACAAGACTGGTTTCAGCCCAGCATCCCGAGGATTTCCATCCGTATTGGAAAATTCTGCACCTCACGATGTATGTTGTGTGAAAACATTCATCGCCAGTGGTGTGCATGCTTATGCAGAAAGGTGGGGCGTAACGGTGTTTAGGTCAGAATGGTGCATGGGTAAAAAGTTTGCATCCCAGGCAAATTAACTGTTGCGAGTTCATTAATTGTAAGAAGGATCTTTCCCATCACAAAAAATTGGATTTGAAAACCAATTGTAATGGATGTTGTCATCTGGTGAAAGGATTGCAGGGCAGATATTCTTGGTTCTTTATTTCCGGCTGTTCTGAAATTGACACACTTGTTGCTGAACTTTCGTAGGGAAACTCATAAAAGATGAGTAATTTTCTTGTAAGATATCATACAAACCATTGTAATAGGATATGTTTTTTTAGTTACATAGTTCTATGTATATCTATTTTGAAGAGGCATATAGCATTTTTCATTCTCTGTGATCCAGCTAGAGCTCAGCGAGTAATCTATAGAGGCCACACCAGTTCTCGTCTGCAGTACGCACATGACCAGATGTTTTGAAAGTACACACAAGAGTGTTTATTGTTGAAATCTGATTCTTTCTAATTGTTGGTAGCCACACACAAATATACTGTGGGACACAATGTACACAAATAAAACTAAGTGAAGTTTAAAATGAGACTGAAACTCGTACATAACCCAAGAGGTTTGTACATTACACCATTAGAACTAACTCGTATTTCTTTTGCCGTTTGAAACGTCACATGATGCATCCATTTCTGTGTAACATAGATATGTTATGAGTTTGGGCTGTGCGGTATGTTTACGTTAGATGTGGAGTCACACGGGGCACAATCACAGACTGAGGTTTGGCGGCATACGCAAAAAGACTTATTTATTCTCCTTTTTCACAGTTAGACCTCACACAGCTCACTGCTCCCCTAAAACATGACACCAAACATAACCAAAGAGACACGAGACACAATTAACCGTTTCATCAAAACAGTAACCGAGCTCACGAAACCTAATCTGACTTGTTGACAGAGCAGGTGACACATCATCAGCGCTATAATCAAAAGTCGATATCTCGTGCTTCACCGGATTCCACATCTGCAGCGAGACATAACTATCTGGTGATTGTGTGAAATATACGACGTGTTGTCAGAGATGTTAACCAGGCGTGAGGGATCACACAGGAGGTGTTTATTTTCTCTGTCTGAGCCTGGTAAGTCACGCCTGGCTGTTCTGAAACTCCTTGAGCAGAACACGCTCTCATTAGACAGCTGTGATGGATTGATTGTGATCTATGGATCCACAGAGAAGATAGGTGAGACGTCCTCTAAAGGGAGATGCTGCAGGTTTTTCATGAGATTGTGTGTCCTTTTTATTGTACTGCGTTTTTTGGAAATTGTTTTATGCAGATGTGGCAGTGCAGATAATCCATGCGGTGCTGCACAGCTCAGACTAGTAGATCACTAATCACTGACACTGAAAGGTCTGATTCTCAATCATGTTACGAACATAGAAGCTTGTGGTAACATTTGGTGTAAAACTCTCCTTCATAAAATGATTTAAGAATGTTTGAAATAGCTATAATAAAAACGAGTTGTGGCTAATAATGGCTGCAAATAGACAGATGAGCTTAGAGGATCTTTGGATGGAGAAGAATTTCATTGACATTGTAAACAATTTAGAGAAACTTTGAAACATTCCCTGAATTTATAATTGAATTACAGAACAGCAACGTTGGTCATATTTCATAGAAAGCCTGTTAATTTAAAGGTCACATGAGAGGAAATTGTCCCTAATCCTATAACTGAAACAAGTGATGCAGATTAACAACTTGAATGTACAACTGTTCAAAATGGAACCATATGGTAAACACACACACACACACACACACACACCTGACTGGTAACATTACAAACTGACATGGGATGTGCACGGCCCAGGACAGGTGTGTGTGTCGTCATCACCACTAGTTTTCAAGATGGTTGATTTCCTCTCTGTGTGAAGTCTCATCGTTTTTTTGTACTCCGTCCGATGTCGGTAGAATCATCTACAAACGTTAACAGCAGAGTCCCCTTCTTGTCGGGGGGTAGCAGTCGTGTGTGTGTACAGCGTGAACCGGAGGGGGCTGAGTATACAGCCCTGGGGTGCTTCCCAAGTGGAGGAGGTGTGGCTGCCAATCCCGAGGTGCCTGGGGTCTGTTTGTGAGGAAGTCTGATAACCAGTTGCAGAGTGTGTTGCTCAAGAATGTTGGGTTCTCCACTAGGAATTTGAAATTGAGTTCTGAATGCTTAATCATTTTTGACTGCATAGCGAGAGCTTGTAGTGACGGACACCCTATAAGACGTTGTTTGTAAAGCAGTTAAATTGTTAAATCTGTCGCCCCAAATGAGAATGTTCTGGCTCCAGTAACTGCCGATGATGACCATGAGCAAAAGCCCAAATTTCAGGCATCAACTTCAGCCATGTTTCTATCTGTTCTGCTGACCAGTAGGCCACTTTGCACGTTGTCTGGTTAACTGTTTGGCAGAGTGGTTGGCTGGTTGGTTGGTCTTTTTGGCTCTTAGGTTAGTTGACTGACTGCATCACCACAAACAACAATGCAACTCCCTCCAGGCAACCACTTATGCACAAGGACTTTAAAACACAAGCTACAGTTGGTGGTTGTACACAGGAAAACCAAACCATAAGCAGACAAGCAAAATAAAACACAAACTTGGTAAATTGTAATCTCTGTCGACATACACAGGAGACAGGAAAGGGATTAAGATAATGTTTTATGATCTGAATGCTTATCGACTTGTTTATCCCGTCCTCCTGAAGAGGGAGAGAGAGAGAAAAGGAGGAGAAGGAAAGACAGATGTTGTTTAAAAAGTATAATCCTCGGGTCTGTGATGGGGTATGTGGCTCTGCTGTTTGTCACAGCTCAGGCTGGAACAATGTATGGCAGCTTCATTGACGCTCAGCTGCAGACATGTTGTTTTTTGTTTGGTTTTATTCTTTGCTGTATTTATTTACATGTTTGTTCATGTAGCATTGCTAGCAGTAAAATAAAAGTGACTGAAATAAAGAATGAAAGTAAGAAACTACACCCTCTAGAAGATTATTATAACTAATGTAATTCTTGTCTGCATCTGTGATCTGCATGTATGCGTAAGAGAAAGTTATTGATAGTTTCCATACATGTATTATTGCAAATGTGAGATTAGATATGAGAAGGCACATTTATTTATTTATACATTTTAAATACACTCAACATGTACACAACACTTATAACGGTTCCTATGATAACTCATGAAAGGTTATTCCTCATTTGTTGTGTGTTCTCTGACTAATGTCCACAACACGGCTCGTCAGACAAAATAAGCGTCTTCACAGCTAAGAACTTGGTTTAGGAAAATATCGTGGTTTCAGTTACAATAACTACAGACGGGGTGTTACTTGAGTACGCAATTTAAGTGATAAATAAATCAGCCTTGACTTCTTGTTTCACACGAGACAAAGACGGCGGTCTTCCGGGTGAACGTCCGTGTTTTTTTTTTAACCATTCAACCAGCCCAAATGGAGATTTTGTAGTTCTTTATAATTCCTTGTTCGTGATTACGTGGATTAAATATGACTTAATTTCGTGGAATATATCTATATATACCTATATATATATATGTATATATATATATATATATAGGTATATATATATATATATATATGTAAATAAGAGTGCTTTTTGTAAGTATAGGTACAAATTGTGTATGAGAACAGACTGCATGCTTCATCTATAAGGCAAAGAATAGTAAGAAATATAAAATATCATGTATTAAAATCCATGTGCTCATAGATGGAAGCACACAGATGTACAAACAAATACAGATATTTAAAAAAAAAGAAGTAAAAAATCACCCTGTGAAGGTCTCTGATTGTGAAAAGTGATGTAAAACTATTGCTAATTTATGCTATTTTATATAATTTGCTGTCATTAATGAGACCTTAATCTAACTCGTAAATTCAAGTTAGTATAAACCTATTAAAACTACTTACTACAACTCAGGATGCAATAACTTGGGTGTTGGAGAGAGAACAGTACCATTTCTTTCTAAAAAAAAACCCGGAAACATTCTTAGTTCAATTCATTTGACAAAACGCATTTCGATAATTCAGCAAAAAGAGAATCCCGTCCTGTTCATGCAAACATGTGTTTGCCTTGATTTCTTAGTGAATGGAGTCATTATTGAAGGAGTCTCATTTGATATTTGCTGCCTCCTCAACACTTCTTCATAGCACAGGTGAGTTAAACATGCAAAACAAGAAAGAGACTCGCTATCAGTCATGACTAAGGCTCATCCCGGTAAGCTCGACTTTCATGGATCATCAGCAGCGTCTTTAGTTGATCCAACATCAGTCATGAAGTTCATGGGTGGGTTGCTGTCAATCGCCACCGTGTAGCTTTAGCTGCGCCCATTAGCGCTACAGAAAAGCTAACGCATTTACTGCAGTCATGTAAAGGTTGGTATGACATGAAGGCGGAGTATTAAAAAAAACTGTGGTTTAACACATCAGTTCAGATTACAGAAGGCCCTTTAAAATCATTTCAAGGCGAGACATTTTACCAATAGTATTTTACAATTGCTTTGGCTCAACACAAAAACGACTCCCAATTTTGGAGGTAAAATAGTATGCGACATCATCATCCATCAACTTTCAGACCATCTTAATGTTTATGCTCATTAAACTATCAAACGATGCTGCCGAACTGTAAATCCCTCTTGAAGAGAATTCCCCCTGAAAACCTTTCATTTGAGTAAAGATCACAACTGCAGTTTAATCATACGTGCATTCATTGTTTTTAAATGTATACATTTTAATAACCCTCTCAATTTAAACAGCTTGTCCTGTAATTATCAGTTGAGACACTCTACACAGCCCTTTTGTTTTCTGCAGTCTCCAAGTCCATCCCTATAAAGCCTTTATGTTTAAAGCTCCTGCTAATTTGAATAATCTACCTGCCAATATTCGATCATCATCTCTCCAGTTGTTGACAAATGCTCTGTCTTCATTTTAATATCAGTATATCAGTTGTACACATTGCATTGTTCAGTTCTTGTTGGTGGTGTTTTTGCCACATTTGTATCATTTTATTGTCTTTTAGTTTTTTTTCTTTTTGTAAATGTTTTGCCTAAATGTGTGTTATTTTCAGTGATGACCAGCTTTAAAATGAGCACAAATCTCCAAGTTTGCTTTTCCCACAGTCAGTTGTTCCCACAGTCTATCGGCATATATGCTATTTAAGAAATGTACGTAGGAAACCGCAATCCCCATAAATACGGAGCTACTTAATTACAATATTTATGCGTTTGGTGTTTAATGAGCCTGTCTTCTCAAACCTGGCAGCACTGTTGTCAGTCATTGTTGCCATTGATCAAACCATTCATCCATTAATCTTTCTATTCTCAATCAAGCGTTTGTTCAGACAGAATACAGGATGAAGGTTTGTGTAGTCTGGGTGTTATTTCCTGTCCTATTGTCTGTTGTCACACAGCGAAATGGTGGGAACCTTCGCGAATGCTCACTCGTCTTTTCACGGGAGTGTTTGTCTGCGTTTCTGTGTGTCTGACTGGCTGTGGTTTCGCACACAAACTAGTTTCTGCTTGCCTTGCGGCTACATCTGAGGTTAGGGGTTTGTGTGTGTGTGTGTGTGTGTGTGTGAGTGTGTGAGTGTGTTAAATGCGTACATGTGTGGTATGAAGTCTCAAAGCGTCAATCAAATTTAAATCCAGAGATAAAAGGAAGGGGATGCCCTTACTCGTCTTTTAATTATAGTGTTTGTGGTCGAAGGAGTCAGGAAGCTCGGATGCTAATGTAGCGTACGGTAGCCGCTGTTCCGCTTACCTGGTGAGGTAGACGATACAATTCCCTCACTGGGGAACTGAGTCTCATGCTTAATTAGGTATTTACATCACAGGTGAGAGAGTGAGAGGGAGACTGGGAAGACAAAGACAGACAGAGTGAGAGAGAAGCAAAGAAACACTGGTGACTTCATTGTTTTAGTTTTGTTTTGATGGGGCCGCAGGGAGGATGGATGGATGGATGGATGGATGGATGGATGGATGGGGGGGGGTTAAAGGGGGAGAGGGTGGTTGCCACCGTAACACAGGTATATAGTATATTATTTAAGGTACAAGAGAGAGGCTGGAGGCAGACAGGTTAATCCTCACCAGGCCACCAATTACAGACTCTCCCATCCTTCCTCCCCCGTATAATCTCTGACTCACCCTCACCCTCCCTCCCCTCTACCTGGCTTTTTTTCCCAGCCGCCACGTCCACGCACATCCTCTCTTTCTAGCATTTATTCAGAGGAATTGTCTCCATATCGTATGATTCTGCACCTCGTATGATTCTACATCCAGGGCCAATGCAGGAAGTAGTGACCTATTTATGAAGCGAGACAGACAGTTAGGGTGTGGAGCGGATGGGCGAGTAGCTGTTCGAATGTCACCACCTGTGGCAGGATTCTCATCCTGACTCCTGCAAATGTTGGGCAACAAAAAGTGACTAATAGGGACAACTTTTTAAGTTGGTCCAGTAATTAAGAAGAAGGCTTAACATTATGGGGGGAAAAGCCATGCGGCAACATACAAATATTTCCTTTACCTTTTTAGTTCCTGATTGTTTTTGTGTCATGAGTTTTGGACAGAGGAGTGCCCGTGATGTCAGTTTGTTGTGTCAGATTACAGAAAGCGAAGCTTAGAGTTATATGAAAGATTTTCAATGTCATGGCTGAATATTTAGCTGATTTCGACAGTGTAGATGCAACGCAAGATTTCTGAATTGTGAGAGAGACACAAACAAGCAGACCGAATCAAGAGAAAGTTAAAGAAATATGTTTTAATTCCCTGAAGAGTCCCTCCTTCATAATGTTGACAGAGACTTATTATATCAATCTGAGCCAGTGAGTGAGTGGCAGAAACCGGCACTTTTAGTGGACGTAGATTTACGGTGCTCAATTGCCCGATATGCATTGCAGCCCATTTTTTCTTGTCTCTCCCTCGAAACTGGACCATTTTCAACAATTGTTGTCAAAAATGCCTCCTTAATAATAGAGTTGTATCATGATCTAGTCTGCCACACCTAAAAACACATGGAATTCATTGTTAGTGAACGTTTTGCTGATGCAGTAAGTTCTTTATGAACATGACATGGCAGGTTTGTATATTTTCATTATTTTGATTTAGAAAAATAATTGTTCATAAAGTGGTATTGCATGTATTATTAGTACATGCATGTATTTCATAAGAGTGAAACTTAAAGCGTCTAATTTGTAGAGGGAGTGTAAATGGGCTGATGAAGACATTGTGTTCTTCTTATAATCTTGCACTGACTTCATTTGAGATGCATCATGAAACAATGTGGGGCAGGAGAGGGGACGCACTGGAGCGGACAAGATAGTTTGGTGAGGCTTTGAGAAGTATAATACTATCTAATCCTTTAATGGGTGGATGCTGACGCTCGCCACACTGAGTCCCATCTGTCTCTCACACACACACACTCACACTCACACTCACACGCACACACACACACGCGCAGCAGGTTGTGAAATCAGGCCTGAGAGAACAAAAAGTTATTGAAGAGAGAATAAAAGGTTAATGAAGCGAAAGACAAACTTGTTCACCAACTCTTCTGAGTTGTTTATATATTTTCTTATAAATTAAGTAACGACTGACTTCAACAGTATCATATTTCCTCATGAGGTCGTTTTTAGTTTATACATCTTTTTTTCAGTTTAATCGAAAAACAACTTTCCATTTTGAGTTGCTGTCTGTTGTTCATCCCTTCATGTTGATGTCATTTTTTTAAAAAAAAGGTTTTAAGTTAATTATATCCAGCTAAAATGCCAAAACCACACATTTTGGTTCTGGGTCATGCATTAATGTGTTTCTCCCAACTGTGTTTGCTTTCACACTGTTTAGACACTTAAAAAACAAACCTCTTTTGATTCTGCAAGTCCCCGTGAAGTGCAGCCGAATGAGACGCAGACTCCAAACACAATAAGCTTTGGCTTTGTGCAGCCGCTTTGCAGAGACCCAACATCCCCTCAGACACGTCGCCAGTTGTCACACTCTGCGTTTTATTGTGGCAGATCTCAGCCTCTCTGCCAGACACTGACGAGCGACTAACGACATCTTAAAGGCATCACACAAATCTGGTCCCATTAGAATACTACAGTGATCGTTGGTTTGACTTTAAAACCTGCAGCGATCTTCATCTTGTCACTTGCATGATTTGATTCAAATGAAATGAAAGCAAAAGTCTAGTTGTTGCAACTCAATATTGTTAAAACTGAATGCAAGTTGACTATTCAATGACAGTGGCCTGTGATAATGAAGCATTTGGCTGCAAGGCACCTCGTGAATCTTTATATATTGAAACCGTAGACTGTATATAAGAGGACGTAGTCATCGTGACGTCACACATCGGTTTGTGGACTGCCGTTTTGAAGCCTCGAGTTCGGCTTTTTGGCCATCGCCATCTTGGCTTTTTGCAACCAGTGAAAGGAAGTTGCCATATTCGGAATGCAGAGGAGTGACGCAGAGACGCCGTACACGTCTCTGGTAGCGTAGACCTGTCAATCACAGTAAGCATCCCCTGCTTTATGGTCTATTTGACTCTAAATGGACCATAATTAACTAAATGAACATCATGTTGTATTGAAGAAGATTTGAAACTAGAGATTGAGACCATAAACTAATGTTTACAATGTTTACTGAGGTAATAAATCAAGTGAGAAGTAGTCATTTGTTTTGCAATCAGAGGAGTCGCCCCCTGATGGCCAGTAGAGAGGAAACAACGACACTTCAGCATTGGCTTCACTGTCAGAACCGGAGGTTGCCGTCTGATTGAAACAAATGTTGGAAATTGATCCAAACAAAACACGTTAGAATAGAACTGAAAAGAGCAGTCCCTCCTTTTAGGGCTTTAGTCTGCGGATGTCATGTCAGACCCCCTATGCAGCCCCAATTAGGCCACTGCTCCTGGGGTTTAGAGTACCTAAGGGAGGGCCTCGCCCTGGAGACGCCCTCCCTCCCCCCCTCACTGCCTAAATCCCTGTGCAGGGATTAAAGATGGCTGGGCTGCAAAAAAAGATCATGCACAAAGCCTCTTGCCCTTTTTTGATCTTGTGTGAGAGAGTAGGTGTGGGGTTAGTGGAGGTAGTGTACTTTGAGTGCAAGTATATCTGTATATTTCCATGACTGCTCACATGTTGTACTGCTTTAAAAAACTTCCCTTCCTGTCTGTGTGGCTGTGTGTGTGTGTCTGTGTTATTGCCAGGAGGCGGTATTAGTGCACAATGGGTTGGAGGCGCTAAAATGGCAGCCTACTGCACTGAAGTAATTTGTCCTTCCTGGCTCGTACCACACGGCAGCAAACGCACCGTGTGTCTCTAAAATGGCCTGAGTTGAAGCTGATGTTTAGACACATCTCGCCGTGAAAAAACAAACGGTCCATTCATAAAGCTGCCATCATCACACATCAAGGATTAAGGAGCCTCCATCTCCCACCGTTTGCCACTCCTGTAGGTGGAGGAAGACACCGACACCTTTAAAAAGGGTCGGCTCGTCAAAGCACTCGCTGTCCTGTGAGGCTCTTTGCATCGCAGCATCCAACGGCCACAACATGATGCTGTGAAAGAAGGACAGATGAAAAGGTATAGAGCAAAGTATGCTCCAACTGTGTGGCTAAAATATAAAATGCTGAAGTGGTCATGAGATCTGAAAAGATTATTTTATTTAAAGAACTATAATTATATTAAAAATACACATTTGTTTACTATTATATTGTGTTCATGTTCACATAAGCTTGCTGACTTTTACCCAGACGTCTAGTTCTTCATAGAAACGTACAGAGTTTCCACTCGTACAGTAGTCATGCGTGTAATTGGTTCGTTGACGGCCTGATTTGTTTCCCTGTGAATACAGTTTATGATTTTAAACTTTACTGTTTTACTGCGAGGTAAAGACTTACTTAATTACAGCAGTTTTTTTCCAGCTGAATCCTTCCTTTGTCTCTTTGTTTCTTCTCCAGATATTTCTATCGCTTCAACACTGTTGGATATTATCTTATTAACTTATCATATTTTGAAACTCAAGTATAACTCAAGTTTGCAAGTGAAGACAAAAACTTGATTTAGTTTAGGAAGAAAGGCAGCTAAGCGAAGAGTGGAACAACTTTATATCAGATTTATAAATCTGTGAATTCAAAATGACCCTAACCTGCTTCACACTGTGTCGGTAGATGCCGACAACCAACCAATGCTGTCTTTACTGACAATACGTGCACTTTTATTTTGCTCCTGATACATGTAGAATTATGTTTTTTTCAGATTAATCTGATCATAATTTACTTTCTCCCCATCTTGTTTTAGATATGAAGTGGAAGGCTTTTCTCTCTCCTTCAAATAATATAAATGTTATATGAATATGTCTTCTCTCTCTCAATCAATTCTTCCACTGCTCTCAGCCCATTTGTATTGGCACACTGTCTCAAGCAGTCTCAAGACATGAAACACACACACACACACACACACACACACACACACACACACACACACACTCTGACGCTTGTTAGGCACTGGCAGGAAAAATAAAGACCTGAACTGAGGTAGCAAAGGGGGGGAAAGAAAGAAAAAAAAAAAACAGCACTGAGGTAGCTTGTAAATTGTGCTGGAATGCCGACGCAGCCAATCGAACGGCAGGAGACTGGGGGATTGGGAGGGGCGTGCGTAAAGCAATGATGATGCTAATGCAGCCAATTAGAGCTGGGCCCCCCCCCCCCCCCCCCCCCCCACAATGTCAATGGCAACATTTATCCCCCAATAAAACAGACATGATCTCAGGAGCCTGGGCCCTGCCAGGGCTTTCCGTTCCTTCAAATTTCAGTTGATTGTACAGTGCTGTGCCTGGAAGCACTTCGAGGGATGATTACTGAGCTTGTATTACATGTTTAAAGGGAGATTCCACATGTTTTCCTTTTTTTAGGGGTCTTCTCTTTGCAAGTTGCAAGATTCTTGACTGAAATATTAACACAGGTTTTTTTTTTCTTATTCCAAGCACAGAGAGAAGGAGAAAGTAGATGCATGTACTATGTATGCACATAGAGAAAGATATACATGTACTACGTATGCACATAGAGAAAGATAAAGTAGATGCATGTACTATGTATGCACATAGAGAAAGATATGCATGTACTACGTGTGCACATAGAGAGCCACTCACGCAGCAGGATTAACCAATAGGAAGGACACAACTAACCTAAAACAATTAACAACAATGGACTGAAATGAGGAATCTATATCTCTGTCAGGAGACGAGCTTCTTATTGTTGCTGTCGGTCACTTTTAAAGAAACATATTTGTTTTTGTTATGCATTTGACTTTTGGTTGGTTTGTTCGAAAGTTTGGTATGACAGTTTACTAGAAATATGACACATAACCTGATATATATATATATATAATAAGCATATTTAACCTGACCTGCGAGATGGTTTTTACACAGCACCATGTTGGAGGCCGTCGTTGGAAACGCATCACTTGATGCCTGACGAGATGGATTTTGGTGCGATTCTTGATCAAATCTCGTAGCTTTGTGAGAGTCAAGATGCCGAACACTTTCTACAAAATACTTAACAATTAAGAACTACATTTTTAATATTTAATAATTACAATATCTAGATGATCATATTATTTCTTTGTTCAGAAATGGAGGCTGAGCATAAAACATACAAAGCCAAAAATAAAACAGATATCAGAGCAGAATAGAAAACTTTACTTGTATTTGTTATTTATTTCATCATTATTTTATACTGTGGAAGAAATGGGTCAGATGTAATGTATTTTTTATTGAATTGAATTGAATTAGTCTTTAAGGCTTGAAATCCACACAGGCGTGTCTTGTTTGTTAGCCAGTTCTTTGTTCTTTTACCCAGTTAAGCTAAAGTTGGATAACAAACAGAGTCCTGCTCAATGAATGAGAAACTCTGTAATCCAGAGGCCTAAATAGCTGGATGTTCAGCGCTGATCACAACCCTCGTTTCCATTAACTCCTGCAGATGAGTCCTGACTCATTTAAGGAATTGCTTATGTGGAGGGAGAATAAAGAAAAGAAAAGGGAGACTTTTATTAAAACCTTCATAAAGAACTTCCCTGTTAAGTGGGCAGATTTTTTGTTTCAATAATACTTGAGGATATCACACACGATACACTAAATATTAAAGTAAATTATAAGTAATTATCCAACAGCGTTTTGATGCTGTATACCAGCAGGAATGTATTGAAATGTTGCAGCTAATCGTGTTCATCCATCTAAAGACCGTTATGTTGTGATCCGCTTGACAACGGCCCCTTAAGTCTCATAAGGCCTGTTGAATTAGCAACTTAGCACGTTTATCGGAGTTCTAAGTGTTATGTTCTGAGTGTCGACTGTAGGTGGACTTTTATTTTTCTAATGCAGGTCGCCTGCATGTGTCCATGAGACGTTCTTTCAACCCACAATGTCCCACAGATGAAATAATGTTAAATTTAATCTAAATTGAAAAGCTGAAAACGTGCAGAAGTAATGTGCTTACCTTGCAAAAATGCAAAATTACACAACACAGAGATTACACAACGGTACGCTCCACCTCGTCTGGTGTTATTATTACATCTGCAGCCTTTTTTGTGTATATTGGAGATTCAGCTTAAATATACATTTAAAGTTATAAAAATCTCAGAGTAAGCTATGGAAAATGCTGCATACCTGATGTCATGTGAATTTCTTACTAAACAAATCTCCACATTTGGCATTACAGCATGGAAGACTTAATAGGTCAGACCCCTGGATTTTTTAAAATTTAAAGCAATAATAAAGCTTATCTGAAACAAACACAACCCTGACTCAATATCCAGAACAATAATAAAGCATAATTAAATTATGGTTATTACACTATTTATGTAAAGACATAGAGCAGTAATGTCAACCTGAGCAGAGAATGAAGTCGTTGTTTTCCCGCCTTCCTTTGTTGACGTATCCGTGCAGTCCGTGTGTCCTTTTTGTGCATGTTAGCACATGTGAGCGTGCCCACTCGGCTAGCTCACGGTCGCCGCTCTGCACCGCTCTCATTGATTGGTTACAGCTGATAACGCCGTCCCGACCGTGGGCGCTGTCACGGATGCTAGCGCCCATCCTCTGTTGGCTCTGTCAGCACTGTTGTTTGCACTGTTAGCTGCTTACCGCCGGCTCAGCCGACTCCAAGTTGAAAGCCGTGTGAGGGGATATATAGAAATGCTCTTATGGTATGGCACTTAATTTTAACTGCAAAAAAGTGAGCAAATAAAAACAGGAAATTGTAATATTAAGAAAAACTAGGCCCTCACTGCTTTGGAGACATGATGTATAAAGTTGTGGTTTTACAGATGGCGTGAGAATACACTTATTGTACCTTTTCCTCTCCTCGATATTTCCTGCACATGTCCCACTTCCTGTTCTTCAGGCCTCTTCCTCGCTTTCACACACTACGCTTTCATTTTAGCCTGCATATATGCTCCATTAAGACGGGGTGTTCGGCTTCATCCGGCAGTGATCCCCACCTCTCCGTTGTCATTAGCGGCGCCACTTAGCAGCTCTGTTATCTTCCTGAGACAATGCTTCATCACTGGATTAGACCTTAATTGGCTGCATTAGCTGCCTGCCTTCCCCCCTGGCTCTGCAGCAGCTGTGATCTTAAAGAGTCAGACACACACTGAGGCCCCCCCGCCACCCTTACGGTCAGCAGGTAGAAATGAAAGTATGTTTTGGAAACTAGTGTACGATACAATCCAACACTTTCTTGTAATTACACTGCTGTGGCTTATTTTTCCTTTTTATTATTTCATTTTTTTTAGGGGCCAACACAGGCCTCCAAAAACAACTGAATAAGTAAATTTTCTTCCTGCATTATAATGTATCTATTCCTATATTTGTGTCCAATTTAAAACACTCCCTAATTTCATATAGTGCTCAATTGTTCCTCTAAATCCCCCCAAAATGTTCTCAAAGCTCAGGAAAACTCAACAGGATTTGGGAGCACTGCGGAAAACAAATCTTGGGCAAAAATGCCCGAGCTGGTCATTTATGTGCCGGTGGTTTGAAGCTGTAAAGGGTTCTGATTTTTATACCCTCACATAAAAACAGAAAAAAGGTGAGCAAGTTCAAACGCACAAACAAACGTCCACATTCGCCCTTTTTCATGTTCGAATCTTCACGCTTATTCTGGCGGCCTTTTCCAAACCGGACAAAACTGCTAATCTTTCAGCTTTCTGTAATCTCATGGAGACTATCGGTGGCTGAATTGGATCATAATTATTGCTTTAATTGATAACTCATTAAACGATAGAAAGGGATTCAGAGTGAGGCTTTGATGCAGTAAAAGTTTCAGCTCGGCTCAGCCGAGGCCTTGTGTAAGGCCCTGCAGGGCTGACCCCACATCTGCTGCACAAGCCTCCCTCTCGAGACCAGGCAGGGCTTTAATGTATGTGTGTGTGTTTGTGTGTGTGTGTGTGTGTGTGTGTGTGTGTGTGTGTGTGTGTGTGTGATGGGCTTATAGCTCTGCAGGCCCAGAGAACAGCCTCCCAGGCTTTATAGGACAGTAAGGACTCTATTATAAAGCGCTCTGCCTGACTGTTTGGAGGTAACTCTGCATGTTCTTGCTGTAGGAGGCTTCAGCATCCTTTCAGACTCCACATTACATAATTTAAATTCTTCTTTGTCATTTGTTGGCCGTTTATTTTTCTTTCTCGTGATTGCACGGTGAGGCGTTTTGTGAAACCCTTGGGTTTAGAGGGGCGTTTAAACAGCGTATTGTCTCCCATAAAATCATGTTTCCTAGCAATTATCTCTGCTAAGTGATTCACACTAACATGATGCCTATACATTTATAAAAGCAGAACAATATAAGGTGGGACTGATTTTTTATTTAAAATAACTTAAAGTTGAATATGGACAAAAGAAAAGAAACAGTACAAACAATATTACATTGAATTAATTCATACATTTTTAGGGAACTGTGGATACACTATTTTCAAATGATTCCCAATGTATTGTGATTCATATTTATATAATTTGCAACAAGTTGAAACATTTGACAATTTAAATAAGGAATGAACTTTAAAAAAAATACATTTTTATAGCTTTCTGAACAAATACAAACATGTTTTCATGCTGAGATAAAATGAGCAACACAACGTATTTGTCCCTGATCTTGTTCACGTTAAAATATATATTTGAAGCAACGCAGACTTTTAATGTTTCCAAACATCACAACACACATTTACATCCATCGATTTAGAGCCACAGCAGAATGATCTTGGCAAAGTAATGTTAAATATTAAAAGCATCAGTTAAGATGTTTGTGTGCAGATGTCGACATCCGTATGAGGAGCCAAATATTAAAGCAGCCACACACACACACACACACACACACACACACACACACACACACACACACACACTGATGATTCATGTCTATCTCGAGTCCTCAGCTGGAGACAGCGGTCTCAAGGCTGGAAATCGATCCGTGTCCATCAGATCAGGTGACATTTTCTGCCTCTTCTGGCTCCTGTTAGACGATCACTTCTGATATGTTTCATTCTTTTTATCTTCTTCCTTCTTCTAGCCTCATGTTGTCCCCGTAATCTCCCTCCTCTTCTTTCTGTGAGAACAAAAAACAGAACAAAACAGAAAGGTTTTATCTTGCAATGCATTCTTGGGCTATTTGTTTATTTTGTTGTCATTTCTACACCAGAAAGCATCAGGATGCTTGTTTATGTTCTTTATTTTCTACCAAGGAAATCTGTGTTTTTCTGCTTCTGTTAAAGAAATAAGAAGTTAGTGTTGCCTACTGTAAAATACACATTTTTTTTAAATCTTTGAAAACGTCCCATCCAATAGATGGACATTTTTATTTTACTGCAACAACGGAAATGATACAGTTTGTGTTCTCTGCAGGCCGAGGAGCAGCAGCAGCTTTACGTAACTTCAGGAATCTTCGTCTCTAAGAGGCTCAAGTGTGGAACAATAAGGAGGGTAAGTCCCCTTCCTCAGGGGGCAGAAATAAAAAAGAGCTGGATTCCCCCATTACACACACACACACACACACACACACACACACACACACACACACACTCAGAAGAGCACTTTTTAATATATATATTTATTTTATCGTGGATATTTCATTTTCAAATATCAATTTGAGATATTCTCCAAGCTCTTTTACTGTTCTGTATGAATTTAATAATAACATTAACAATTCTTATATTAATATTATTTTTATTACCAATAATAATAATATAGAAATAATGATGGTATTGATTTTATTTTATTCTGTCTATGAAATACCGTACACTGATTTATTTTTTAATGGAATATACAATCAATTATAGTTACTATAAACTATTATTTAATTAAACCAATATATATATAAACATGTCTAGACATTGTATCTAATGATCAGTATGCTGATCATATTTTTACAGTTCCGCTGTTTCCGTTCATGATTTCATACATTGTGTTGCTTTCTGAATCTGACGGTTTATATTAAACTAGATAGAAACACGTCATAAAAACTCGTTGGAGAATTCCGTTTTAAATGATTAATTTAGCGTAATGAAGACTGAAAGTGTCTCTCTTGAGCCTGTTAATTTATCTCTTTTGTCTGTTGTTTTTAACTTTAATGCCACTTTGATCCTTTTTTCATCCTCTGACTTTGTTTCAATCAATCGACTCTCTTAAGTCTTAACACGGAGATCTTCTCCGGGTCAATAAGACGCGTCTCCTCAGCTTCGTTTTAACAAAAATATGAACAAGAGGAAAGTAAACGAACGTCTGATTTCACTGGTCTGCGTCTTTGCGACATTTAACTAAAACCCGATTTCTTTTCATTGAAAGCTAATGAGCTCACACGTTTGTTTGTTTTATTCTACGCAACGTCGCTTGTGGCTTTTGTTTTTTTTAAAGTGAGAAAAATAAACTGTTATATTAAAACGAAGCATCACGTGAACGACGCTTCGTTTGGTTTTCAGTTACAGTTAAATACGCGTTAACTTAACAGGCTGTGTGTGCGGACTGCATGCAGGGAAATAGACTAAATATGATTTATTAGTTTCATTCCAAATGAAACATCGCTGCTGTTTTTTTATTCTAAACAGGATTAAGGAGTTTAATTAAACTACATGGACGAATAATCAAATGTAATATAAATAAAAAAATAATCCACGTGATCACCTTTATACTTTGGAATGAAAAGATTAATTATTCATGAGAAGGTCAAATTGGACACAATCCGATGTTTTTTGCTGGTGCGGGATGTTTAAATCTCCTGCAGGTCACATGACTTTGTTCTCTGCTGCATTTCACTGATATTCTTCTCTTTTTTACAAACAGACAAGTTTTCTTTTTCATCTCTAAGGTCTGTAAATTCTTCTCCCTTCCTTGATTTTTTTACCAAACGGTCTGTTTTTGATTGAGGCCTAAAGGTCATCTGTGTAGTTTTTCTTTTAAAGCATCTCTGACTCCAGCTTTGTGGCCAAAAGCTAACAATAAAGCCCTAAACTCCCCTTGAAATAACGGGGACTTTTTTTTATCAAGCCTCTAAACACCCTTTTTCCTTCAGAGGGTTTAAGTGCTTTCATGTCTGTAATAACTTTGTATACAGTGTCTGTATACACACTAAGCTACAACAAGGTGATAATAATAAAGCAGCTAACTGCTCAGCAGCATTAGCACTGGCCCCTGCTGTACGTTTCATAAGGACATGTCAATAGGTTTTGATTTAACATCGCTGTGGTCAGTTTAATCACAAAACCAGACAATTTTAATCAGATTCTTTGACTGGTTGGAGTAAGAGTTTTGCAGCAGCTTCACTGTAATGGAGCAGTGTGGGATTTCACTGTCATCGAGAAGGAAAAGGGCTTTGATTGATGCCGGAGAATGTATTTCTTTTAAACTCAGTCTCCCCTCACAGCAACATTCAGCTTCTCTCTGTTTTCCAGTCTGCAAACTGCTTGAATTTGTTAATCCCTTTAAAAGCTCCTAAATAGGCAAATATAACAGTGTAACAAAACAGAATATTTGTCATCAAATTTAGGCCAATAATGTTTGAATTAGGACAGAAGCTCACCAGCAGTGTGTTTATTGAAGCCATATTTATTTTAAACATATTTCATAATGTTTCTTCACAGAGAAAAACTGATCTTATAAACAAAGATTTAGCCGTAAAAAAACAACAAACTTAAAGGGATAGTTTACCCAGAGTAAAAAAAATAATTAAAAAGTCCAGTTTCAGATATAGTTGTATGGGATGTCGGCCTTCTCTCCAATGTAATGAGAATATGTGGCCAAAAAAATACATTTGAAACTCAACAGAAAGGTTCTGACCTGTTTACTCAAGATAAACTTGTTGTGAGCAGTTTCACGTAGGAACTATTTTCTTTCTACTAAACTCTGCAACTCACACCAACACAATCTTGATTGACATGTAAGAAGAAACATATATATTCTTTGATTTTGTGATGAATTCAAATCCCTCCTGAGTCGTATCCATGCACCGGGAGCTGGAAGTCTCCTCTTTTGGGTTCAGAGCCAGTGTTTGAACCCCTGCTGACTGATAGCAGCTCATCCAGTCCTCAATGGGCTGTGCAAGTCCTGGTGAGTCCGTCTGCCTTAAAAAGACATTAATTATTCTGTCTTTCAGTGAGTTGTTTCAGTCCTGTGATGGTCTATGTAGGCTTTTTCATGCCACCTAAAGTGAAACACAGAAAACCTCCATTAATTAGCACTAAAACTAGTTATTAACATCAATATTTAACTCCATCAAAGCCAAAACAAAAAGCTAAAGACAAGTTATTCCTCCCACATGGCCGTCCCACCAGCAGCTCGGTGTCCGTCCTCTGGACCCAGAGCTGCAGCGCTTGAACCACCCTGACTGATTATACCCGATACGGCTGCAGGGATCCACCTCATCCCGTCCTCAATGGCCTTTGCAAGTGCTTCTCCTCGGGCCTCAAGTGCCCTTCATGCATGAGTATCGTCGATAACGCGAGCATGAGCGTGTGAATGTGTCGTCTCCTTTAGGCTCTGACATGTTTGTTTTGACTAAATGACAGACGTCCACCTGTCACAGTGACGGATCATGTTCAGCTCGGGAAGATTAGTCCATAAAACCTGTTATTAGATTTTATTTTCCATGCATTTTATTTATTCTTTTAATCATTCAGTGAGTAAAAACATCAGCTTCCATCAGTCCAATTGTACTGCGTAAGTACACACAGTTAATTCAATTACATGTATAAATAACATATACAGGACTCTGATTATTTTGTCATTATTTTCATCACTCTTATTTTTCCCTTTCATCCACAATGTTTTTGTTATTTTCTGCAGGACTAAAGGACATTCAAATATTATCTGAACACCATATTGTAAAATAATTTGAAAGCAGCATGTGTGCACCTCAAGAGGCAAAGTAAAAAGACATTTTCAGAAAATGTGCTGTACGTTTTTCCTAATAGTGGATCCATCGTAAACCAATATTTGAAGGAGAAAAGTACATAAACAAATGCACATTTCACAAGTTCTTCCCATGTTGAACACCATTTACACACAGAAATAACTTATTCATGCACATGGTGTACGTAGTTTTCTATAAATCATGAATTATAAATGACACGTGCAATTTGTAAGAAATTACAAAACAAACCAACATTTTTTATCACGTGATGAATTGTCATGTATGCACATGTGGAATATGTTGCATGTGAAGTACTTTTCTTTCCTTAAAGCTAAACTTACAATTAGCAGTTGAGAAACATCTAGTGTGAGTTTACGTTATCAATGATTTTGATTCTGTTTTTTCTTACAGCAGTAATGATTGTGAATACAATGGTACAGTATCATTTGTAAATTCTGTTGACATTTCAACAAAGGAAATGTCACTCTTTGAGATAATGCCGAGTGTGTGCAAATATACCGGTGATTTATCCGGACAAAAAATGACAGATTGGGCCTTCATGGGTGTTTTTCTCTAAACCTAAATCCCCTGAAAACGCTTGAATCAGAGAAGAAGTGTCTCTTTCTGCCTGCTGTTAGTCATGCAGAGGCCTCCTGTCCTCTGGTAGACACAGAGGCACTTTCTCAGGGCTGCTCTGCTGTTCCGTGATAATGATAAGGCCTTAAATCCCTCTGTAGATTTGACCTTTGTCCCCTCCCCCTTTATTTTTAAACTGTCTTGTGCGTTCAGAAGTTGCGATCTGGCCGGTGCTGGGAGGATTAGGTGTATGTTTGGGCAGAGGTGACTCCGGGAGCCCCCCTCTGTTTGGTTTGGCAGCCCCGCAACCACCACACAGCTGCCGGCAAAACCCCGCTTGATCTACCAGATACCCAAAATCATTATGTGGTGTTTGTTATGGAGGGGGAGAAAAAAAAGAGGAGAAAAGAAAAAAAAAAAAGAAAAGAGGTTTACTTTTTGTTTGAGGAAGACTTTGAGGGTTTGAAGTTTGGTCACTCAGACATGTTGGAGAAGTCCATTCAAACTTGACTGAGATGTTTACATTCGACTTCCCCTTTTAAACTCTTATCAGCAGCCTGTTGACTGCATCACATATCTTTATGTTAAAGAACAGAACAGAAGCATGCAGGATGGTATGAAAATGTCTGTACAACACATACTGTAGGACATACTGTAGATTATTATCACTGATGCATTAGGTGCAAGCAGCGTTTCTAAGTTTTAGCTGGAGAGGGAGCAAATTTTAACTGCGTTATATACTGTTATAGTTAAATCTATAACAATATTTTAAGGTGACAACTTATATAAAATAACTTTTTACTGACTGAGGTGGAATTTCAAATTCAATCCATTAACAAAGCAGGTTTTTATTCAAAATTAAATCTTGGAAGAAACTGCTTGGAAATCTTGGAAGAAACTGCAAAAGAGTAAATCCTCTGTAATAAAGTGAATTATTCAAACGCATGTTTTCTCGACTACCTGAAGCCGTCTGACGCATTTGAACAGTCGAGCAGTCCGTCATTCTTACAAAGACAAACCCGTCTCTCGCCTGACAGTTAATGGGTTTGGCCCACTGATTAACTGTGATGAATGGGAGCTCACTCATAACCCATTGTGCAGTCGGCCCTGTGTGCTGTCAGTGGTGCTGGAGACAACAGCAGCAGAGTCCAGTCAGTGTTTGTTTGTTTCTTACAGCAGAAACAGGCAAACTACTGCCCCCTGTTGGCCCGAGTCTCTCTCTCACTCAGGAAACAGCACTGCATGGAAGATGTATTCAGGCTGCAGGCTTCAGAAAAAGTCAAATTTAGTACACGATGGTGATATTTTCAGGACGGATCAACAGGAAAGACACACACACACACACACACAGGCCGTGAATTATACATAAGATATGCATCTCCTGTGTCAATTCTTGTGGTAATATGAAAAACACATGAAAAATGTAGCTGCGAGCAGCGATCAGGGGGTTTAAGCCCAGATGGGAATGTTAATAATTTAAGGCTGTCAGGGGTCAAGAGCTACATGGGAATGTTGGGAATGTCGAGAGCAGACTCTCTGGCAATCACAGACATAATGATATGGAAACCATCCACACAGGAGAGGTTGTGTTATCGTTATTAATGTTTTTAATGTTCAGTGTTGTTGTTGTTCACCGCTGCCTTCCTGTTTTAGGAGTACATTCTGTGTGATGTATGTTTCAGTAGGAGGGCTTTGTGTGCACGACATGTTTGTCCAGGAGTGTATAAATCTACTGTGAGTTGTTTGAAGACACACCCAAACTCACAGACCAGTATGTTTTATTATAAATCATTATTAATGTAGTATTAGTATTTATTTAAAAAAGGTTTTCAAGAACATTTAAGAGTCCTTCAATAGCTTGTATCCTAAATGAGATGTCATTGAGGATAAACTCTTGACTTCCACTACTTGTCTGTTAAATGGCCACTGTTGCATTTCAGTGTAACAGCTTTTCCTCTTTTCTTCTTTTTCTCTTGGACGAACTATCAGGAACTTTAAAGCAAATCTTTCTGAGCTGCATATGTGGCTGTGGCTGTACGGTACATTTGTGAATATGCTCGGCGGTGATCGGTTCGTGAAAAGTTATAAAATAATTTGCTGTTTCGCCACATTAACAGTCTGTCTCAGAGTTTGATGGACCCAGATGTCAGATGTGGACTTTTATTAGACAAGAAGAGCCAAACTGCGGTGGTTTTTACAGCGGTGCTTCTTGCGGCGTTTCAGAGAAAACGTTGGTTCTCAGGTCTGTATTGCTTCACTCTAACCTCCCAACGGCGTTTGTTTTCTGCCCTCGGCTCTAAAACCCATTGAACACCTGCTCAACACCAAACAGCAGACAGACAAAATTAGCAACTAGCTGGTGATAACCCAGTCTCCAAAATAAACGTTGGTATCGTAAGTTTCTGAAAACTACGGGATACACTGAATATAGATGTTCCTGAAACAAAAATGATGTTTCATAAACAAGTTTTATATCAGCCTCGTGTCATGCTTCCAGAACCGCATAATGACACGTTGGCTTCAACATGTAACAAGCGTGACAACGTTACCATAAAGTCAACAGTTCCTTTGGTTTCAAGCGCACTTTTGCTTCTTATACTCGTTATTATAAACATGTTTTGGTGACTTGGGCTGCTGGTGAACTTAGTGGAGCGTTGAGCAGCTATAGAGACAGATATTTCCCTCAGCAGATGGTGGAGACCAAAAACAGAGCTAGCTAGAAATGTGCACTCAATACAGCAGAGGAAAATCTGCACCCTGTGAATAAATGAGTGCAACCAACAATTGGCTAACCCCCTCGTCTAGACACTAATGGGCTTAAAGGCGTCGCATGACACACTTCATTCAACTAAACAACAAGCGGCGATGTATGCAGGCAAACGACTCCAAGTCATTGTATAAGAATAAGGCGGCGATGTACTCGGTAGTGAGTGCACTTGTAGTTACGTTAGCTGTTAGCCAAACACACCGTCCAAAACAATAACAAATATGCAAACTATTTCCCCCACTATGTCTAAGCGCAGGCAATAAAAGGTGTTTGAGAAAGTGTCAGTAACAGCAACCACGAGAGGTCCTTGAGCCATGCAGCCATTGCAAGAAAAAACCAAAATATTATGCAGAATGCCTGATTAGCCGCGGACAGACACAGAGGTGCACACTCATGCGAAAGATCACACGGTCCTCCTGGCAGAGAGATGATAAAAAGAGCGTAAATACCAGATCAGGTCGACACAAACGCGACTCCAAATGAATTTTGCCCTTTAACTGTAACTGTTAACACGTTCACCATATCAGCCTTAAAGACATTTCAATGCTGCCCGCCCTGTTGAATGGGCTCATGTACTGGAATCCCTATTGATTGTAAAACGATGGCGCACCACTGAAAGAAAGCCTAGAAGTGTTTTTATGACCCTCCTCTCTTTATTTTTCTCACTTTTGAAGTTTCCCTTATTACTTTTATTCTTTCATTCTTTCTGTGTTATGTCTTTTACTCTCTCAGGCCCACAAAGCTTCTAGCATGCTCGCTCTCTTTTCTCTCTCACACACACGCACACACACACACACACACTGCACCGTGCAGCGCGACAAGATCTGAGGCCAGATATTTGATTTACACCGGCGAGGTCAAAGAGAATGCATTAGGGCCTTTTGCGGGAGAGGCGCAGGGAACGGCCAAGAGTTATAAAGTGGTCGGATGGATGCTGACACATGGCCCTTCATAACAATCAGTAGAAGAGTTAGATGCACTGGCCCTGACCTCCTCCTCACTAACACCATGATCTACACACTCCAGCCCCCAGCTCCTTTTCACCACACCCGACCAAAAAAACACCAACTCCCATGTCCCGCCTGCAGAAAATCTGCCTAAAATCCTGTGATTTAATTTCTCCCTTTTTCATCATGTTGAGTTTTTAACACATTTGCAAGCTGGAAGTATTTTATCTTCTGTTTGATTTCTAAATTGTCACTTCACGCTGTGATATACTGTCTCTTTTTATACACGCTAACTGGCAGTGAAGACACAGAGCAGTTACTCCCATTTTAATGTGTTATCTTGGGTTTTATGTCTGTCGTAACTGCTCTTTATCTTTGTTTGAGCTGATTGCACAGTGAAAGGATCCCCCAGGTGTATTTAACACACATTTCGGCTGTAAAATAAGAAAAAAATAGCAGTTTAGGCATTAAGAAGTCCATCTAGACCTTCATATATCAAGACGGTTGTCAACTTTTTGATATTTAATGTGTAGAATATATCATGCGCCAATTGTAGGATCCAAATTTTCTTTATTTTGTCTTTTTTTTTTTACTTGACGTCAACATTTAAACACAGTGAAAGTATGATTTCCTAATCTAATGTTTAAGCTGATTTAGTCAAGCCGTGCAGGAGGAAACACACACGTTGATTCGCATTAACTTGCGCAGATTTTCTGGGAATTTAGTTGAAATATTAGGGCAAGAATTTGGTTCAATAAAGGACTCAAATGATGCATATTGCATTATGGAAAAGTTTCAAAAAAATACAAACAAAAAAACGGGAAGATGCCCGAGACAAACACAAATGATGTCCTGCTCTATGACAGTAACATATTCTCCTGCCAGACCTCTTTCTCCAGACCTCTCTCAATGTTTACATCACTTTTTATAACTCCAGGATGACAGACACAGACCTACTGCAGCCCAAGTACTACTTACACACACACACACACATACACAGACACACACTCTAGTGTCTGGACAGCGTCAGGCAACACTTCAAAGTGCAGGATTCCCCTTTTTACAAGCCATATTAGGCTCACATCAAAGCGCTGCAGACCAGAGTTTTCTGGTCAAACGAACGTCTCTGCCTCACAGCTCGGTGATGAAGCACCTCGACACGGCGCGTCACGTCTGACCTGACACCAGAATACCTGCACAGTGACGTTACAACACAAACTCAGACCAGGGCACCGAGGCTCTGACCTTTAAACTCTGTACTGCCGGCTGCATGTAACGTCAGTTAATCCAGGGACGCTCTAGTTCTGTGTTTGAGTGCACGCAGTGAGACACAAACCGGCGTTCGGTTGCTTTTCTGACGAGGTTTGATGCTTTCCGTCTTTTGCTTTAATGTCATTTCAAGCTCCACCGAGTGAAAAACTATTGACAATCAGGGATGTCAGAAGTCTGTGTTTGAAGAGTTTCTGCATTTTCCGTCTCCGTATAATTATCCCCCAAAATGTAAAGAAGAATGTGCTTTGTCAGGTTTTGGCTTCCAACCAGGATTTGGCAGCAGTTCAGAAAGAATCAACCCTGTCTCACATTTTCTGTCTTACTAATAATTATACTAAACCATCTAAAGCTATAAAATCTATCTCAGTCTTAAATAGACTTGCATGTTGTTCTGATTGCTGTAGTCAAATCAAACCTTTTAAAGACACAGAAAACAGTAATGCACTGTCTGCTTGTTCATTTCACATTTCTGTGTTAATGGACCACTTGTTCTGTTTATACAGGGTGTAAAAAAAAACAGCGAGGAAAATTTCAAGGCAATCTTTTTTTGTGTGTTGTTTTTCAGCCTCCTGCCGTCGATAATCTCTCGATGAAAAGCCCTTCAAAGCGTCAAGCAGAGCCCTGCTTAGCCGTTGTTGCCTTAGTGTGTTTCATGCCTGGATTCTCATGCAGCGCCGAGGCCCGGTGAAACACTGGGATGTGTCATTAAGGGAGAATGGCGTTGTCAGAGCGCCCGAGAAACCCCATACATCATGCCTCTGCAACTGTAGCCATGGCAGCAACCAAATAAATAATGAGGGTCATTACGCAAAATCGTGTTGACAAAGAGCGACTATCTGTCTTTTTGACAACAGCCAAGTCCTTCGATAAACACAACGTCACCCACGGTTGCTCGCAGACACTGTAGGCTTTGTTTCAAAAACCACTTTTTCCGCTCCTCAGCATTAGTTTAATTTCAGGAGAGTGTACACAAGAAAGTTGATCGTGACTTTGAGTGTTGTAAATGGCTGAATGGCAAAGCCAAGAGTGACGTGCTTTTCCTCCCAAAAACTCTAGACCTGCAAGAGGATTTACATGAAGAGTAGATGTGATGTCATGCACCCAAAGTTTATTTCTACCACTTAACCTTTTATCTCAACTTTGGAAAATGGCTAAATGCCAGATCAATCTGAGAGTTTTCTTGGACAAAAGCGTGGCTTCTTTCACGCGATACATCACCGCACACTTCGCATGAAGAGACAGCAAACTTTGAAAAAAAAAAAAAAAAAAAAAAAACGTTGGACGACATTTTTCTGTTGCGTTTCACTCGCCACTCCTCTCGCTCTGCCAAACAGACCTGTAGGCCAACTATTCATCCACAACTGCTTACTCTTTGTTTTTTCAAAGAACTGCATTTTAAAGGGAAACTCCCAAAGAAGTTGACTTTGTGCAACCGTACCACCCGTCCTTTCCATACCGTGACAGCCCCCCCCCCCCCCCCCCCCCCCCCCCCCACCACCACCACGTTACATTACGTCCACAGAGTATGCACCTCTATACTGTTGTGTAATGATTGTTCCCACACGACGATGCCAAGACAACCCACATCGTCTGCTCAGATGAACCCTGCGAACCAAGATGTGTCTCATTACTCTGAAGATACTCTGAATATATGATGTTATTATCAGTGGTGGAAAGTACAATTCTGAAGTTCTTGTACTTTTTATGCGGTTCTCCTTTAAGTTCTCCGCAACATTTGAGAAGGAAATATTACACTTTTCATTCCATTTCATTTACCTGACAGCTGGAGTCACAAGTTACTTTGTTATTTTCTAGGATTTTATTGATAAAATATGCTTATAACCTATAAAATATTGTGTATCGGTGCAGATTAAACAGTACATACATGAGCTCAAATGCTGCTAATGCATAAGTAATAATATTAAAATATGATATATACATGAATGATACGGACCATTCTGCCCAACAAGTACTCTAAATTTGAATACAATTGTACTTTTACTCAAGCCGGACTTATATTTGTAACTGAGTATTTTAGTGTTTTTGCTTCTTGTACTAAAAAAGTAAAATGTATGCGTACGTCTTGTTATTGAGGGGAAATGCAGTGACTCTATGCCATTTAAAAAAAACAGAAAGTTACTGTATTATTTCACATGACACCCAGTTCTCTTTGTTATTGCAGTGGAATCCGTGCAATGCCTCTTTAAAAAGGTCGCGTGTTGGTCGATCACATGAACCTTTAAGAACCCAGTAAGCTTTAGCAGCAAGGAAGCAGTCTCCGGTGATTTGGTTCGGGTTTAACATAATGTGTTGGATTAATTAAAAGTGTACGGCTCTCAATTTGGGCCCAAACTGTATATCGTTACTGCAGGGTGCAATTAAACAAACAGCACTTATCCAGAGGTGTGCTGTTAGCTGTCAAAGTTATGACCAAGCAGGAGCAGAGACGCTGGCCGACAGTGACGACAACCAACACAAAGAAAAGCCTCACACCTCTGTTGTCCTTCGGGCCAAACGCACATCAACTGAGGTGGATGAATACAACACAACTAAAATAGGTGGAGACGTTTTTAAAGAGCAATTAACCAGATTGCTAACATGTTTGGTGTATTTCTGTCAGGGAACACAAACTGTCCCCAAATCCACATTCAGGCTGTTTCATTGGTTTTTCTTTTTTTTTCTTTTTGTATGCAGAATGAGTCACTCCAAGGCGTTTTCACTGCAGAGCAAACCGGGCAGAAACTCCCATTCATCAAACAGGTATGTGTGTGTTGTCTTTGCTCAGATGCAGAGGAGTAAAAAAAAGTGACCGGTGAGTTATTTTAGCAGTGTTTGGGCTTCCCTCCAAGCCTTCATACCATCTCCTGAGCCGTCCTATCTCGCACGCACGCACACATTCACACACACACACACCTACACACACACACACACACACACACACACACACACACACAGAGGCCCAGGGGCGGCGAGGGGACGGCAGAATCCCTGCAGGATTAACACAAAGTCCTCTAATGGAGCCCGAGGTGCAGAGACCCTGCACACGGCAACACAATTTAAAGATCACCACTTGAGCTTTAGGTGCTTAGGTTAGATGCTCAGCTGGTCTGGCTCCTGGTGTTCAGCAGCAGCGTGGTCAGTGTTTGTGTATGCGGATGGTTACATGCTAACCATGGAGATTGGCTGGTGCTGCTCTGTAGATTTAATTTGCATTAATTTTTCAATTAAGTGTATTCTGGAGTCTGTGGCTGCAGACAATATAAATCAGGAGTCTGTTCCTGCTAATTTCTAATTAGCCCTAATCCCAGTTTAATACTGCCTTTACCCACTTCTGCGCCTGTTTTGTGAAAAACCTCTTAAGGAACTGCTGCTTCAATTTGTTTTCCAGTCTTCCCGTGGCCTCCTCATTTCTAAACTTTTACATGCCATAAATTTCAAAGCACTCATTAACCAACTTCCCAACGCTGCCATCGCTGCTGACAAACTATGAGGAAATGGTCATTTTGCTATTGTTTGAACAGGGATTCATATCTCCTCCAGAGAGACGGAGAGGACAAAGAGGCAAAGAGAGATAGGCCACGTCGACCAAAGCCTCCCAGATTCATTCACCCAAACTATCTCCAAGTCATTGGGCATTAACAAGGATCTAATGGGCTAATTGCCATTAGTAACGGTTGTTATCAGTGGGGCTTAGGCGGCCCTATCGCCCAGCGGGAAGTTTGTGTGTGTGTGTGAGTGTGAGGGTCTTCGCCCCGAGGAAAAGGCTCTTGGGTAATCCAGTGTTGACCAGAGGGCTTCGTGGTCCATTACAGGTCACAGCTCGAGACGGAGGGTAAACAAATTCCTAACTAACGAGGGATGAGGAGGGAGGAGGCCAGCCTTCACGCCCCCCCCTCATCCTGAAGACACACCGCCTCTCTTGTGTCGTGGAGGCAAATCCAGACGTGACAAAGTGCTACAGTGGTCGTTGAATTTTGGGTCAACGTGAGTCTCATTTTGTTCTTTTTTTTTAAACTGACAGAAAATAGTTAATACACTTTTAGCTCTTTTAAAATCCCCCACTCAGCCTCCGTTTGTCTGGTTATTGTTGGTGTAATTTTATATTTTATGCTATTTTTACATAGAGGACCACAATGGAAATAAATCTTCTTAAATGTTATTTTTGACATTTGTATACTTGTAGTCATGTTTGATTCCATGTCCTCTTTCTTCCTTGTTCCTCTTCTGTCATATAAATTGAGCAAAAGAATATAGTTGCTCAGCTATAACGACAAAATAAAGGTGATGCCATTTTCGATTTAATTGCAGACTGAAATATGATACAGGTGTTTGAATATTATTTTAATACGGGTATAGCAACACTTTGTATTTGAGTATGGGACGGTTTAATGGCCGCTTGTTTCTGCCTCGACACAGTACGACAATCAATCAGAGAGAAGCCTTTTCTCACCGATGATACGTTGCTCGCTCTGTCTCAGACCTTTAAGAACTGACAGCGAGTATATCTCAGAGTATAGCTGACTATACTTAGGGCAGAAGCCGCATGAAAGATCTCAAAAGAGGGGATAAAGATGAATAAATACAGTTTCTGTCTGGATTTGTTTGAATCTTCGCCGCTAAAGAATTCAAACTGATCTTTTGTTTGCTACAAACTGAGCAATCGTTTCGACTTGTTTAGAGATGTTCAAGGTTAAAGACACAAATTTACCTTAAGCTGTAATGTTTAAGGTGCTTTCCAGCTATTGCCCGAACACAGAGGTTGTCCCATGATGCAGTCATCATCTGAGACAAAGAATAAAAGGGATTTGTAAAATCTGTGCTCAGACATGTTGGTCTTACGTTAACTATGAGTAGCCATCCAGCAAATAGCAGCTCCTTTTCTTCTTCGCTTCAGACCTTCAGTCCACGGCTGCAACTAACGATTACTGTCATTATCAATTAATCTGCCCAATATTTTGGCAATTAATCCTGAAAAATGCCCACCACAAGCTCCCAGAGCCTAATGTCTCATTTGTCCAAGCAGCAAAACCAGAACATACATTTCATCTCATCTTATCTTTGTATTTATATTTCTGTTTCTTTATTTCTGTATTTTTTTCATTCCTATATTTTTATCAGAGAAGCGTGAACTAGAGATTTAGTTTTGCCTAAGTTCTTAAAAATTATTCAAACTATTAATTAATCATGAAGATACTTCAGTAATATTCTAATTGAGATGATATCCATGGTTTGTTTAGTCATGGTCTTCCTCTCATCCTTCTCCTTTTAGTCTTGTCTCATCGACAATGAAATGTTTTACCATGGAGATCAAATCAAACTCTTTATATTAAAGTCATCCTCTCTGTGACAAATGAAGACATCAGTCGTTGATTTCTGTGAATACCGAATGCTTTTAAGCCGGCTCTGCACACGAGCTGACACTTCCTCTCGTCCTGAGCTCCACGTCTGGTTTACACAAGCAGCCGCTGACAGTGGGTTGTTTCCTCCGTGTTAACATGCAGATCAGATAAGGACAACATTCCCGCCCTCGCTAAGACTCTGGAAAACAGTAACTCACAAATCCATCCTCTCAGACGGTGACAGCGGTGGGAAGCTGCGGCGTTGCACAACTTCTACCGGCCTCGTCTTCAGCTCACGATGTGTCATTTAAACATGGCCGACTAACATGCTTCTGCAGTCAGAGAGGATGCTGAATAAAGGCTTTATAGCAGAATTCTTCTGAGCTGACGCTCTATATTTGTCCAAATTAAACACTGGTTTGTTTTGTTTTTTTGACAAATTGACCTTAGGGACCTTGGCGACCCTGATTTTAAGTGACCTCGGGAGTGAAATCCAGATGTGAGTGAAACAACCACTTTATTATCACAGAGTGGCTGGTAATCATGAGCTTAGTGTCTGCAGTTCTCTGAGAAGAAGCCTCCTGCAGCTTTTATTAGTTTAGATGTAAGGGTCAGTACAAATAATTTCAAATCAGGGCTCAATGTATCACATCATCTGGGATGTCAAATCCTATTTAAGTGCAAGTTTAAAACTGAAAATAACTATTTGGATTGCATGAAGCTGTGATCTAAGGCTAAATAATAGTTTTTGAATCATAAAGAAATCCTCTTTCTCGAACAGAACAATCTGCTCCACTGTTAACAAAAATTCTCATGCAAATGTTAGCATGCTGACAGGCTAAACTAAGATGGTGAACAAGGTAAACATTGTACTTGCTTAACAGCATGTTAGCATTTAGCTTAAAGAATCACTGTGCAATCTCACAGAGCTGCTAACATGGCTGTAGACTTAGTCTTGTTCACTTACTGGCTGCAATGTATCCAGATATTTCCATTAAATAGGCGTGCTGTGTCACAAAATAAAAGGACACTTTAAGTCTCTCGTTGAAAGCTTATAAATACAGACTATTATTATGGGTGCCGGCTGAGCTGATGGCTAGCAGCTAACAGTGCTGACAGCGCTGACAATACTAGGGTAGAAGTGCTGGCAGAGCTAACAGAACCGGACCCTCAGGGCTGTAAATACTTCATTTGTGTACACTTTTGCACAGAATGGACACAAACACACACACACACACTATGACATCCCGCCTGTCACGTCAGAGCAATGACGCATAACTCCAGCTCTTTAAGTTTTCAGACGATGCAGCAGCCGGACGCCCCGGAGCGGTGTGTCTCCCTCTGACGCCACACATGTCATACTAACATGTCACCCGTGTCAGCTCCGTTTTAACACCTTGGGGAGGATGCGGGCGGAAAAGCAGCAGTCCAGCTGACAGACAGCCTCCTCTGACCCGACTCTCACCGCTAACCTTCCTGTAAAGGCTGTGATGCACCAGAAAAGTGTTGAGACAATGCTGCCCTCAGAGATTTGTTAACGTGTGTGCAGAAGCAGTGATGTAGTGGTATTACAAATATATATATATATATATATGACAGCTAATTGACCTTTATTTAGGGTCAAACAGACAAATTATAAACACATAATCAACAAGTGCGACTCCAAACGTTTGATTGATAATTCATTTTGCAACATGTTATATACTGTATTTTAGCTTTATTTTATATTTCTTTTCTTTTTCTTATCTTATCTTATATTTATTTTCTTCTTATTATTATTTGTTAGCCCAGACTATAGCTAATATTTGAGTATAATAAGCTCTACAGAATTTGAGAGTTTACAGGTAACGGCCTTTATTTTTGCTGTATGGAATATGATCCTTACTCCCAGAAAATGGTTTTATATACAACTAATTTGATCTATTTAGGTTTTGAAAGAAACTTAATTGCTGTCTAAATTATGTTTGCTTCAACCTACACTTTTTGAGTGTAGGAAGTACTACGTCAGACATATGGAGGTGCATCGGGGGAACACAACATGCAGGACTTTAACACCAGGGATCAGGTTTCGCATCCTGAGTTTGCATCCATGTGGTTAGATTGAGGCAACAAAATCACTTTAGTCAAGGAGTCATTGGGATTTTCACAAAATGATTTTCAGTCACTGCAAACTTTGGAATTTTTGGACCATCATGATCACCTAACCCTAACCAATGTTGTCGTTACACATTGATGTTGTAGGAGAAATAGTTTCCATTTTAGGCCGGTAGCAGAGAACACTTGAGCCGCTTAGCCTCCGTCCTCTCTGCTGGAAGATTGTGGGATTGTTGGTTTAGAAAATGCAGGTTTTGTTGAATCTTTCATGACAAGCGAACACACTGAACTTCATCACCTTCCAGACACGAGAGCAGGTTCCACACCGCGCTGTGACGAGAGAAAACATCATCATCTGCCAACAGAGACTCACACACATCACGCGTGTTGTCTCCACCAGATATTAACAAATACCACCAAAAGGAAACACTTTTTTTTTTTTCATGATCAATGATTAAAGACCTCCTCCCTTGACATGTAGGTCATTAAAATTGATCAACAACCAGCACACGTAACCTCTCCAGCCTGTCGGTAATGATCATCCACAGATTCCCCTCTGAATCGACAGACGATGTGTTTGTCGTGATGGTTTTTCTCTCTGATAAGCGCGCGGCTTCGCGATCGGCCCGCTGCGGTTCCTGTCGCAACACAACGCCGGCAGGTAACCATTCACCAAAGAGTCAACATCTCCCGAGGCCCCTCGGCAAACACGGGGCACACAGGTATGCGTATAAAAACGACGCGCTGGAATGTCCTCAGAGACCGAGCAGGTGAATACAGGTCCATCCGCAGCTCGCGATGGATGAAACGGAACAGAGGAGCGTGTTAAGTCCTAACCTTGTCTGGTGGCAGAACCCTTTCAAAACTCTATTTTAGGTCATCGCTAATAGCATATGTTAAAAAAACAAAAGGTGTTTACGTTGTTATTAATGTCTATCAGTGGTTGAACAACTATTAATATTGTGTAGACAGTAAGCAGTTGAATATGGGAACAAATTAGAACTTTAATGTTTTTAAGTTGTAAGCAATCTATTTGGCCGTATACCTGCAAAAAACTGTAAAGTAGATGAGGATTTATTACAGCAGACTGTAACTTATTGTTCAGTAATTAAGATGACTTTTTTACATTTATAACCATGAAGGCTCTTCTAAGAGATGTGGTTTCACTATATGAATCTGGATTCTCCCCTAATTTCAACTTTACTGAATACATTTTTTCCGCTTAAAGGGACAGCTGACCCCAAAATCAAAAATACACATTCTTCCTCTTCGCTGTAGTGCTATTTATTACTCTATGTTTTGGTGTGAGTGGCCTATAGTTTTGGAGATATCCGCTGTAGAGATCTTTCTTCTCTTGAATGAATGAAAATCTCTCACAATAGATAGATAAGTAGCCCTGCAGGTAAGAGGAAAAGCTGAAGTTCAGTGTTTCACTGCCCCCTGTGGTCAAAGGTTAGTTTTACATCTCTGACCCTGTCTCACCTGTAACCACACCCAGCAGTGATGTCACAGTGTACTAGTGTACTTGAAGTACCTTTCTACATCACTACAGCACGGTGAGGTTTTAAAACCACTGGAAGATTTCTGTTCCTCTTAATAAAATATAAATCGTATGTCATGCTGGAGAAGGATAAACACCAACAACCAACATGGCAACTCAAAAGTTGTTCTCATAAATGGATAATTCAGGGACTATAAAGCATTAATACACGATTATAGTTTTTAGCTTTGGTGGTTATTTTTTTCACCAAATGAGAAAAGTATCATCTGGTGAACTTTGTCTCATCAAAACATCTTTAGCATAACAAACGTTAAGATAAAGATCTTTTAACAAATGTTATCTTAACAAATGTTGAGACAATCTTAACACAACACTTATCACTTCTAGTTCAATATGAAGGATATTCATAATTTGAGCGAACATCATACCATTTGAATAAAATATGATGCCCAGCCAACCGAGTTAAATCAATATGATTACTAGAAATGCAACGTTTATAGGTTAAACAAGCAGAGAAGACTGTATTCATCTAAAGAGCTAAAATGAACACGTCTTGCTGGGCTTTCGCAGGAAAACACACAAAAAACGAGGACTAACTTCTTCGTAATACAAACTGTTGTATGAAGATTTGTTGAGCTGTTATGACATATAAACCCTTTGTGAGGTGTGCCTTATTATAAAGTTGTTTAGATTATTGCTGATTATATTAAGTGGTTGGACAATATCCATCAACTTGAGGCTCAAATGAGCACTCTCTCTCCCACAGACATGTCAGTGGTGTCATGGCTGTTTGCCGATCTAATGCCACAGCAAACAGCATGACAGCGAGGACAAAGACTTCACCACGCTGCTCCACACATTCGGCCTGGCTAACCGAATATCCCACACACACACACACACACACACATACTGTATATAAACACACACGCACATCATCGCAGCACAGACTCATCATATGCATTTCATCTTTGTGGCAGACAATTAGACATCGCTCCTCAAACAGCATGTGTTGTTAATAAGAAGTTAATACACACTCGGATGAATACGTCTGCAGATGGATTCTTCAGATTCTTTCAAACCGTGTGTGTGTGTGTGTGTGTGTGTGTGTGTGTGTGTGTGTGTGTGTGTGTGTGTGTGTGTGTGTGTGTGTGTGTGTGTGTGTGTGTGTGTGTGTGTGTGCTTACAAAGTGTCAGTGATTACCCTGGTGTAATCAAATGGTGAAGTTACCACAGTATGTCTTTAAAGCTTCCCACTCCTCCCTCTCTCTCTCTCTCTCTCTCTGTGGGTCCGTCAGCGTCCGAGAGGGATGGAGCAAATCTCATAAATGCGATCATTGAGGAGGGGAATGTACCTTAACAAGGTAACTCTAGAGGCGCCTCAGCACAGCCAATGTGGACCAGCTGTGCAGGCTAATCTGTTACCTTACAGGGGATTTGAGGCGACCATTTTGAGTTTAATTGAGCATTAATTACAAACAGCGCAATTTCCCGTCGAGATGGATCTGGTGCGTGATTGGGGGGGGGGGGGGGGACCCTGATTGGATTCATTGAGTGTAGTTTTCTTTCTCTTTAGTCCCTCACACTCTTTCTTCCTGTTGGTCTTATGCTGATCTCCGGTTACATTTGGTCTGTTTAGGTCTCATTATTTAGAGTTTTTTTATTTTTCAAAGCACAATCTGGAAACCTATTAATGGTTAAAACAGATTGGAAATAAAAGCTATCATTACAATTACAACTTTAAAGGGATCTGTTTAACTACAGTCTTTGGTCCAGACTGAAATATCTCAGAGATTGACCCTTCTCTAAGCCCCGCCCCCTGCTGCCACTACCACACTGTCACTAACTACACTCCCTGAATTAACAGACAACTATTGATTTCAGAGAAAAGCAGAAAGAAAGGTCAACAATATTGTTTTAATGATATATCCAGAACGTCAAACTGATTCACCAGTGAAAACAGGTTCAAAAGATAAAGATAGAAGCTAAAGCTACAGTTCACAGTGTGAAGGTGAACCGCCACATCACCTGGGAAGTGAGAGAAGACAACACTGTTCCTGCAAAGCCGTGGAGGTCTTTATTCAAATGTATCTCCTTCCAATCTCTCCAGGTAACGAGTATCACTATGACACAACATTTAACCATGACCAGCTCCAAATACACAAAAAAACAGACTGATAATGTAAAATAAAGTGAAACCTTTGCACGAGAGTCGATGGAGCGTTTATCTCAAAGCACAGCCGTGCAGAGCTGCTACGGCTGTAGTTTGGCTCTCAGTCTTGTTTTTGTCACTATTTAGAGGGACTCCGGTGCACAGTCAGCATTTTTCTTTTCCGTTTCACTTTCTCTGAGCTGTGCTTGTCACAAAATAACTTTGTGTACATTGATCATAACTGCATGTGGATCATCGCTGGCATAAATGCTGGTGTGACGGCGCTCATAGAGGAGAAGAAAAAGGGGAAATTTAACAGAGGGTAGAATTCAAAATAGTAGCTTTATTGTTTATTTCATGTTTGTTGATTTTAAAATGTTGCTTCGTACATTTAGAGATTCATGTCATTATTATATACTAACTGCCTTTTTCTGGCTCTATTTTGGTCCTTTCTTCAAAAAAACAAACTGCTCTGTGTTGCGTTATGACACCTTTGTGCAACAGAGCTATTACTCAGTAATACACACACACACACACACACACACACACGACAGAAATAGTTTGACTGAGCTTCATTCAGCTCTTATCAGCTTGTTCTTCTCAGCTGAAGTGTTTGTTTCAAATACAGCACTTGACCCAGACCTCTGCTGCATGTTGTGTGTTCGTGCACGCACACGTGTCTTTAGCGGAAGAGCGTTGTGTGCGTGTGTGTGTGTGTATTGTATGTGTTTGTATATAGTGTGTGTGCCTACTGTAAACACTTCCTACATGTACAGTATAGATATAAATGTGCATGTGTCAGATCCACTTGACAAACTGTTTGAACTTTAGTAAGCCGTGGACAGATGACAGTGTGCGTGCATGCATGTGTGTCTTGCAGAGATTTTACGAGCTCTCACGGTGACAGTATGAGACAGACTGACTGTAGTAGCATCGTCCCTGAATCCTCTACAATCTGTTTGTGCAGCAGCTGTGACGACGATCAGTATTTTCCTCAGCAGCAGCAGCAGCAGCAGCAGCAGCTGTTCTGTCCACTGCTGCTGCTTCCTGTTTAACCTGCAGATGATCTGGAACACCTTGAGCGAGCAGCTGATTTCTGACACCTGTTGGAAGCACTTTAAAAAAACTCTCTCTGGCTCACACACACACACACTCTGTCTCTCTGTAGCAGCAGCAGTACATTCAGCCTCCACTATCCTTCCCCAACGTTATTTATCCTAATAAATACATCGGGGGCAGTTTTTTTTCTACCTCCAACCAAGTAAAATAATAAACAAATACAAATTGTGGGGGACAAAGCATTGCATGCACACAGCTAGCTACAAACACACACACACACACAAAAGGCTGGTCTCATCCAGCATTCGTACAAAAAATAATGCACCTTAATTCGTAGATATCCCGCAAAATCATTTTGTATGTAATCCACTCAATCATTAATGAGGAAGTATAAAGACCACAAAAGCTAAATTATGTTTCACATCTGAACAGCCATCTCAGTCTTTGTGCCTCATCCATAGTTATACAATCAATATCTAATTGTATCTTATTAAACAAAGAATCCTGCTGCTCACCGTAAGAAGAACAGAAAACAAAAGAAACACATTGGACAGATCCGCTTTTCTTTTTTCTTGATTAACACACTGACCAGTTTCGACGGTCAAAGTTCTCAACTGAGCATGTGTCACGCATGTGGTCTTTTCAAAATAAACGTACGTCTTTACAGCTAACTACTTAGTTGGGTTCAGGCAACCAAACTACTTGGTTAGGTTTTAGGAAAAGATGGTGGTTTTGGTTTAACTGACGTATCTAAGTTAGGTCTCCTGAATGAAAGGCCGGTGTTTGTTTGGCATGTCCGCCTCGAATGCCCACCATATGTGGGGGTTTTGCGGTCTTTAAACTTCCTGGTTCATGATTACGTGGATTACATACGTTTTGTTTTCATGGGATATCTTTAAATTACATTCATTTTGCTCGGTACAGCTACGAGCTACAGCCTGCGGAGAAAAAAAGGGAAAGATGTTTAAAAAATATCTGCTAGATTGCTTATTTTAGTTCTTTGTTATTGATACTTTGAGGTTGTTGCTCACTCCATAAACCATATTTGATTGAGTTGAACTGACCTGACTTGAGACGGTGAAGGGAGGACAGGTGGACTCGAGGAAATGATAAAAGGATGAATGGATGCAAAGAGGGCAGAGAGGGAGGAAGGCAGTGTTGTTTTATCTTGACCGGCTCTGAGTGGTCGCCCCCTCAGCCAAATATACACATCTGACCTCGAAGCTTTCATCTCCGCTCGGAGAAAGAGCCGGAGCCGCGCTGCTGCCGGAGGATATACAGTGAAAAACAAGCTGTCCTCAGCTGAAACAGGGAGCGATGGCCGGCTGACACGAGAAAGGGGGAAACGGGAGGGTGTCAAAGTGTAAACACAGCTCAGTCCTCTGAGGCCATGATGTGTTCTTTGTGAGGAGGGAAGTCAAATTGGGTGTAGAGTGTTTTTCTCTGCACTCAGCTGGGTGGGAGCTCTGCAGAGAGTTTAACGTGGTCTTCTTTGGATCAGTGGACACAGAACGGCGGCGAAACTATCAGCAGTTCGATTCTCGTTGACGAGTGGTGGAAAGGCGGTTAAGAATTAACGGCACAACCGAGATGGGAAACTTCTTGTAAACAAACAAAATCTATGTTTACATTCAGTGTTACTCACCAAAACGCGCTGTGTGTATCTGGGAGGTCTAACAGACGTGTGAAGATTGGAAAATAAAATACCTTGTCAGAGAACGTGTTACTGCTATATTTAGTATTAACATAATCTCAGGTTAGCATAAAGATGCTCATAGCTCACATATAACCACTCAGACCTGTTACAACTCAGATTATAAAATGTTACTGGTTGACATTGTGTTTTTTTGCACCTGAAATATAGAGAACTTTTAATAGGATTTGTTCTTCCACTGAGTTTTTCCACAATTCTGTGTTTAAAATTAAATTATTTTATGACGAGAAGTCTCAGGGAAACTGTAGCCGTGTTCCCACTCACATATTTTAAATCACAAAAAGTTTTAAAACCTCAGTTGTGAAAAAAAGTTTTTACGCTTTCTTGAGGTTTTTTTGTGCGTTATTTCTCTATTGTAGATGGTTCGATAGACAAGATCACCAGATGGATGGTTCAAACAAACACAGGACTTGCAACCAGAAAACTGGTGTTGGAGTATGTAAAAACTTGTTAACTTGAGTTTTTTTGCGACAAATAACCTCAAAGTTCCATTGTAACGCACTTAAAAAAAAAAAACTTTTTCCATTCCCATCCAAATATGTCTTTTCAATCGTCTTGATCTCCTTTTTCCAGAGCAGGAATCCGTCTTCTTGTCGTACAGTAGACTTACTTTCTCTCCGACAGCAGGTCTGTGGCTCAGGTTCTGGTTACAGACTAATGAGGTTCCTCTTCAGAGACTCAGAGCCAAAGGCCGGAGAGAGAGAAACCCCAAGACAAATGACGTACATGTTACATGGCTGAGCCGTAGAGTCATTTCACCATGTCTGACTGTCATACCATCCTCTCCGATCCTCTCTTCCCATCATCCCTCAGTGTCACGTTGTAGAAGGAGCCAGAACGTGGACGTGAAGAAGATCTGAGGTCTGTCAGGCTCTTGGAGAAAGAAAAAAAAAAAATGCTTCTTGAGGTCTAGACATCGCGGACATTCTCTCTGGACACCTGTGGCCTCCTCACCATGTGTTTCTGCTCATCAACATTGTTAGTCTTCGATCAATTTGATTTTGTTTTTTTTCACATTCCTCTGCACTGATTGTGTTTCATGAAGCGGTTGCTGCTTTGAAGCGGTATTATCGGTTGTAATAAGTTGCTGTCGTGGCAACGCTCATTCCCCCGCCACTGGAACACAGTTTCCCCCCAACGACACATTCCTCTGCCCTGATCATGTTTCGGATGCGTTTTCATTTAGACATTGGCATCAACTTTGAAGCTGAGAATTAAGAAAAAGTAACCTGGTCAGTAACAGGCCTCTCATGTGGTTTTATCTAAATCACAAACCAGCTGTGAAAGACTTAGTTTAGTTGTAATAATCTGTGGAACCATCGACTCTATGTCCGTCTGTCATAGAGCTTGTGTAATATGAATATGAAGGCCTTTAATAGCCACACTAGCATCCGGTCTCCAGGACAGCGTAGTCATACTTACGGAAATGAATACGCTGAAATTTGTCGACATCACACAATTTGTATGTAATCCAACCTAATCATGAACCAGGACATATAAAGGCTTTAAAAACCCACACAGGGCTGGAGGGGAGAGGAGAGGAGGTGCATCGGTCAGAGAAAAACCTTTCAGCCAAGAGACCACTGTTCGTTCCCTGTGTGAAACCAGAAGTCAACGTTAATTGTCAAGTAACTTGTTTACTTCAGAAAACTTATTTACTTCATTTACGTTAAAAGTTTTAAAAATTTTACGTTATTTTTACCCTAAAACACAATCTTTTCCTAAACCTAATCAAGTAGTTTGTTGTATAAACCTAACTAAGTTGTATATGCATGTAAAGAGCAGAAATTGACGTGTTGATGGACTTTCATAAAACAAAATGCGCAAAATATGAGGAGTAACTTTTTCACAACGTAACATACGAACCGCTGTAAGAGGATATGTTCCAGGAACGCCAGTTTCAGTCTGTTGATTGGTTTGTCCTGAACTTTGGACCAGACTGAAATAACCATCATATTTGGTACCAACATTCATGTTCCCCAGAGGATCACTATTTGAAGAGTTGGGAGTGAGACCGGGTTGGTTTTCTCTGCTGTTAAACTTAGAGACGTAGTTGTCGTGACGTCACCCATTAGTTTGTGGACTGCGGTTTTGAAGCCTCCAGTTTGGCATTTTGGCCATCGCCCTTTTGGATTTTCACCATTGCCATCTTGGTTTCTTTGCAACCACTGAACTGAAGTGAGGAGTGACGTAGAGACACTGTGTACAGCTCTGGTAGCGGCCTGTCAATCACAAGGTAGCTACGCCCAAAATAGCCCGGCATGCCTAAAAAAAACTGATGATGGGAAATCACACAGCAAGTGGTTGATGGAGAGGGTCGACCACAAGTTTTGGTATAAAAACGCTACAGACTGAGAGTGGGTGAGTCTTGCACACATTTGAAAGCTCTAAGAATATAATCATAGAAATAAAATAGGAGTAGAACGGACATTTCCATTTAAATCAACATAGAAGGATGGCCAGACTCAGACTGAGATGCCGTTTACAGCTCAGGTAGCGTTAGCGACCTGTCAATCACTGTGTAGCTCTACTTTATGGTCTGTTTGACTCTAAATGGACCATCATTTACTAAATGAACATCATGCTGTATTGAAGAAGACTTGAAACTAGAGATTGAGACCATAAACTCATGTTTACAATATTTACTGAGGTAATACATCAAGAGAGAAGTAGAGTCATTTTCTCATAAACTTCTATACAATATGACTTCTTTTTGCAACCAGAGGAGTCGCCCCCTAATGGCCATTAGAGAGAATGCAAGTTGAAGGCACTTCCGCTTCAGAACTGGAGGTTGCCGCCTGTGTGTTGACCCTGAAGACAACACACAGGGTTAATATTTAACTCCCACCACTAAGACCAATAATTCAAGAGGCTTGTATTAGTGCAGCGATGTGAGCTCCTGTCTGTTAGTAAATGTCTGTTATTTGTATGTTTGTTCTAATGAATGAATGTTTGTGTTGTCGTGCTGCTAACTGGGGCGACAGCAGGCCGTTCTCTAGTTTCAGACTGATTCAGCTGCATGTTTCTGAGGATTAGAGCCAGTAGCCAGCCAGTCTAGACTGGTCTCCAGTTACACTGGACGCACACAATGACTGGGACGCAGACAGAGGGGACACCATGGACAATATGCTTAATGGGTGGGGGGGGGGGTGAGCTGTGTATGTGTGTTTCTTTAATTGTGTTTGAGTGTACCGTTAGGGTTCGGGTTATAATTTTTATGAAATATAATAACACCTCAAATGTACAGGTGTAAGTCTTCAAATTTGTTTATTTTACTTTAGTTTATTTTTCCATTAATTTATTCACAATACAACTATTTGACCATGCAGTTAGTTCAATCCTTTTTGCTGTTCAATAGATTGAATAATTTGTAGTTTTTAACAATGAACAAAACAGAAATGTGTATTACCTCACAAGGGGTTTAGGAATATGTAATGTTCATTATATGTTATATAATAATTGATTGATTTATTGAAAAAATAGAGATATTAATCAGTAATAACAAATAAGAATCATCTTTTTAAGAAATCAGTATAAAGCGTGTTTTATGACTCTGTAGTTGTTGTTAACTGTTGCGGTCTCTTGTTAATTGTTTGACTTCATATTTGTTACATATTCACATATTATACATATTTAGTCCTGAGCTAGGACTCTTCCTCGGGTCTTGAAAGAGACATTCTCAACACAACCGATTAAATAAAGTTCACTCACAGTGTAATATGTAACCTTTAGAACATCTAATCTTTAAAGGAAGTCACTAGTATTCATTGCTTTTCTCCAAAGTTAATACATCCTTCATCCAATACACTGTACGTGTACTCTCAATCATCAAATGAACCCATTTCCTCTCAGACCACCAGGTTTTCCTGAAAGCGTTCATCTTAATGGTAATTAGTCTCCTGATGCATGCCACTCTGCAGAATTACAGCACCTCCATTTACGCTGATGAAGTCCTCTCTAATAGTCTGTATTTCCCTTTTTTAAACCCCTTTTCTCTGCTAAAGAATAGAAAGCAAGAAGAGAAAGAGATGAATGCATAGGAGAGGAAGACGAGTCATTAAGACACTTACAGGCAAAAACAGACCGTTTTACTTATAATATGTCTTCTTTCAGACTCGTGTAAAGAAAACATCCAAAATACACATTTAGGTGTTTGCGTCTGTAGATTTCTTTTAAATTCAGCGAAAGTTAGCATTCGATAATACCTCTTCGGCATAATAAAAAAACTTCTGTCAAAATGTTTGTAATTTCACAAAACATCTGTTTTAAGGTCGTTTTCTCGAAATGATTTTTTTCTCAGACTCTGATCCAGAAATCTCCACTTCAGCAGCTCTTACATACGCCAACCTTTACACTTTCATTCCTCTCTATGTTCTGAAAGTTATTACAGAGGGGTCTATCATTCATAGCCTCATTTATACAACCTTTTATTCCTAAAAATATGACATTTTTTATGGCTCTTGACAGCATGTTATGGTTTTTGAAGTGATACAAAGAATATTTAACATATTTAACAAGATAATGCCTATCATTTGCATATTTACACATGCAATGTCAGTCAACTTGTAATACAAAAAAAATGTGTTTTAATATAAGTAATCAACTGGGGAAGTTTCATGGTGATATCTGTTAGTTATTTTTTTTTTTACCCTATTCACCCGGCAGCGAAAGGCCCAGATCCCCTCTGTAAGCTCCTAATTGTGCCTCATTGTTCTGCTGCACTTTGAACTAGGAAGAGGAATAGATGACATCTAGGCCTGCTGTCTGAGCTGTGCACACACTCTGTGGACTGTGTGTGTGTGTGTGTGTGTGTGTGTGTGTGTGTGTGTGTGTGTGTGTGTGTGAGAGAGAGAGAGGGAGGCCTCAGGTCTCAAGGTGTCTTCCTTGAGGTATAAAGAGAAGAGGCTTAAAGCGTCAGGACCCTGACATCCCAAACACACAGAGACGTGCATGTGTGGCCCGAGCGAGCACAAAAAAAAGACGACACGAGACGGAGTTAACCGTGTGTTAAAATACACACACCAACACACGCGCAGGCACATGTTTACATATGACTCCAGAAACACAATTTGCACCCACAGACCAAAGTCTTTTTGATTCAGCCTCCATCCCGACTGAAGACCACCGGGTTTGGTCTCCACCTGTCCATCTTCCTGGGTGGATTTACTCAGACATGATCTGTTTCAGGGGGGGGTTTTCTTACCTCACGCTGCTGCACGTCTGTCTGACTGGGCTGAGATGTCTGTGTGACACATGTACGCATCCAGAGCAGGGGATTTAGGGATAGTTGTGATTATTTTTTTAGGTGCAGATGATTGTTTTTATAACACTAATTTTAATGGAGTCTGAAAGATGGAGCAGGCATTTACGGGTCTTGCAGGATCCTGGCAGACACTATCGGGGTTACATTGTGGGAATTGTAGAATTCTGGAGCTTGACCCATTGTAGGGACAGTGTTGGAAAAAGTATTCAGATCCTTTACTTAAGTAAACGTAGAATCATCACACTGTGAAAATACTCCACTTCAAGTAAAAGTCCTGCATTGAAAACCTTACTCAAGCAAAGGTTTTATCAGCAAAATGCATTTAAAGTTTTACAGTGAATCGTCTCTGTAGTGTTTTAACTATTATATTTGATATTTTGGCATCAATATTACTGCTGCATTAATGTGTATGTTGCGTTTTAGTGCTGATTCAACTTATTTATATACTCTGGGGTAGTTTAATCTACAGCAATACATCATATCATATGAGCTTTTCATGTGTTGGGTATGAAAAATATGAATCTGTGAAGGCCAATAAAAAATCCAGTGGGGTAAAAAGTACAATATTTCCCTCTTAAAGTACTTATAGTAAACTTATAAAGTTGCTCAAACACTATTTGCTCCTAATTATAGGACTTAATCAATAGTTTCATTGTAATAAAGAAACAAATGACTGATGATCAGCTCTTAGTGGCTCTATGAAGCACCTTCCAGCACACTGTTTTGGTTTTCTAGCTGTCAGCTGAACATCTTTAGTTCATTCTCTCCGCTCCTGTCAGTGCTCCTGTTGTTTCCAGCAGAAGACGGCTCTGTTCAGCAAAAACAGCTGTGATAAACCCACCGTTAGCTACCGTACCCGCCACGCACCAAACGACAGACGGACAATGTTTGAAAATGTAGCTGCTCGATGGCCAGATATCATTCTAAGGGGTTAGAGAAGAGTATGGATTCATCAGGTGACCAGAAACATGACTCTAAATTAATACCGAAGTTGCTTTGTATCTTCGGCCTGTGATAATAAGCAACACAGGGACACGGACATGAATTGTCTGTATTTCTTTCGTGTTGGTTGGAGCAACTATTTTGGGGGGGCGACATTATGTTAAAAACAAAAGTTCGATTAAAAACCTAGTTAGTTTTGGAAAAACATCATTGTTGGACTTAAAATAACTTCGTACAGTTGGGTTTAGGCAAAAACAACACAACAATAAGACCACAACACGGTGTGGAACACCGGTCTCGTGGTTGAAAGTCCTGTCCGCCCACCAAAGGTCCTGAAAGCAAAAACTACGTCACTTGCTGTTCCTTAGTCAACTGCATGCATTACATTTGTGTGTCCACCATGAAAGAAGGTTCCTAATTGACTTTCCAGCGGCATCATTTTTATCCTGAGCGACACAAAAAAAGACATTTGGCATTACATAGGTGATAATATATCAGTGTGGCGTTAACAGCTTGTTTCTGCTGCCCCCTAGTGGCCAAAATATCAGTTAATGCATACTTTGTTACCTTCCACCTCCATACACTCTAAAAACTCTGTTGGTACTAATCATGGTACAGTATAAAGACAGCTTTTATAACAACGGATGAAATATTTTTTCAGCGGCATACATACTTAAATTCACCATTTTAGGATAACTCTTGAGGAGGCGGTTATTGCTCTCAGTCCCGCTGTCCTCCCTGCGGTGTGTGTGGTCGTGGCGGTGTGTGTGAGGCCTGACACGTCTCAGGATGTCTGAGGATCAATGAGCCGACAGGTCACGAAAGGGCAAAGCCGGCCTGAGATGTTCCGCAAGTCTTCTTTACATGGTTGGATTTATTTCAACACACCGGGACACGCAGAGTTTTTGCTACAATCAGTTTTCTTTTCTTTGTGTGTGATAAGTGGGTTACATTTATGCACGAGTGTGTGATTTATGTTCTGTGCATGTGTGAGACGGATTGGAAAGTGTGTACCTGCAGGACAATAAAGTATACCTTATCTTATCTCATAGTCGAGTGATCTTTGGAGAAAACGCCTCGTAGATGTCTTGGTTACAGTTTGTTGTTCTTGTGTAACAGTTTGAGAATACTGCATGTGTCATTAGTAGTTAGACCCACGAAAAATGTAGGCGCTGTAATTCGTAGATATCCGACTAAATGAAACCGTACGTAATCCAAATCATTATGAACCAGAAAGTATTAACTAAATAAGTATTTTACGATATTTTTCTAAAACCTAACTGAGTAGTTTTGTTCCCCTAAATCTATTTAAGTATTTCATGATATTTTTTCTAAATTTTAAGAAAGTATTTTCCTGTGAAGACCAAAGTTTATTTCGAAAAAAACGTATGCACGTAATGAGGAACAAATGTACGTGTGACGCTAGACTTTCGTAAAACAAAACGCACACAAAATGAGTAACTCATCGTAAGATATCAAAGGAACCGTTGTTTGAGGATCCGTTGTATCATGATGTACAAAGAAACGTGTTTTATCATCATTCTGTGCTCTTGTTTCAAAAAGATAACCTGTCTAGTCATATCAAAAGACAAACAAAGTGTTAATATATCACTATACTAAAACAGTATTTCAAGTACTTTCCGCTGATGAGAGTTCTAACTGATGGATGATCTTGTGAGTCAGCATGTCTACACGGTATTCCCATCACTACATGTGCTTTACTGCTACGGATACTTTATTAAAATAAAAGTGCCAGATTGAACAGCTTTGGATGCTTATGAAGCCCATTACTGCTCTGGTTGACTCTCTCGTTTGGTCCGTGAGATAAACTCGACACTGCTTTCATGCCAACAGTATTTTCTTTTCCATGTTGGTGCGAGGCCGTAAAACAGCGAGCAACGCCTGAGATGATCACACAATCACCCGCTGTGTGATCACAAGCAGTTGTTTGCTTTTGAAACAGCTGTTGTTTACCCACAAAGATGGTTGAGCTATGACGCATTGTAGTGGTTTGACTGTTTGTTTTTGTTAACTCCGGTGGAAAATGTTCACCTTTATTAAGTGTGCACATCCTGATTCTAACCCTCCTGCGTGAGTCACGCTGATGGTATCAGCTGTTTGCTGGATTTCAACCCTCGTCTGCTGATTTCATTACTTTAATCTGCCACACGAGCCACAAAATAACTGTTTACACGTCCGGAGAAACGGGTCATCTTCACTCTTGTATTGTTTTCCACTGAGGAACAATGAATGTTTTTTATCTCCCAGCATTATAGACTGCTGCTCTTCTAGTTTTTAAATCACACTATAAGCCGTGATTAGTTTTTACTGATGTGGGAACGAGGTGAAAACTGGGAATAAAGTCCAGGAATCACCATGATGTCTTTATCCGCTCTTTTCTCCTTTAATTTAGCACAGTGGTGAAATGAACCTACGATCACTCACTCAAATACTGTACTCAAGTACAACTTTGAGGTACTTTTACTTGCTACTTACTTACAAGCTTTACATCTAAATTCGGATGCATTATTATGGATTAAGCAACCCGCCAGAAAGTAAATAAAATATCACTTACACATTGTTGTGTCACAAATTCTAATTCAAATAAAGGGCCAGTACTTTTACTTATGGTACTTATATAGTATTTGGAGTTTTAGGATTTAAGATTTTTATGATTTTTATTTGTAACAAGTATTTTTTTACACTGGGGTTTTGCTTCTTTTATATTTACTGTGGGTTTTCTATATGTATATGTATCTATATATATATGTATATGTGTATATATTATTATTAATAATATTTCAGTTTTTCTATATATATATATATATATATATATATATATATATACATGCATATAAGTATAGATATATTTCTAGATATATTTCTGTGCTTATTTGATGAGGTATTTTGTTCATCACTGATCCATTTGATCCATGTAGTGTTTGTTAGATCCCCTCAGCGTGTTATCTGGCTGATCGTAACCGCAGTCATTTTACTAATGGAGCTCTATGATGCCGACATGGTTGCCAGAGAGACCGGTGATGCAACCGCAAAGCTTCTTCCCTGTTTATCTCCGTTTATCACCGTTTATCTCCATCTGTTGCCGTCTGACTCCAGGCCTCTGACGTACTCGGACATCGGCTGGCTGAGGAGGACGGCGTCGGAGGAGCTGGGTGGATTTCGGGTTACACCCAGAGTTTAAAACTAACACCGACCAAATGTTGATTGATGTAATCTGCCAACAGTCTCCAGCTTTTAATATAATATTTAATATTAATATTACACTTGGAAGAGGTAAACCTTTTAATGTTGTCTGTCTTCTGTCATAAACAGGATTTCAAGGCAACACGACTCACTAAATAGTAAAAAATCCCTTTTTTCTATGAGAATGGACTTCAATGTGAAAACAAACACTGTTTATGAAATATTTGATGTTTGTTGTCATGTCAACACATTCAAATCAAGTAATACTTTCAAGCTTATTAATGAGATTCAATACATAAAATACAAAACATATTTAGGACTAGAAACCCTGTTCTGGATAAAGCTCCATGGTGCTCTGCTACATTACAGCACTTTGATTTAGTTGGATAAATGTTACATATTTTGTAGATTGTGAACATTTCATCTTTGAAAGTTCATTCAAAAGAAATACAAAACCACAAGTCACATTTAAAAAGAAAAAACGCAAAAAACATTTCAATTTGACAAGTATTTCTGTCAAATAAGGCTTTTGCTTTTGAGTAATAATAACCGTGTTTAGTGTACTTTATTAAGTGTCTAATGGCAGGAACACATATTAAGACTTGATTTCATTTGTACATACCTGTGTAGGGTCTGGGTGGATGAGCAGACTGATGGTGGTGGTGGTGGTGGTGGTGGTGGTGGTGGTGGTGCACAGTATAATGTTCAGACCGCAACCTCCGGTTCTGAAAAGTGAAGCCAATGCTGAAGTGTCTTAAGCCTCTGAGAAAATGACTCTACTTCTCTCTTGATTTATTACCTCAGTAAACATTGTAAACATGAGTTTATGGTCTCAATATCTAGTTTCAAGTCTTCTTCAATACAGCATGATGTTCATTTAGTAAATGATGGTCCATTTAGAGTCACACAGACCACAAAGCGAAATGTCACAGAAAATGTCACCCCATATAAACAGTGCAAGCTGCTGGCCGGCGTCCTTGTTTGTTTTGGTCACACAGGAATCAGCGTTCTTGCAAGACTTGCAGGATCGTCTGCTGTTGTTACTGACCAGGCGTTCAGTGTGTGTGTGTCTCAGTGTAAGAGCTAGACTCCCTCCTGACTATGGAAGACAAATCTGTGCAAGTTGGTGGAAACATTATGTGTGGTTTGTCCAGTCTTTAGGTTTCAAATGATCCTCATGTGTGTCCGTTAACTACTTATAAATGTGTCATTCAGCAAACCACGTTTTTAAAGGAATTACATAATTGACCTCTGAGACATTTCGAAACCGTTTGTCACTGTTGCCAGTGTTTCATGCAGTGGTCACACCCCGTCACACACACCCTGCTGAATACCTGGAATGAGCAACCCAGTCGGACAACACACTCACCTCCCTGTGTTCAAAGTGTGCAGGCTTCCACATGTATACGCCTGAATACAGACAGACACACACACACACACACACACACACACACACACACACGCGCGCCCATATTAAGACACAGGCAAACCAACATCCACGCAAACACCCAAAAAAAAACCCCTGAGTCACGACACCAAAAGCTCGCCCTGAGGTGCACCCTCATCCTACCTCCACCCTTCTTCTTCTACCCTTCCTCCCTCTCTTCTTGGGTGGGTTGCACCTTTGGCGCGTCACCTGTCTCCTTTTGAAGGTGTCAAAGCACAAAGGTGAGAGCCCTCTCAGTCCTCTGAAGAAGGTTGGGATCCCAATTAGCCGGAGGCAGAACCGCCCCACCCAGGTGTCAAAGCGATGAAGAAACATTATGACAGGGAACTAAGAGGCTGCGGCGGCGAGTCCTCTTTTAAAACGCTATCATGAAAAAACTTTCCGCTGGGGCCTCTCAGATTTTTCTTCTCATGGCTCATTCTCTTTCTTTCAATCTCTTTTACTTTGCTTCTTGCTCTCCTTCGCTTCTCCTTCGGCCTCTTTCTTCTCTTCCCGGGGCCCCTCCCTCCACGCCGAACCTCCCCGCTTTGATACCCTTCATTTAGCATGTCAGCAGCACGATGACACATGTGCCCATTCATCCGCCCCTGTCCGCATTGTTGGAAGTGTATTCCGAATCAAGCAGCAACAAGCACGGCCTTTTTGCTTTCCCATTGAAATTGTTCTGCCTAATAAAGCCTCCAGACATTCAAGCGGCTGAATATCTGGCCTTCACAAAAGGATTCCTTCTTGGAGATCCCTCATACAAAGCAGGCAGAGAGTATAATTTGTGTGGTGTGCTTTCAGAGAGATCCCATCCTGTCAGGGACGAAGGGTCTTTTATCTCTGGGGATGTCTTGAGTGGCTCTCATGTCTGGTTCGGAGCATGCAGAGGCTCAAAAGCCGAGCGACAGAGTATATACGTCAGCGTGAGTGGCAGCGGGGTCGACGGCAACGGCTCGGACAAATCCTCCCCGATCTGGCCCGGAATCCTCTGAGGCTGCTCGGTTGAGCTGCCGTGACTCACCTTGAGCTTAATGATTTGCAGATATACAGAGAAGGAGAAGGCTGGAACCTCCAGGGCCGAAGTTTATCTCCTGGACCTGACCCTTTGATCTGGCCCATAGATTAACCCTGCAGACAAAGAGATAGAGCCTCTGTGTGTGTGTGTGTGTGTCTGTGTGTAAGAAGTGACAAAGACATTGTGTGTGCATATATCTGCTGTGTGAATATGTGTGTGCCTGGAGAGGTTGTGCGCTTTGAATAACCTCAGTCTAACCCTAAGACCCTGGCAAGACCAATAAAAAGCAATTTACAGCCGTCCAGTGATGCGTTCCCTGACCTGTTGTCCCGATCCCATGAGAAAGAAGTTCACCACCCATCAGTGTTGTCGTCCTTTCCCGGTCTGTCATTCAGCAGTATTGTCTCTATATATATATATATATAATGTCCTGTATCTCAGCAAGTACTTGATTTACATTAAAGTTGATATTGACACCCAGGAGCTGGATAAGAGCTAAAATCAACATATCACGATGGAAATGAGAGTAATTATTCCAATGGCTATATAACTCACAATATGTTCTATGTTCAATTTACAATATGATTAATAAATGTATAAATATATTTTAGTACTGGAGATCGGTCCTGGTCTCAAGACCTTTAGAAGGTCCCGGCCTCGTCTCACAATAGACTGCATTCCTTCTCGGTCTCAGACAAAGAAGAATCAGGATTTAATTTCATGACCGGTCAGGACCACAACTTAAGGGGATATCACTTAATTGCTTGGTGCTTTGTCTGATTTATTTGGCATCATTACTGTGATTGCACATGAACGCATGTTCACACAGGACACTATGTGTTCAGAGTCAAGTTTGTAAACACCGTCGTCCTTTATCAAATGTGATAAATAGTGTTTTACTCAACCTGAAAGTGACTGGCGAGTAAGAAAGACAAAAGACAGACCAAGAGATGCACTGATGTGCTGCAAACTGTGGAGGAGAGAACACGAGTTCACCTGTTTCAGTAATTCACTCTCATGGTGTTTCTTTTCTCTGCCTCCTCTTTTATATGATGGGACTAGATGGCACTCGGCTTATTGAGCACCAAAAAAATACATTGGAAAAACTGAATTGGAAATGTGTCTTTCCAGAAATCATGAATGGATTACTCAAGAGAATCCACAGACCTTGTTGTGAGCAGTTTCATTGTGGGAACTATTTCCTTTCAACCACAGTTAAAAGAAAGTAGGCAGACAGCCGATATCTCCAAAACTAGGCAACTCACACCACAACAATCTAGATCGATAAAAAGCACGACAGGTAAGAGGAAAAACATATATATTTGTTGATTTTGGAGCGAACTTGTCTTTTAATAAAGCTCTACAAACAACACATCAGAATGTTTGTTAGAATATCAGGCTGTGAGTTGCCTTTGGTCAGACTGTTGGTCTTGTTAAAATACAGTCAGTTACACAAGTCTTTCGGTTGCAAAACTCTTCAGTGTTTAAAAACCAGCTGGATGTCGAGAAAAAGGCATTTCTTCGTAACCACATGAAAAACTTGCATTAATAAGGTTTTTGTTACATCTGAATGAGACGGATATTAGATATTAGTAAAACCTGAAACTGAAAGGTTAAGCTAATTTCCCACAAGACAAAAACTTAAGACAGATTTGTCTTTACTGTGTATTAACATTTAAACTAGTGTTAAAATGTATGGTCTTCAGATCGTTATCAAATGGGAAGATCCAGCATCGACTGCTCGACATGTAAGTATTCAGTCTCCTCTGGAATCTATTTAAAGAAAACCTACAAATAAATGTACTCACGCTATTCACTCGTTGTGAACCCATAAATAACACTGAGATACACTAAAACCTGATAACCTTGGACAGCATTCTTTGCACTTTACTAAAAACCCAAAGGCTCAATGTCCTCAACGGACAAAACTGGTTTTACTTTATTTCACTGTAATGAAATTCTGCTCCGGTTTTGACTGCTCACCAAACTGTGGGCGAAGACGTTTCAGCGACCACCCACCGCTGCTCGTGTATCACACAGGAGCAGCACACAGGCCATGTTTGTCTGCTGTTGACAGATGAAACAAAGAAAGAAAGATCCAGCTCTGCGTCTCCATCCACAGACTGATATTAGATCGACATCAGACGACTCGTTTGAATTCATAATTGAACGTGTCTGGCTTGGACTCCTCCTGAAAGCCAAATTACGCAACAGTTTCTTTGCAGAACGGGCCACCCGTTCCAGCCAAAATGGCCCAGTGCCTGATAGCTGCTGATGGAATATCACACAGGAAGTGGTTGATGGAGACGTTCAAACACTAGTTTTGGTATAAAAACGCTACAGACTGACTGTAACGGTTGGTGATCCTTATACAGATGTTATATGACACGATTTCCAGATTTTAAAGCTCTAATAATTTGACCATAGAAATAAAATGGAAGTAGAGAATCTGAGAGTCTCTCAGAAATCACATTCTTTCTGCTTCGGTCTCGGGGCTTTCGACAGCGGCATTACGCAGCTTTGTTACATGCACAGAACAACAGGGATGTGCTCTTGTTTCATCATCCCTCAAAACCCCGACGCTGTTCTGCCACTCAGAGATAGAGGCGACACACAGATCAGTAGTCTAAACACATATTACAGGCTTGTCATCGCCCCTCGGCCATAAGACCGGTGGCTCTACAAAAAGCCCCTCGCACTGCGACGGGGCATTGAGGATCATGGCTGAATGTATTCTGGATCTCAGACTCTTGAGCCACAGCGTGACACATCTTCATCCCTACCCTGTCTTTTTTTTATACACCTCTTCTTCTTCTCCGGTGACTGACAGCTGCAGCGAGGCTTCATTATGGCCGCACGAAAGCCATGTTTTAAAATCATACTCACCATCTTCCTCGGCGGGGCAGGGGAGGTGGCTGTTGAAGAAGGGAAAGGGGTTTGGTAGGGGGGGGGGGGGGGTTTGGAAGAGGAGAACAGGAAGGGAGGGAAAAGCTCCCCAGATGAAAATCCTAAATCAGTATGCCCTGCCGCTGCAGCTGAGGCCTAGGCGGGGATTGCATTTAATTTATTCTCCTAAGCCTGGGATTCAGGCCATCAAAAGGAACCAAACTATCAGGTTTCCTGCACTAAATGGCCCAACAGTGTGATGTGACCAGCCCGGGATCCGACTTAACCCTTTCGAGGTGGCGGGCGAGCATCAGAGGCAGTTGCCTCCACGTCCGGACCAATTTATCTCCTGACACTTTTGCAGTCTGCCGGCACAGAGACACTCGGGCTCAGTTTGGACTCGCGTGGACTAAAGGTGACACCGTGGGGACAGGTGCCACTCCCCTCCCAGTGTTTGGTAGATTTGGATATCCCTTCTTTAGCCTTGTTTAATGGTTGTGGATCATGGGATTAAGGGACACGGGCTCATGGTAAAGGCCAGAGTACAGTGTAGCTTCCTTTTTTAGTAACCTGTTGAAATGCCAGCGCAGGTCTCTCTTGTAAAGTACGTTCACGTGATGATTCTGCAGCAACGTTCTTTACGTCCAGTGGCAACATTTAGTGTCAGTGCAGGAAGTAGCGTACTCTTTATGTAGTGAGGCAAAAAGCTAAGGTCGCTCATCTGGTGAGTCCTCTGTGTAGCGAGGTGGGAAGAAACGGCGTGCAGGAAATAACTGTTCAATAAACTAATAAAAGTTAGAGATAAGAAAAGGAAACGCACAATAAAAAAGCAATGCAGAGCAGAATTATACGTCAGCTGAATGTACAATCAGTGATGATTTTTTTATTTATTTATTCTGCTGTTTTTTTATTATTTGTATTCTTATTGGTTGTTTGTTTGGTTTTTCTGTCTGACAGGCCTAGTGTCTGTGTCTGTAAAGCAGCTTTAAAAAGACGCCTTTATAGCAGCTGTGGATGTATTAAAATAATATCATTAACATCTGACTTTTCCAACGGAGCCCTGCCGACTTTAAACCAATGAGAAGAGCAAAGTCAGTAATCAAACACAGAAAGCGCTCATCTGTGAATCAAATTGCTTAAACTTTTGGCAAAAGAAGAGTTGGTTTTAAACACCTTTTAAACTGTTGCCATTGGGAGTTAAAGAACATAATTGAAAGTTTCAAAATCAACCTTCTGTGTCAATGAGTGATGATCTTTTAGATTAAGGAACAGTTTCAGTATGTATTCATCCCTACATGTGGAACCTTTCTTCTGTTAGAAAACTGCTTCAAATCCGTTCCTGAGGAGACTTTTCTTTTATAACCGAGCTAAAGTGCTGCAGCTTTAGTTTTGATTAAGATTCACCCACGGCGCCATGTTGGCAGTCAGCTGAGGACAAGAGGAGAGAGAAATATGTGAGAGGGCCAGTTTAAACATTAAATACAGTAAATGACACATTCTAGTTGCGCAGATCCATTTTGAGCCACGTGATTCCGCGGTTCTTCAAAATAACCCACGCAGGTCACATGAGTTCACATCCAATATTTTTATTTATTTTTTTACTCATGTGTAAATCTATCTTGAGTTCTTGGAAATCATCGAGTTTCTGGTTGTGACTTTGTCCTCGACCACATGAAGCCCGGCTCTGACCAAAAACAACCAGAGGCTACCGTTTAACCGTCGCTGAGGAGCACAGAACGCCAACCGCGCTCACAAATATGCTTCACAGGGGCTTTATGTCCTGCTCCACTTGAAAACCAGTTTCGCCGCAGAGGGGTTTAGGACGTTTTTATTAACTTATTCTGACATAAGTAGTCGTTTGGTGCAACCGGTTTCCCAAAGTGAGGTCCAGGGAACCATCAGGGGTCACTGTGGAGGTTAGAGGAGACATACGCCGCGTCCCAATTCCACACAACACACTGATTCAAAGCAGGTTTCTGTTGATTTCCACAATTATCCCGCACACAGCGACTCACAGCTGGAAAACATTACATTAATTAAACTGTGGATGGTGGTGAAACAGCACCAGGAAGATCTTGTAAAACAAGAAAGTGAACTTCATTTGCCAAAGTCACAGTAATGTATTTGGACAGTAAGTGGAGAATGAGGACTCTGTACAAACACTTGATACCTGGATTGTCTCTACACTCAGTTGTGTAGTGTGTTCATAGGTGTGTAAGAAGTGGACGTAGTCGCCGTGATGTCACTCATTGGTTTGAAGCCTCGAGTTCGGCATTTTGGAACGTCCCCATCTCGTCTTTTTTCCAACGACGGAGTTAAGTACAACCGAATGCTGGAAAAGACATTGTTAGGCAACCAAACGGTTACGGTTAACTTCCATTAACTGAAAACACACATTGTGAAAGAGTTACAGTTGTAACACGAAAACAACTCCCAGACCGGAAAACGCTGTGTTAGCAACCTGTCAGTCACAGTAAGCCCCGCCCCTAAAGCATCCCCTGCTTTATGGTCTGTTTGACTCTAAATGGACCATAATGTACTAAATGAACATCATGTTGTATTGAAGAAGACTTGAAACTAGAGACTGGAGAAGTAGAGTCATTTTCTCATAGACTTCTATACAACCAGCTCCACTTTGTCGTGCTCACAATACTCTTGTAAAACAGATTTTTTGGAATCTCAACGACACTTCGACCTGTTAAACTAACAGCTTAAAATCAAAACATATTACTAAACACAGTTGAATAATATAAAACTATCTGCAATATCACACAATACATGAGGTCAGTGCATGGTCACTTAATGGTCACTCTATGACCTTTTGACACCAGCTCTCTAAAATACTAAAACGGATAAAAATAACATGTCGGCTTGTCGGCCTTTTCTTCGACCCGCGTAATCTACAACGAGCTGAACGCCAACACTTTGGCTGGACGAGTGAATGTCCAAAATCAGTAGCAGTTGCAAGCAGACTGTTGTTGTTACCGGGCTCCAGTCAGGACTCGTGGTCATAAAGGACATAATATTACTTTCTTCTTATGAACACAGTGAAAAGCTGGGCAGATCCCTGATGACCAGCTCCTTACCCCTCGTCTCCTCTCCTCCTTGATCTTCCCCCCACTGTTTGCTTTACTTTATTTTCTGTTTTTACTCCCCCCCTCCCCCTGTAATTTTTTCGTGCAAAGAATAAAATTTCATCCGCGCGGGCTCTGGGAAAGGCGGCCCTCGGATTGGCCCTTGCCCGTACAGATGCTTTGAATTTACAGGGCTTTTCTGCCTGCGAGGAGAAGCAGGGAGGGATGGAGGGATGGATGGGGGGGGGGGGGGTTGAAGGGTGGGGGGGGGGGGGGGGGGGGAGGGGTTGAAGGGTGGGGGTGAAACCTGCCTGTATTTCCTGGGGATTATTCTTCAGATGGGCTCCCTCAGAGGAGGTCTCAGGTCCCGGCCTCCCTGGATGGCTGGGAAACTGACCCCCATCTGACTCCGTGGGCTTCTTTGTGCCCTGCCAGCTAGTAGCCTTTCGAGGATGGGACCGAGACATGGACTCATGTCCCACAACCAGGCCCGGCTCACCGCTGCCTGCATGGCGTACTGAAGCGACCACGTTTCCACCTTTTTCAAAGTGTAACTCCAGTGATTTGGAATCTGGGAATGTGGCAGCATCGTTAGGAGAAGTCCAACGCGGTCAGAAACACGAGCAGACGATCAGACTAAAGGTTGTGGGTTAGCCAAACTTATTGTAAGAGAAAATGAAACACCTCGTCCATTAAGGTTTAATACTGCAACATCTCAGGTATTCATATTGTTTAGCTGTCTGAGCTTTGTTTGCCTCAGTGACGTGTAAACTCGGTCACCAGGAAATGACTCGGATGTAAACGGTGCCGTCTTGCTGAGGCTTGATGGTCTTTTGTGACAAAGAGTCTTTATGTATGAACAGTTTACGCGACTTTATTAGCAGCACATCTTTCTTAGTTGCACAAACTGACATTTTTAGAAGTGGCAGAAGCCATAACTCTTTCCTCAAACATTCAATTTTTTTGAAAAAAAGACACACCAGCACTTCTTTTCAACGTTTAAGCCACTAAAACTACTTGATTAAAGCATCTAAAATCTATATTAACATAATTTTCAGCCACAGAAGGCAGTATTTTTCATGGCCTGATAAACCCGCTGTGTGCTACTTTGAGATAACTGGTGAACATAGTGGAGCATTTAGCAGCTAAAGGAAAGGAATTTCCCTCAGGAGTTGGTGGAGACCAAAAACGGAGCTAAATTTAACTTATTTTATTATGTAATCTTGCAGCCAGGTACACAGTTATAACGTTCAGCGACAGCGCCAAACAGCGTGAAACATACAGTGCGTTACGCTCCCTCTCTGCTATACTCTTGACTTAAACCAATCCTAAAGGTGTGACCCTGTGACCCGATCAGAGTTGACGTCTCACGCTCTCAGAAACACTCACATGCCTGTTGAGCTGGAGATCCCGAGGCTTTTGAACGTGGCTCTCAGTCAAATTAAATAAATACAGCATGTCATCCTTCTGCCATTTGTTAGGCAACCTTTCAAATTACGCTCACTTTAATACACTGGTGATGGATTTATGAGTACATTGAAATGCACACATTTTAAACTGCACACTCACACACTTTCTAAATTCCTTACAGTTCTTAGCAGCACCCTTAAAGACGGCGAAAACAAAAAATGATCTCATAATCTCAAGCGGGACAAATGTTTTTAAAGGTATTTTATTACCGGAGTGTGTACAGACCTTTTGTAGAATCATCAATTGTAGCAATTATTTAGAAAGCATTTAACTTTTTTTTTTTTTTTTCATAAGAAAGTTAGGCTTTTGAAAAGTCCAAATGCAGCAGGGCAGTCGGGTTCTTCATATATACGTCCGTCAATCCCAATTCAAATCAAAACAGCGTCTGTGTGGAGAGACCTGCTGCTGCACAGAGAAGGGCCGAGATGAGAAATTCTTGATTACAGGGCGCCACCTAGTGGCGGCTGGATGGAAAAAGCAAACCAAAAAGGAACAGCAGAGAGCTTCTATTTCCAGCAAGAGTACATTTGTTTTATGGCAAAGACAAAAACACACAAAAAAACTAAACTCTCTCAATAGTTTTTTTTTTTTTCTCTTCCAAACCACTTTGTGCCTTTCGGAATCAATTAAAATTTGAAAATTAAAATAAAAAAATCTATGTTACAGTCCAATATTCTTCTATAACAATTCACAAATACTCCATCTATATAAACATTGATAGGAACACACAATGTAAACCATTCGTGCCCTGCAAAAACCTTCATTTCTACCATTTTATGTCAAATTAATTGATGTTTTACTGTAAATGACAACCAACAGGTGTTCGGTTCACAGTATAAACCGATGACCCTGGTACCAGGAGGGTTATTATATCCTAGAGGAGTCAGTTGACTTATTCTTCTCTAACTGAATACGCTTTGAGGAATTAAAGGTCTCTGCAGCACACAAGGAAACTCATTTTTTTGCCTGTGTTAAAAGAAGGCAAACACAGAAATTTGCAACACACAACACAAAAACCCATTCCATCGTTCTGTTATACAACGTCTCTTGAAGACCAAAGCAGAGAAAACTAAACTTTTACCTTTTCATTTCACAGTACTGTCAACAACAGAGATGATGAACAGAGAGAACTTAAATCAAAAACCACACTCAATTAAGTGTTTTGTGTTTTTGAGATGAAAATAAAGAGAATAGCCGTTTTTACTGCCGTTACATGCATTAACCCGTATTCTTCAGACTTCTGTGGAAGCCTGGTAATTGAGGTGCAGCTCTCTCTCGTAACATCTTTTACCGTGTATATATATATATATATATATATATACCATAAAGATTAAATCTTAAAGTGAGTCCTTTCACTTGTTGAATCTGTTTTGTAGGGCACTGCTTGTATTAAAAGACCGTAGAATGAGCAGTGCACTTTTACATTTAAACGCCAGAGGTGACAAGTAAATGAGAAATTAAAAACGATATAGGAAAAAAATACAAACGTTAATAAAAAAAAAAAAAATTAAAATTAAATTGGGAGGCGAATACTCCAAACTCTTTTAGCTCGTCTCCAGCTTGGCCATTTCCTGCACGTAGATGCCGATGCTCTCGCTGTCAAACAGCACGAAGTAGACGGTCTTGATGCTGGAAGACATGGTGGCCACAAAGTAGGTGGAGATGGCCTTAAGGATCAGCTGGGCCGCCGTCTGCTTCGGGAATCCGTTCCTGAAAGAGAACACACACACACACACACACACACACACACACACACACACACACACACACACACACACACCATCATAACTGTGGCATTCATGAGAGCTGTGAATCTTCACTGGCCTCACGATTCACCTGCAGACGGTTATTATCGGTGCATCAATGAATCCTGAATTTTCTTTATTACTTCACTACTTTTTTATCAATTAATACAAGAGGTGATACATCTGAAGTCCCTTCTACTTAGGAGTACAACCGTATTTATTATAAAAAGTTGCATATTTTCATTACCACTACCTGCGTGAGCCATTTTAGTACATAAACATTCCATAGACATACATTAATCCTCCTCCAGTGTATTGCAGGTTTCCTGTAATCTCCAAAAATCAGGTTTTCACACAGCAGCTCTAAGACGAGGCCCATCCTGAATGCTTTTGACAAAGTCAAAGCTGCATGAATTGGCTTAGCAGCTCGCAGACTTTATCTAGTCCGTTACTTTTTCTTACTCACAGCTCTTCTACTCTCACTTGGTTTAAGTCACTGAATCTCCTGACAGGGTTAACAACTGCATGCATAGTTATTTACCGAAGAGCAACAGACATAATACGTCATTTAAAAATCACTTGAATGCATTTTTTAGTCGCTCTAATGTTGAAATTTAAGATACTATGTGGACAAAACAAAGTGTGCCCCTTAAAGGTGCATGTCGTGGAACATCACAGCTGCATAAGATGTAAAAATAATATTAGTTCCTACCCTGTTGCAGCACGCCGGTACATGTGCAGAGAGAAAGCTTTTTTGTGATCCGTTACTTAAAGATATTTAAGTGTTTTAGTGTATCTATAAGCACATAGATACCTACGAGTCTCCCCTTTATCTCCGTCCTTCAACGGTAGCTGCACACTGAACAGTGTTTTAAACTTACTGAAACACATCAATGCTGGTGTTAATATTGATATTTCTTACCAAATTTATTGAAAAAAAAAAAGAATCTGCATTTCAAACGCCATCTAATGGGTCCGCTAGACTTTAAAATATTTAACTTATTACTGTGTGTCACACCCAATATGTTTGTTTTAGACAATTTTATAATGTTTTAGCTAACTGTTTCGCAGACACAGAAGCTACTTTGAGAATCACAGCGCTAGATTAAAAGTCAGGCTCACTAAAGTCACAGCTTCATCCTGAGGGGAACACGAATGGCTGTACAACATTTCATGGCAATTCACCCGATAGTCGTTGAGATATTTAAAGTCTGAACCAAAGCGATGGAGCAACTCGAGCAGCGACGCTACAGTGTTTTTAATTTACACCAAACAAATCATCGGTTTAGTTTTTGAGGCTTTTCTCTAAATCTTTGCAGGAGAACTTCACTTTCTCAGGCCTCAAAAAACTATTGAAGTGAAACAAGCCGAGAAGTGTGATTGAACTGCTGCCACTCACAGAAATACAACATCAAACCTGTGACGAGGGTTCACAAGTGTCTTCGCGCCGAAAAAGGTTCGGGAACGACTGCTCCGCCCCTTTCTTACCGTCGTTCCAACACGTGGCATGTTTGTGAGAAATCTCGCCGGATCAAAGTGGAGGTGTTTACCACCGTTGCCAGGGAACCAACGTCAACTCCCGTTTTGACTGACGCAAAGAGGATTGAGAAAAATGTACGAGTGGGCAGAGACGCATGATGAGCGTGAGGATTTTACTGCTGACGATGCAAGTATGCCACTCAAGATGTTATTAAGACGTGTGAGAAGGCTTTTCTGCCAAGTGGAGTACGGATCACCTTTGTTCGGGTGAACTCGGATACAGTTTGTTGGTCTGGAGCCAGGTTTGCAAATATTTTTATGTAACCACACTTATTTTGCCAAACCAACTCTTTATTTTAGTCCTTTGAACTAAAGCCGGTGTGAAAACACCCTCAAGTTAATGTTCGAAACTGAACTTCGAAACCCGCTGGAGGGACGGAAAAGCAAGTTTACTTTAAACCATCACCAAAAATACACCGTTCATCAGAGCCAGAAGCTGTAAAAAGGTTGATAATTGTCACATTTTCACCTTTCCGACGGTCCTTGAACACATCATGTGTGTCTAACGCTTCTGTCAGAAAACGCAACCGAAACTAAGCTTCAAATTGGGATTTCATCAAAAACATTATATTCTACTTGTCTCATTTGGAATTTCGCCTCAAACTAAACAGATCCTGTAAAAAACATTAAATTCTATGCTCCTCAGCGCAACTAGTAAACCTTGATTGATTGGGCCGAGACCAACAGTCCCGTGACAAAAAATCCGTTAAACTTTGACCGAACGTCAGGCTGCTCTGCACGGTGCATTGACGAGAGGACAGGAAAGGCTGTGAGTAGAGGTTGTAAAAATGTGAATAGCTTAATATACATAGTATATTATACATATATTTTATTTCCAACATTGGTAACACTTGTGGCAAAATGTTTTATTTACAGATTCCCTTGTTTGCCATTTTCTGTAAAGAAAATGATCAAAGAGATTCTACTTGCGTTTTTGTATTTTTCAGGATTTATGGCATAACGGTAACTATTATCATGCACAAAAGACATTTTCCAGTTTTCTCTACTTGTGTCTGTGTGTGTTTTCTTACCTCCCGCTACCGATGGAGGGGAAAGCCACAGACTTGAGTTTCTTCTCATCCGCCAGAGCCAGGCAGTTCTTCACCGTCTTGTCCAGCATCTCCTCACACTTGTCGGAGCCCCAGCCTGGACTGTTGCAGTGGATGACGTACTTTGCAGGCAGACCGAAGCCGGCGGTCAACACGGCTGAGGGACGGAGAGAAAAGAGAGGATGGCGAGCGGTTAGTGAGGTGGGGAAGGGAAGAGGAGAGGAAACAAGGATGGGGGACGGAGCAGTAAGGGAACGTTCTTCAGGTAGAAAAGTTTGGTGAGAAGTGAGGGTGGTTTAAGTATTAGCCCTCCTAGTGGGAATAAAATATGTCTCTGTTGCACTGTTTGGACATTCCTTAATAATCAGAATACTTAAAAAAAAAAAAACTATGAGGGATTCAATTTGGGCTGTGACAAGTGATTATAAAAAAAAAAAAAAACTGAAATGTTATGTTGATCAACTTATCGCTTCGGCCCTAAATTAAATTACAACCATCAAAATGCCAAATATTCTTAAACATCCCTTACAAAAAGAGACAAGACACTGGATGATATTCATCTGGGAGGCCAAAAACTTCCAGCGAATGTTTTATCTATTACTATTCTAAATGAATGAAACGGAGTTGCCCCCTGCTTAGTGAGATCAGCACCTTCAATATGCTTTTTTCTGAGCTATTTTGCTAAATTTGTGCTAGTTTTGTTTAGCCAGAG